>NC_089141.1:64538873-64846395 GCF_009819655.1 Sylvia atricapilla
GTAGGAGAGATTCTTTATGAGATTCCTTACAATCTGTCATTAGCTTCCAAAGTTACAAGAAAGTCAGTGTTTCTCTGAAATTGATTTTTTTTATCTTGATATCTTCTGATATCTATCGCTTAAAAACTTAAAAAGTGCTTTAAATAATTTATATGTTACATTGATAGGATAAATTCCTGAATCTTGGGGTTTTTTGACTTCACAAATCTCCACCGCATTTAATCTTGAATGTTTCTTATGATGTTTTTTCCTTCGAATGAGGTGCAGATAGTACACAAAGAAATCTTGTAGTGGCATGGCAGCATTTCAAGTCAATAAGTTAGTCAGTCCTTACCCAGGGATGAAGAATAAAGTGAGGAGTTAAGTGGTTACTTAATATAAGCACTTGAGTAGAGGCTGACAAAAAGTTCTGGAAGAATGTTAATGTTATGTGATTAATCAATATTAAATTACTTTGAAAAAATTAAATCTGTGTGCAAAAAACTTCTGTTTATTCACAGTTAAATATTATTTATTTCTGATTGATTTTCATTTAATGTATGTAGCAACATAGGTTGATGAAGTATTTTAAGTCATTGAGAGGTAAATGAGTAAAGATTGAAATAAAATGTAAAATCAAGAAGAACTCTTCTCTTGTAAAGCTGTACCTAAGTTTTGATATTTTGGCTAGTGCAGTATATTTTGTTTATTTACAGAGACCACCATAAAGCAGAATATGAAAGGAGACTCCATGAAGAGTTGGAACAAATAAGGTTCAAAACAAATCAAGAAATTGAGCAACTAAGAAGCACCTCAAAAGAGATGTATGAACGTGAAAACAGGTAGGTAAAGTGTAGGCCTAATAACCTAATTGGGGCAAAAATGACCAAGGACTGTTTTGTGCTTAGGTATAATCTTAGCTGACCCTTTGAGAGCTGTTCAAAATGTAAAAATTTAAGAATTTAAGTTCAGTTGTAAAACTGATGGAAGTATTGTAAAAACTAAGATGAAATTGTACAGTAGGTGTATGTTGTTTTGTTTATTATTAAATGATGGACAGCCAAAATTATCACTTCAAAAGAATTATTAAAATTCAAGTTCTGCATAAAATTTGGTGGTTTGAAGTTTGTTCAGATGTATAAGTTAATTATTATGGGATGACAATTCACCTGTTGTGCTTTAGGAGCAATCTTGAAGCTGTGCCAAGAATCCAAAGAGAAGGTGTTGACACAGAAAATAAGGCAGAAAAACCCAAAAAAAGATAAGGCTTGGGGCTGTGCAAAATAAATCTAACTGAGTTTTTTTAAAGCATTGTGATTCAAAAAAAGCATTGATTTCCTGTAAATCATTGTAAAATTCTCTTTTGGAGAAGATTCACGTAAAGACTTGCATGATGAATTTGTATGTGTGCCATCTAGTTGAATACCATGGAATTACATGCATAAGCCTTTTAGGGACTTAGGGATTTGG
Source organism: Sylvia atricapilla (assembly GCF_009819655.1). NCBI lineage: Eukaryota > Metazoa > Chordata > Aves > Passeriformes > Sylviidae > Sylvia > Sylvia atricapilla. Next base: position 64,540,323 of record NC_089141.1, read on the forward strand.
ACCTTTGGCACTGAATTTGTTTATCTTTTTTTTTTTTTTCCCAGTTTATTGCTTTAAAATGGGAGGAGTGCTTACAGGACTGTAGATGTCCTGTAAGTGTCATGTGGAGAAGGAAATGACAGTAGTAAAAAGATATTTGTGACATCAGCATCTGTTCCTCTAATAGGTAGTTTTCTTACTGTTGGGAAAAGTGAAAAAAAGAACATGATTTCTGCTATCTTTCAGTCAATTGAAAGGTTCTAATTAAAAAACAATTACATCATTGTGTAGTTTTTCAACTGTGAGTAAAATACATGCACACACATATACATCTACACCACTTCCTGTATGCAAATCTACTTTGAATTACAAAGTATGAATTTAAACATGCACTCCTTGTGGAGATTTGACAAGCGTCTGTATATCATAAAGAAAACTACTGAAAGATATTTCATTTGTATCTGGAACTGCTTTACAGAAGTTTTGTTCTTCATTTTGAAATAATTACTTCTGAAATGCAAATCTCTTAGATTTGCCTGCATGTTTGGAAAAAAAAATGGCTTTCTAGCATATGTTCTTTCTATAAAATATTAAAAAATCCACCATAAGACAGTCTGCCTCAATGGTAAGATAAATATAACTTCAAATTGTCAGCAAAAAATTTGCAGTGAATTTGTGCAATGTGATGAGATGCTGTTTGTGGCTGAAAATGAAGTTAAGATGCTGGTTTCATCTTCCTGCTTGAAGCATGGAATGGTATTACAGCTGAGCTAATCCATTATTCAGCTGTTCATATTCTTTGCCACTTTGCCAAGCCTGATGTGCCTGATAGTTCCTTTGAATTTATTGGCGCTTATTTTACGCTTGGATGAATTAGTTCAAGAAACTGAAATGGGAGGGAGCCACTAATAAAAAGGTGATGCTTTCATGCCTTATTTTTTTGGCATCACTTTCACTTGTATGGTTGTTGTAAGCATGAGTGAATTCGAAGGGCATGTGAATGTTTGCAAGAGGTTTGATGCTGGGTTACCTCTACTCTGTTCCCACAGATGAAACACAGTTTAGGAGTTGAGCATGTGAGATGCTTTCCCTGAGCAGCGTTTCTGACATGGTTGAATCTGACTGGAATCCAGTTTGTGCACTCTAGAACAGTTTAGGCATGTGACAAGGTGCAATAAATGGCAGTTGCCAAGAGGTTTGTTTGAAAAGCTAATAAAGCTGCCTCCTCTGTCCTCATCCTTCCTTTTTTTTTTTTTTGCCCGCATGCCCATTCTTGATCCTCTAGATAATATTCCTGTCCCATTTCAGAAGGTTGCTTTCACCTGTGTGATAGGCTGGCTAGATGCCTCATGAGGCCCCAGGGTGCAGCCATTTGGGTAGGTGCTTCACATCCTCTGAAATGGCAATCACACAACTGACAACTGGCAGCATCACTGGTGTGTCTCCTGGCTCTCTAAGAGTATTTCAACAGAAGTTGTATCCTGTCTGTGATTGTGGTCTTGCTGGTTAAATAGTATCTCACTTGTATCCTTTTTCCTCCTATTGCGTTTTTCGGCTGGTTAGTTGCTCAGCTGAGTAAAATAGTTTATTCTCTTAATGACTCTCTGTATCTCTCCTGTTTAATTTTTATCCCACTTCTATGGTCTTAAGGATACAGCTCTGGAGTCCTACTCTAAGACATAATATGTTTGATCCTAATGTTGTTATCTAATAAATAAAAATTTATTGCGATGTTCCCATATTTTCGTATAAGTCAGTTTTAGAGAATCTAATCTTAAAGTCAGTCCCTGAATTTCTGCACTAAATTTCTGCATTAAATTCTGCCTAGTAACTCAATTTTTACAGAAAATTTTGTTATCTTTCTTTAATAGCCAGTTAACTGCTACATAATTCTGATGTTTATTTTTTCTGAGTCACTGTTTCCTGTTTGTATGAATTACTTCGAATTCAGAAAAGTGCCGCTGGTAACATTTATTCTAGAAAACAGTCTTTCAACCAAAAATTATATACCTTTAGTGTGACACAATGGCCTAGGTTAACATTTAAATGGACTTAATAATTTCCTGTTTCTTTTTATATTTTGACTTTTCGCTTTTATTCAAAACTTCCCTGAGGCTTTAATTTCACTTTGCCTTAGGTCAGAAAGTTGCTGTGGGAAGAGGGAAAAGAAGAAATTTCAATAGCAAGATCAAGGTTGCATCCACATTAGCAGTTCAGTTCAGATGAAGTATGTGATGTTGAAGTGAAACCCCCTAATCATTTCTGCTAGCTATGGTTTTTGCTTGCCTTGCAGCTGTGCTTGGATTTGCTCACATTTGCAGCATATGAATAGTGTTCTTTTTAGATATAACAAAATTGAAAGGAATCTTTTAAGATCATCTAATATGTTCCAAATGCTAGTGAATGTTCATCATAGAAGCAAACCAGCAGTAGAGTAAAATCCTTAAAAAGAGTCATAACACACAGATGTCTAATCCTCAACAGCCACTCTTAGCTCTGGCAAATTGGCTGATGCTGTGTTGTGCTAAGTACTGGACACAGAGTTTATATACAGTATCTAAGCGATGTTTTCCCTCAGTACAGACTTCTGCAGTGTTAATTTGTAGCCTGCTTGCAGCAGAGCAGATTATTAATAACTAATTCCCATTTTTGAATACAAATACTATGTTTTATTCTTAGTATCATGCTGCTCTCATTTGTGTTGGTGACATAATAATTGAGGTGGTCTGAACATCTTGACTGATCCTTGGTTTAAAAAAAAAAAAAGCAGTATTGACAGATTGTAACAAAATGTTAGTTTAGGACTTTACAGATCAAGAATGTTGCCAGCAATAGAACCTAGAAGGAGACACCGATGATGTGCAATAACCTCTATATCAGAGTAACTAGACAATTAGTTGTATGTGGAAGTAGGATTTCTGTGCTTACCTAAACTTTTTTTGGTCTGTCATAAAAGTTGTCAATCATCTCAGCTAGGCCAACAGCATTCCTGCAGTTATTCCCAAAGTACCAAGGAAAATTATTGGAATTTATTTAATTCCTGCGAAAAATAAGGAATTTTTATTTCGACTTTTCTAGAATAATTAGAGTTATATATATATATGTTTCCACATACAAATAGGTGATTTGATAATTGTTTTTTAGAATTTCAGAACTGGAAGCTTTACTGGTGTATATGAAAATAACCTCAAGCAAATACTCTGTAATAAATAGGTGAATAGGTAGACCCTTCTGTCATTCAATTAGTGTTGAAGAAGGTAGTATTGAAGTTCAGATCAGAAACCAGTAATTAATGAAGCAAAGCAGTCTTTTTTCTAACATTCTTAAAATCCCACTTTTTGTTTCCTTCAGAAATTTAAGAGAAGCAAGAGATAATGCTGTTGCGGAAAAAGAGAGAGCAGTTACTGCTGAAAAGGATTCTTTAAGAAAATACGATCAACTCTTAGAACAGTAAGTGTCTTTAAAAAGCATATAAAAATCTGAAGGTATAACAGTGTTTATATCTAGGCAGTGGAGGTAGGAGGAGCGACTAACTTTCTGCTTACAAAGAACAAATTGAGTTACAAACTCTTCATTTAAATGAAGTTACAGCCTTAATTCTGGTGGTAGATTTTTCCCATTATCAATGCAGTAACAAGATGAAAGTTTGGTATTTCTCTACAATCCTGTAGAGACAAGCGAACATAATCATTCATTTCATAGCAAGAATGTTGATTTTATACTGTGCAGTAGCAGTGGTCAAACTCTGAACCTATTTATGGTTTTTTTTCTTTAGATGAAAGTAGAAAATTGTCTTTTAAGATGACTTCAATTAATGGTTTTTCTGAAATTTGGATAGAGAGTAGTAGTCATGGGCATATATGTTTGCTACATAGTTCTTTTACTGCTATCTCTTCTCAGTCTTTGATACTGCATGTGTAGAATATATTGCCTATGCCAGTGTACTATTCTATTCCATGGAGAAGGAAGCTATGGTTGATTTTTGCCTGTTTACAAGCAGTCTTACTTTCATGTTCCATAACACCTTTTCCTTACTTTTTGTAAATTTAGAATATTATCTGTGGTAAATTGTGAGGTAATGTAAAACTACGGGCAGTCAGCAGAATTGTGCAGGTGAAGTTTGTCATATGTCTTTATTTTCGGTTTGATTTGTTGTTTAATACACATACCTTCTTTTTCTGAAATGTAGAGATCAGTTCATTAACTGACACTGCTACGTAGTCATCTAATCAAAGGAAGTACTAGATGAACCTTCTTTGCTCTAAATAATTTCTAATTGCAAGTAGTAATCAGTTAAAATCTTAACTTAGGAATAGCAAGAAATTTATTAAAACTTTTAATTTTTATGTATAACCCCTAAATTGCAGTGGTGATACTAACTGAAGAAATAGCATTGCCTAAAGATTGAAAAAATATGCCTAAAGATTGAAACAATAGGGGTGGTACTAGAGCAAATGGGGTGGGTTGGAGGACTTGATATGCAGTGAGTTCAAGGGGCTTGACATCAGCTTAATTCTTGTTCAGCTGAATGGGCCCAAGGGTGCTGAATGCCTTTCAGTGGTTAGAGCACATTGGAGGGGATTGGGTTCTCAAAAAGGAATTCAGTTTGCAACTCTAAGATGATAACTCCACAATGTGGAAATCAAAGCTGTTTGAGGAGGGAGGACCAGGAAATTTGGTTTGAAACTGGTCACCTGAGTGAAAATAAAATGCTAATGTGAGTCAACATAGGTTTCTTTCTAATGAGACTCCTGCCTTTCGCTGTGGTAAGATTTACTAAGACATGGGGATTTCATACATAAACTCCTCTTCAAGATCAGTCTTACATACCATAATTTGAATTTGCACTTTTACTTAAAAAAAATACTAACTTTGCAATTCTTCTATATTTGTTTTTAAATTTAAGAACCATTGAGAAAATACTTTTCTGTGCACCTATATTCCTACTCAAACAATGTGTCCTTTTTTCATATTGTTGCTTTTTTTTTGAGGAGGGAAGTTCCCATGCAATTAGAAACATAGGAATTTTGTTTGATACACTTATGCTTCTACTTTTACAGGTTTTCATTGTGATAAGCCTTCCAACTACATAAAACTCTCCTCATGTTTAAAAAAGGTTGATTAATGCTGGGTTTTGGAGTTCTAAGAAGTAGATTGTTCCTCAGAAGATTATTTTATGCTTGGGAATATGGAAAACCCATACTAGACCTTTTTGAAATGTAGGTGTCTCTTTAAAACTACCTCGCATATAACAGGTGTCAAGACCTGACTGTGACTGTCTCCACATTCCAAATTATTTATCTAAGCGAGCTGCAAAGTAACTAACTGGCATGTTAAGGTGGTATAAATACCTTAACTTGAAAGACCCCACCCAAATTCTGAATTTACTGTGGATGCACATACGACAGTTCTGTGGAACAAAGAAATTTTTTAGTATCACCAGAAACCCCTGAGATGAAAAAGGAATACCTGTGTTGTCCAGTTCTGTATATAACAGCTTGTTCTACTTTAGTAAAAACAAGGTGACTCATCGTCGTTACCACTGGTATCATAATCTGTATAAACAAACATGTTTGAAAGCTTCAGAAGTATGTGGAATGTTGACTGGCCTGAATGGTGGTTAAATAAGCCCCTGGCAAATCTTGTGATCAGAAGTGTAACTAATACCCAATTTTCTAGTCAAGTGCAGTTATTTTCATTTTTTTAAACTCATGTTTGTGATAGTTTTCTCTGAAGAGCTATTTACAAATGCCAACAAAATACCAAAGTGATAATATTCATGAAAGAGTTATATTGAAAAACGATCTGCTGTTTCAACCTTAAAGTAGACCACTGAAATTTTCTAGGGGTAGAATAAGCAGAGCAATTCTGTAACAGCTCTGTTATCTACACAGTTAAGTGCAGATGCTAAATATGTTCCAGCTCTTCCTTCTTTGAGGACTCTTGGAGTGTTATTTTCAAACTATTGGCTATTAATCTGCTACTTCTCCTTGCCAAAAGAAAAAATATTCAAGCCACCAAAATACCACCAACAAAAAAACCCCAACAACAAGAATATAGAAGTGCACTGTGGTTTGGTATTGGATTTTTTCCTGATGGTTAAATTTTCTAGTTTCCTATAAGGTGCAATGCCAAACTTAAATAGTTCCTTCTCTTAAAGTGGACTCAAAAGTCTAATGTGGAGTAAATTCATACTAGAGCACTTCCCCTACAGGAACCATCTCTTGCCTTGGATTGTTGACTTCCTTAAAAGTCAAATTCCTTACATTTCTTCTAAAAGGTATATATCTTTTTCCAGGACTCAGCTATATCAGTGGAAACTGATTTAAAAATTCTAGAATTATTTGGAACACAAGAGAAATTCATAAAAAACCTTTTTCTTAGTGAAAAAAATTTTGTGCTCTTCTACAGCTAATTGCTGCTCACATCATATACTTGAGATTTTTCTTTTCCTGTTTTTGTAATGATAAAAGTGAGAAGCGTAGAATAACAATGAGAAACAAAATAGGTATGCAGTGAACAGAAAATGAGTATTCAAGGAAATTGTGTTACTGTAATGCCTCTAATGCTATTCCTTCAACTTTGCAGTAGACACTATTAATAAAAACCCTTCGTTTTGTAAAAGCTAGTTTAAATTCCTGCCTCTTTCCATTAGGCAATAGGATATTTTCAATTATGTACTTTTTTCTTATTTGAATAAATACAGATGCACAGATGTTGAATTTTAAACCATGTTTCTGTAGTTGTGTTAAGTCAGAATGATGACTACAGAAATCATATAGAGCCTTAGGTTTGTTCTATAAAGATGTCAAAGTATTTTGTACTATTATTATTTCAGCATTTCTGGGTTGGTGTACATGGCTCAGTTTTTAAAATTATGAAATATATAATGGATGATCTGCTACAGGTAAAATACCTGTAGGAGTATTTCTGTTGTTTCTACTTGGAAATGCTTTTCTCAAATTAAAAACAAATTAGAATAAGAGTCATTGACATTTCACAACATTGGTCTCTTCTTCATAGGTTAAGAGAAGTATGCAAAAAGTTGTTTGCATGTTCATGTTTACAGATTTATTGCTTTTCTTTGCAGTCAGCTGCAAGCTGACTGTACAACTTAAAGACTTATTTTAGTCTCTCCATAGTCTTTTTAATTTGAATTCTTTTTATCCCTATTATTTTTTTTGCTCTTCATAATTGCAATACAATTTAGAATTAATCAGATGCTATCTGATGCTAGTCATCTGTCTTAAACTTTTTAGGTGATGGAGAGGGGATCAATTCTGTTCGTCAAATGTGTTTTTAAATAAAATGAAATTAAGATCCCTGTATTGCACATAAGCCTAGAGGGCTGTCTTAGGTGAGAAGATAATTGGATAAATTTCCTGAATAAATAAATGTTAGAATGCATTTAGAAGCTGTGTGGAGCATGCAGGAATCTCATAATTAGATTTTCATTTACTACATTATACTTTCATTGTTAACAGAAACATTGAAACTAATTATTTTCCCCTTCTGTTAACATATTTTTATAATCTGGATGTTGCTGACTGCAGTGACAGGATTCTAATATTTAAATTACTAACTCAGTGGATATATGTGCTGGAGTTACTACTCATATTTAAATATTATCTCTTCAAGAACATTTGTATCAAATGAAGATTTCAATAATGAATTTTTAAAAATCTATACTGAAGACTACTGTCCAAAATAGTTCTTACACAGGAGCTGTCATCCTCCTGTGGTAAAATCTACTGTCAGAACTTCTTGGTCCCTACACATGGCTGCTAACTTTGTATACGAAGAGCTGTGTAGGTCTTGAAAATCACTACCACTTTAAATCTTCAGTTTCAATTAACTTTGTTAGTGCTTTCCAAAATGCTTTTTGTTAGAATTATTTGCTGCTCCTCTATTCATTTATGACTTCTATCATATGATGCGTAATTTTTAACACTTAGAATTTCTGTTAGAATAAAGCCAAGCCCTTCAATGGCATTATTGGACCTTGTTTAGATTTCAGTCCCAGGCAAAGTAACTATGGCATGTTTCCCATGAAACTACCTTCATCTTGTTCCCCTGCTGAGAAAGTTAAAAACGAGGTACAAGTATAAAAGGATAGAATTCATGAATGTCATGGAAATTGCTGAAAGACACCCGCTTGGAAATTCTGAATCAATGTCAAGAAGTCAAAGAACCAAAAGAATAATATGATGGAGAAGCAAAGAAAAAGCCCATTTCCCATGTAACTAAGTCTAGTTTGTTTCCGAGGTGTAGAAGCAGCGCTGAAATCCATTACAGAAAAAGTCTGTGTATCTTATATTTCTACTGAAATTACTAGGGAGGCTCCTACTCTCTTCCTTTTCTTCTGAGGAAATGTTTATTTGACCTTTACATCTTAATAGATAATTCTAGGATGCATTTTAATAAACAGAAGGGGAAAACTATTTAACTAATTTGATGAAAGAGCTGAATAATAGCATTGGGAAGACTGCACATTTGCTAATGCTTGTCTAGTTGTTTTTGGTTGTTAGATTCCTAATCAGGATCTTAAATTTTTACATTCTTAACTAAGATAGTATTCTTGCAGAATGAATGTTTTGAGCCCTGTAACCAGTCACTTCATAACTGTAACTGTCTTGATGCTGAAGGATTATCTACATCAAGACTCATAGGAATGCTAAGTTAGTCCGATGTTTGACCTTTCTGAGCTGCATTACATCTGGAACACAGGCTTTGAAGTTTGTTCTCTTACTGTGCAAGGAATGTGTAATGATTATATTTATAGCTCTAAAAATCTTTTATTTCAGTTGCTCTTGCCCCAGCTCATAAGAAACAGTTCTCATGAAATATTTTCAGCCTCTGAGAGATGCTTTGGAAAAGTTGTAGTATCAACATATCATTATATCATCAAGATTTTCCATAAGCCTTGTCATTTTCATTTTACCTTTTATTTCCTACTAGAAAAAAATGTTTTAGTATTAAAAAACTATAATTAAAAGAGGCAAATTGTTAAGATGTTGCAATGGCTATTCTGAGTACCTAAGAAACTACTTACTTACTCCAGAATCCTTAGGATATATTTGCTAGCCTAGAAAGGTTGAAATATATCATGTCTTTTGAGAACAAATTCAAAAGCTTATATATATTTCTTAAATTATTGGGTTGAAATTTCCACTGCAGTCCATGATTTTGCCATGGTGGTTAGTATTCCTCACACCCATTTTTGTGACTCACTGCACCCAGCTTCTCACTGATGGTGAGCACTGCCAGGATGAACAAGTTGGTGTCCTTTGTAAGTCCTTACCAAATCATGTTTCAGGTACTAAATTTTACATGGGTTCAAGACAAGACTAGAAAGGTCAAGATAAATTTGAGAATCCCTTTACAGGTAGGAAACACATCACCTTTCAGGAAATGCTTGAGTGAGAAGCAGTTGAACACTAGTGGCAGAGAATTAGGGAGAAATACAGATTATGAAGAAGTTTTTCTTGCTTTTCTCAAAACACAGTTGGCTGCAGTTGGAGCCAGCTTTCTCAGGCTACGTATGCCTTTTGTGTGATACGCTACAGCCGTTCTATGTAGAACAGGAGCTATGAAACACAAGGGAACTTCCCAGCCTTTTTACTACATGTACTTTGGATCCCTTTGAAAAGGGGACATTACGCTGGATGTAATGACAAGATAAATATGAAAGCTTTTATCTGAAGAAATTGCTAATCTGGATTTTTTTGTATTTTTTCAAAGATTGTTACATACATCAGGTTATCTATGCAAATAATGTTTGTTTTTGGAGTGTTTCTGACCATCTGGGCTTGAAGGACTAAACGTATGTGTGAAGTCCTTACCAGCATTAAGTAACCCAAATCATTAACACTTCAATGGCACATGAGAAAAGAATCTGTTTACGGGAAACTCACAAATATATGTTTTTTAGAATACAGAAGAAAAACAGGTCACAAATAACAACATGACCATAAATATAGCTAGGGAATGTTAATTGAATATGTTTATGTAAACAGTGTATTATAATACCCGTTCAAAGGCTAAATTCTTCAAAGCAAGAATATTGTATTTTCTTTGTGTCTGTACAAAAATTTTGATCTTCAAATTATGGCTATTTGTGTAATATTATATTTAAGACTAATAAAACCACAAAAGTTTTCTTTTAATAGTAGTTATCTTTTTGTAATTCTCAGTCTGTGGTTGCTCCCTAGAAAAGGAGTTCGAATCATTCTGATTACTTCTGGGAAAAGGTTGTGATGCTATACGCATTTTCAGATAGCAAACTTTGGAAGAACAGTGTCCAATAGGTGCTTTTGTGGTGTGAGAAGGAAGTTATAGTTTTGTGGTGTTAAAACCTCATCATAAACTGAAATATTGGACATGAAGACTTAAGATTGATGACTGAGAGCTTTGAGCTAAATGTTGGCTACAGTTTGTCTTCTGCAGAATCACACTGGAATTGTTGAGAAAACACTAAATTATAAGTGAAGAAAGCATTAGGCTGGTCATCATTTCCATGGTGGTGACACCCATTTCATGTGAGTAACTCATACAAACAGGAAAAATGGTGAGATATGCTTCTGAAATAGAGGATAGGTAGTTAATTTGTAAATGAACAAATGAAGAACTGTGAATAAATGAAAGACTGTCATTACCAGGTTCATGCACAGGCACCCAGAATAGTGTCCATCAGTGAGCCAAGGTAGTTTCATGCCATAAACTACAAGGAGCTGTTTGCATTAGACATTAATCCATCCAGCATTGAGTATGCCTAGTTAATCACATCAAGGACTTCCCAAAAGAGAGTGATGTATGATATTAATGTGTAGTGCTCATGACTGGTGAGTCCACTGTTCACAGCTGATGGAACAACCATGCAAGTCCTTGGCAGCTGTTTTGTTGCTTTCTCTGTTCATGAGATTGGCTTGTCTGGTGACCAGTGCCTTGATGAGGAAAGAACAGAAAGACCAGGACTGGAGGGGCTGATTTCCCTTTCGTATGTTTCTAGATAAGATTGCCTCAAGAATGTATCCCGGACTTTGTCACGGTTGACTCAGGGTGTTGTTTATATTCAGGGACACCAGTAGATTTTTTTTTTTTTTGAAACGGTATGTATTCAGTGCTGAAATATTTCATCACATACTGGATAGTGAGTAGGCCATGTCCTTCAGTTTACCGAGTGCAAAGCTATTTAGATAATTTGTTCAGCTGTTTGTGTTTCTAGGTGAATGATCGATGTAAAGGCATGGTTGTGTCTACTTGTATGACTGTGTGGGTAACTGTGAGTATATTCTGTGAAACCAGCAAAATGAATGTGCAACTCATGTTCAAGACATGGTTAGCGAGAGCTAATGGTTCAAGAGCTTCCTAAGGAATAACATGATCTGGGTAGCTGTAGGGTGGCAGCGTGCGATATCAGAACATTTTTACCAAACATCATTTAGCTATAGTGACACTTGGCTGTGATTATGACATTTGAGTCATGAGGTTACCAAGAACTTTTTACCAAGGTACTTTTGAACTATTTATGGTATCAGTGAGGGGAAGCTGGTTTAGATTAAAAAAAAAAAAAAAAAAAAAAAAAAAAAAACCAAACAAAGAAACAGCCCACCAAAAAGCAAGACCAATAGGCTTTCCAGTAGGAGATGGGAACATTTGTCCTGAATGGGCCTCCAAGGGGTACACAGTGTGAAAGTGGATATGCTGGTCTGCTCCAGAGGGTGGCTGCTGGTGATTAGGGACAGGATTTGTAGCTCTGTGGGAGGAGTGTGATGAGAGGCAGTAAGGACACAGAACTTGGGGACTAAATAAACCCAACCAAGATGGAATAGAGAGGTGCATATGAAACACTAAATCAAGGGGCTTCACAGCTAGCAGTAAAGGGCTCTTTTAGTTCTTACCCTTGAGCAGAATCCATAAAGATAATGTTCATTGTCTGTACTGCCAACCCTTTCTTGTGAGCCCTGTATAGTACTAGGTTTTGTACTAGCAAAGAAACAAATGCCAAGTCAAGGCATTGCTGCACAGACCATCCTGCTGACTCATCAAGCATGGAGAAGGTACAGACTCTGTGGGTGCTCTGTGTGAGTGTGCCCCTTTGAGGTACTCCAGCAGCGAAAAACATTGCCTTTATACAGCTTCATACCTATGGAATAAACAAATTTGAGAAACTTTCTCTTAAGAGGAAGTAAAATTTTTCCATCAAGTGGCAGTATAGTTGTAGGAATAAATGTAACTAGAAATAGGCTCCTTTGAGATGAATCTTGGGCACTACATAAAATGCTTATACCTGACAGGCACTTAGTCTTTATGTGAAATGCTGGATTTCATAATACACATGTAAAGTGTATATACTTGTATTTAAAAGCTAATTTGTACATCTCTTCTGAAATTTAAACATTGGATATGTTGTCAGAATGCTGCAGCTCTTGGCTAACATTTTAATATGAATACTACTGCATGTGTATGTATATAATCTAGTGTAAGCTTTGATGTGAAACTTGTCATCTGGAATTGTTTTCATAGATATTTTAATTGTTTAGTGGAAAGTGTTGCCATGGATAAACAGATATAGAAGTGCATTGATTCATGCCTTCTGAAATTTTGCTTAATGTTTGCTCTGATTTTTCTAAGATCTTTAGCGTTTCCATTCCAGAAATATAATCTAGATCATAGTTTTAAAATGCTTCAAAAAGCTAAGTCTTCCAGTTTTACCTTGGGTACATTGCTGGGGTCACTAGAATTGGTTGTGAGTTATAAAGAGTGGAAGAAATTGTCCCACTCAGAATGGGAAGAGGGAAAGGTTTTATTTGTGCAAAATGGTACTGTAAGTAGATGAAGATAATTAGAAACCATAGTTCCTCCTTTGTCTTTATAAACTGCTCGCTTCAGGTAACTCCTGAATCTCTGGGTACACTCATCATAGAGGGTTTCTCTGAATGGTAAAGGGCAACCAAAGTGTGATTAATGAAAATCCTGTGACCCCGTGAAATGCCCTGTATTAGATGGAATGGAGCCTTGACTGGTAACTCATTTCAGTAATTTTTAGACCTAAAACCAGGTGAGGAAATACTGTGGTTTGTTGTCTGTTGCATGTTCCTCTAGAACATTTTTGGTTTTACAGTTACTTTATAGAAGCCAGTGAGGCCGGGTTTTTTTCGTTTTAGGTTTGTCCTTTATGACACTGTTCCCAGTCACAAGTTGTGAAACCTGGGTCTAATTTTCTGTGTCAGAGTTGGTTTTTTCTCTTTTCAAAGTACTCTATATGCACAGATAAATGGGGTGCATTTTAGGCTTATTTTCTCCGTGCCAGATGACTACTTCTTTTCAAAGAAAATAAACTTTTTTAAATAATGCATTTGCTGCAAGTAGTTGTACTACTGAAATGCGCAGATCTGCAAAAGTAGTTGGCATGCTCCAAGTTAGAAAAGAGCTAGCTACCTTGTGGTTATTTCTTTGCCTGCCAGGGCTGTCCTCCCACCCTGCATTTTCTTACTTTGTAAAATAATCACATCTTCCTTTTGTCCTTTGTTTCAAATGGTTATCTATTTATACTGAAAAAGTGTATTAAACAGTTTTCATTTAACTATTAGAGTAAGAAAAAATTCAGCATCTTTTTTATTGCTAAATTGATATCTTTTGGCAGAATTATTAATTATTTTTGAAGACAGTTTTACATTTATCTTTGTAAGTCTCTTTTGTTATGCTAGCTGTCTAAATCTTTCATAAACTTCAGTTAAAAGAACATATTTTCCGTGATTATTTTAAAATATAATGTTTACTGGAAGGGAAGTCTAGTGAATTCCCACAGATGAAGTGTGAGTGTATTTCTCCCACTTGTAAATGAGTTCTTATTTCCTACAGTATGTCTTCTGGTACCACAATGAGTCATTTTCAGCATGTTTTAGTTTAGCTTCTAAAACATTGAAAAACTTGGCAGATACATGCAAATGAATGTTACATCTAGTTTTAGAAACTGCTTCCAAAGAGTATTTCACTAAAATGAAGACTTTGAATAGACCTTTCAGAATGCAGAAGTGTGTTGTGTGATAAGCCTGGAGTCATTTGCAGAGGTCTTTTGGTTTGGGTTGTTTGTGATTGGAGATTTTTTCCTCACCTGTAGCAGGTTTTGGTTTAACCATTGTGTAAAATAGGGAGAATACTTATGTGAAAAAGCCTTAAAGTTTACACACAGTGTATTGTTAATTGGATAATTCAGCCATATAAGTCAATACCTTTCCATCAATGTGTTCATTGAATTTTGCATATTTTCATGCTATTTTATTTTTAAAATTTTCAATTTTATAACTTTTTCAAAATTAATACAGTGTCACCTCTGCTTTAATGTGATTTAATGTATTAATGATTATATATGCCATGCCCTACTTAAATGTATTTCCTGATGCTACCTTGACAGTTCAACTATTAGAAAAAAACTCAAGCATAAGTGGTTTGTATGATTAAAAGGGACTGAGGAGTTATGGTAGTGGAGTGTGAGTGGGAGGAAAATGGGGGAGACCAGCCATGTTTAGATTCAAACAAAAAAAAACACCAAAACAAACAAAGAAAACAACAACAACAAACCCTACTCCAAACAAACAAAATCCCCAGTGCAAAAAGACCAGTGTTCAATCCAGTGAGAAAGTTATATCTATTGTTGTAAAGAATATTTTATATTTTAACTTAATTGTCCTGGCTTCCTGGCATCTGGAATATTTAATATAAGGGGACTTTAGCTACTTTGCTCACATGTCAGACCTATGCTTAGATACATGCACATTTCTGCAGTCTGGATTTGAATACCACTCTAAATATTTTCCAGTTGTTGGCAACGTTTGTATTGTCACTTATGGCATGGATAACTTTGCAGCTCTCTGGTTATTCTATTCCAGCTTTAACTATATATGTTGTCCATGATGCAACACCATATTATCAGTAAGGTCTTACTCTAATTATCACCCTTAAAAATTTCTGTAGCTTTTTACTAGACTCAGAAGACAATGGGGAAAACATATAAAGCTTGGATCAGTAAGTGCTTAATTAAAAGATTTCCTGGAATCCCTTTTCCCTTAGTTATGTGGTGTAAAATTTAAAGGAAACCTGTTTCAAAACTCTTCTCTACCTGCCCGCCAGACTGGTCCTAAATATGGTAAATTTTCATCAAGGACAAAATCAGAAAAAGGAGGGCAAGACGTTACTTTAAGGGATTGAGAATCTTAATTGTTTACCTGTTAAAAGCATTTTTCTCCTTCCACTATGTCTACATTGTGAAACTTGCAGAGGATTGATGATAGGCAAAAGAGAAATGGAAATAAAGATGAGAGGTTGGGAAGGGAATAGTGTAAATAAAAGAAGAGAGAAAAAACATCAGTCACGAAAGCTTCACGGAGTGTGATGCATCTGTAAAATATATGATGCAGTTTCCCACTCTTTCTCTTTGGAAGAGTAGTCTAAGCCGGGCAAAGACAAAACAGTTGCATGAAGGGATTGGGTAAGTGGAAGTCACTGTGTTGGGATTGGTGGGAGAGTCCATTTCTTTGTTTCTGCTCATCAAGTTACCTTTGTACAGCTATTTGTAGAGATGGAAATTGTGAACCTAATTGATGGTAACTGATACATGAATTTTGTTCACTACAAGGTGAACATTTCCTTGCAGTTCTAACACTGAAAACTTTTGAATAATATATTCTGGCATCTCAGTTTTCTTCATACCAGTGTTTCGGAATTTTGTGGGTTTCTCAAAGCATTTTTAAAATGTAACATACTGTTAGACTTTGGATGAGTTCAAACATTAATTTCTGACCAAAATAAGTAAAATGCAGCATGGATTTTAGTATTTACTGTGGCTGTCATCAGTCTTTTCTAATTTAAAATGCCTCTGCTGGGATGGAATCATGTCTGTAAGGTACCTGTTTCTTTCCATTGACTTATAAAAAAGGGAGTCTGCACAACAGGCTCAGGTGTAGGAAACTGCATCACAAACAGCAGAAGCTATACAGCTCAAGTCCCACATGGATTTTCTGAGTAAAAGGAGTTCAGCATAGTCTCTTTTCAGAAATTCATTGGTTTTGGAGCATTTATGATTTACCATCAGTCTTACTCAGTCCTCCTCCAATGCAGAATCATCAAGCCTTTGAGCATTTCTCAAAGGCTGATCATAAAATATAATGTTTTCATTATGAAGCCTTATATACTGCTTTTTTTGGCTTTTTTTTAATGACCTCTCCTGTCTTCTGTGATTGGAAGTTTTTTGGTTGACAGAAATTCTATCAATGTAGGTCTAGATATGTGATTACACAAAGAATTTGACCTGATGATTGAAACTACAGAAGGTAGGAAGATACCATGCTACTTCAAAATTTTCAGGCTTAGGTACTTGCAGTAACTCAAAAAGAGTTGCCAAACTCAAATGAAGAGTAAACTTACATTTGTTTTTATCGTAAAAAGGGTAGAAAGGATAGAAGGGGTCTGTGGTGTAGCAGAGCTGTTGCCCATGGTAGGTAGGGGTGATGATTGCCCAAAGGAAGCTGTGACCCTGTGGGAAGCTCATGGTGAAGCAGGTTGGCTGTCAGGGCTTTTGACCTCACAGAGACCCACAGTGAAGCAGTCTGTTCCTGAAGGACTACACCCGTGGGAAGGGACCCACACTGGAGAAGTTTGTGGAAGGCTGTCTCTCATTGGAGGGACTCCCATGCTGGAGCAGGGGAAGAGTGTGAAGAGTCCTTCCTGACGAGGAAGGATAAGCAGGAATGTGGTATGAAATGACCACAGCCCCCTTTCCCTGTCTTTCTGCACTACTGGGAAGATGGAAAAAGAGAAAATTGGGAGCAAAGTTAAATTCAAGAAGAAGGGCAGGAGAGAAGGGGGGAATGTGATTTATTTTAGGACTTGGTTTTGTTTCTCATTACCCTTTTCTGATTTGATTGGTAGTTAATTAGTTTTTCCTCAAGTTGAGTCTGTTTTGTCCATGACGGTAACTGGGGATTCATCTCTCCGTTATCTGTCCTTATCTTGACACATGAGTCTTTTGTTAGATTTCTTCTGCCCTGTTCAGATGCACAGAGGAGAGAGAGGGAGTGACTTTGGTGGGCACCTGGGATCCAGTCATGGGCAGTCCACCATAGTGTACTCAAAATGTAATGTATGCTTGATAAGTACAGGTTTTGCACACGCTAATGACTTTCCAACAGCTTGTCATAGTGATATCTGGGGGTAAGTTTTCCCTGACTAGATTCCAGTGAAGTCTTACCAATACCTCCTGTTCTCAAGCACCACCTAACCTCAGAGGCACTTAAAATCATTCCAAATTGGAGCACATTTAGGTAGAGATCCTCATGCATGCTCGGAAGTCTCCTGGTTTGGAAATCTAAGTGCTTATTTTGATTTGGGTAGGAGGTGCTTGAACTGTGTTCACATCCCTGAAGGGCCTGTTTTTATTAGAACATGGCTAACTCATTCAAAATCATTGAGTTCACTCCAGAACACTTAGAAGAAGAGGTAATGGCTAAGTTTGCCTCCTTTTGTAATATGATTTGAGCACCCAAAGGTTCAGAAGGTTTAAGCCCTTTGTTCTTTCCCTCTCAGTTTCCCTAATTATTCAAAAGGTCTTGGTGTTATTTGTCCAGAACTATTGGCAGCAAGTCTTGATATACATGATGCATGACTAGTAAAATGCTGCAAAAGAGGAGAAATTAACAAATTTGAGGGGTTTTTTTTTGCTAAAGTCAGTCAAATTCTCAAGAACTTATAAAAATGCAACTAAAATATAACTTTCAGAATCTTTTAGTTGTGTAATTGTCTTTTTTGTACCTCTTTTTCCATTATTAATGAAGAAAAAAAAGAAGAGGGAAAAAAAAACCCTAAAAATCTACAAATGTGGATATTGACAAATATTAGTTAGCTGTAAGGTTTATAGACATCATTTTTACAGTAAGCCTTTCGGATCATTTATTATTTTGTCATTCCATGTAATCTTTTCAGAAATTAAACTCTGAATTCTAGTATTCCTAGTGGAAGATATGCTAGTTGTTATGTTCAGATGGGGTTTTAATTTCCGTTTCAAAATTACTTCCTCCTGGTTTATATCACAGCATTCTGATGATAGCATTTGTCAAATTTATCTATTATTTTGTCCTCTTAAAATCTTAGTCAGACTTTGTTTTTCTAGATTGTAGCTTATTTGACTTCTCATGGGATAGATTACTTCTTCTCTTGGACATCTGAGTACCATTTCTTTTAATCCTGACCTCACTTTAACACAGATAACTGGAATCCTTGAATAATGTTTCAGATAATTTCCTGCTCTATCTTGTATGATACTATAATTTCCACTGGATGTACCTTAGTAATTCCTGGAACTTTGTGTCTTTTGCATAACTGGCTCATGTTAGCAGTTTAGTTATCCTAATCTCATGTAACAAATCTAGATCCTTCTCCTCAGTCTACTCTGTCTTGTAGGAATCTGGATGAATGGAACCATCACCTTAAGTTTCCTACTCCTGCTCTAAGTCTTCAGTCCATATATACATTCTCACTAGTTTTGTGATTATGCTACATTATTACTGTTCCATGAGAGCCACACTCTCCATCGTTTCAGAGAAGCACATCACTAGACGTACAATCATTTTTGCTCCAAATGCTCAACATGAGATACAGCTCACCTAAATGCACCTGTGCTGTGCACACTTACAAAGGAGCTGCAGATGTCTGAATTATTAACATTCATCAACTATGTTTTTAATCTACATTTCAGATCTTCAGCTATTCAATGTTGTGTCAATAGGATACAAAAATGGAATTGCTATAAAAGGAAAGTAAGTAGGTTTCAAAAGTTGTAATTTTAGCTCTGGTGTATGATGCTAATCAATTTGAACTTCTGTTACTAAATTTCAGGGGGAAAATAACATTTGCGAAAAGTGCAAATACTTGCAAGTTGTTTCTCTGTTCTTATCATTCAACAGTTTAACCATACAAACCTGTCAGGGCAATTTTTTCCCTGTATTAATTATGAAAAATCATAAAACAAATTACACTGGTTACTCTGTAGTTTTTTTACTTGCTTTGTTTTAACTTTTCTGTACACTTTATTTAGCAGCTACCATGTTAAAATGGTAGGAAGTGTTAAGTGATACTCCTTTTTTTGTCGTTTAGAAATATGTAGATTTTAGGCACATTTGTTTTCTAATTACTAGTCATATGGACTATCTTTTTGTGTCCTGTTAAACAGAAAATATTTGATCTGTAAAAATGCCTTTTTACTACACTCTGGGTTTAAGGAAGAGAATAGTACAGATTCTGTTACAGTTCAGATAATGTCCTAAGCTTTCACTTGCCTGCTGCACTTTAAGATTTTATTTATGTATTATAGCTCATGTGTGAAGTGAATAGACATGTTTAAGCATCACTTAAATACTGAAATTCTCTCATCATATCAGTACTTGTTATCTTTCCATAATGTTTGCAATTCAAGCCGCTTTTATGCTTACTTGTATTTGCCTTCCTACTCCAGTTACCAGCCTGAAAAATAAATCCTTGTATATTCAAATTGATGCCAAGATGCCAGGAGTACAAACTGTAATGCATGATTCATAATGCAGACTCTCAGAGCATTTACTCACGTACAAGTACATTCCTATGAAATGACAGTTAGATAACTTTATATATGTAAATGTGTGATCACTGAAAAGAGATTCTTTGTTGATCTTGCATGTGTGCACATTTCATATCAATTCAGTGATTTTAAAGATGTTAGAAAGTAGTAGTTTTCTGTTACTCCCATTTTAATGCTAAGATAGGAAATGAACTTTTTAAAAATCAAAAAATCTTCTAAACTGGATTTGTTTAAAAAAAACAACCCTATTTTCCAAAATTAAAAATAAGCTTGTGTGTCAGTTTGTAGAGGGAGTATAATGAAGGAGAATCTCCTAAAATAAGGAAATAAAAGATTACTGAAATGTGATTATTCCAAATGAAAGAATAGTTTTGCCAGTGCAACACTGATGCTTATAAATAGTTTTCTAGGTCTTCAGAAAAATGTAAGTCCTATCCCTATCAACTGAATTGTGCTCAAGACCTCTTCTTTTTGCCATTTTTGCAATTTTTGTTCAAATTACAATTTCAGAAATTGCATTCTAACAATGATAATACCTTGAGAACTAATAATCCTTATAGAAGGAACAATATTTGAAAAAACCTTGGAAGAAAAGATAGTTTAAACACAGTCTGTTTGGCATACACAGAAAATTTTGCTATTAAAACTCCATAGCAAAACTCTCAA
This sequence comes from Sylvia atricapilla, assembly GCF_009819655.1. NCBI lineage: Eukaryota > Metazoa > Chordata > Aves > Passeriformes > Sylviidae > Sylvia > Sylvia atricapilla. Next base: position 64,560,577 of record NC_089141.1, read on the forward strand.
ACACAAAGAATGAAAGAAACATATTTTAAATAGTACTGTAAAAAAGTTTCTTTTCTTGACTCCTTCAATATCAAATGGTCTCTCTTCTTCCTTTTTTAACTTTACTTTGCTGTTTAGTATTCTTTTGAACAGTCCCAAGCTGTATATTTCTGGTTTTTTGAAGCTCTGTAAACTAATTTGAAGTCAGTGAGAAATGGAAAATGAGAACTGTAAATGCCACTAGAGAAATGGAAATTCATTAGGAGAATACCAAAGCACTAAGTATTGTTGTTTCTGTTACTGCAATTTAAACTATAAAAACTGACCAAAATATTTGCAGTTGCAATAGACTATGCTTTCCTAAATACATAAAAATAAGTTAATATGCAAGTTATAATTCTCACTGTAGTGTATATTTTAATTACTTTCCTATCCACGAAGTTTAGAGTCCTATTTTATCTTTGTAAGAGTACTTCAGTCTGCTGTTTATTTTATTAATTGTAGTGCATGCTGTATTTGATCATGATCTGAGAGATGCATTGAATTACTTTAAGCACATGCTTTAGATTCCTATAGATCCATAGTACAGTTGCTGAACATACTCTGCATTTCTAAAGAAGCAAAAAAAGATTGCTCACATTCATACAAGAGCTTGCTTCCACACCAAGAATGACAGATGCTGTTACAGCTGAGAAATGTGTTTTAGGAAAACACTCAAACAGTAGTTATCTTAGGCCAAAGCAAAAAAAATTAATTAAAGATGCCTTAAACTAAACTGGAGTTAAGGGTATTTGCAGTGTAGATGTGGTCTGTACAAAGTGTCAAGGATTATGTTCCAATTCAGTAAATATGCAATATCTGAATGAACAAAATATTTTTGTTCTCTGCCTTTAATAATTTCACTGTGCCTAATTATCGTATTTCTCATTTTAGGTAAATACCTTTGCAAGATTTTTTTTTTTGTTTGCTCATATTTTATGTCATAGAGTGTGTGTAAATGATAGCACACCAAGGAATGGTGCAGAGGGGACTTGTCTGTGCATGATCCAAACTTTTGTGGCCTGTATTTGCTGTGCCAAAGCAACATATTTATCCTATTTTAATGTTGGCAAGATCAGCCAAGAATCTTTAAATTCATTCCATGTGCTGCAGAGAATAATTCAAATGAGAGATTGGTTGTCATGTTTAGCAAGAATATAAGATAATATTGTAAATGAAAATTTGGAAAGTAACAGAAAAGTAGCAACAAAACAGGAATACCAAATTATATAGCATTCTATATAATGATGCCACAGTTACAGAAACACAAGAGTGGCAATGGCGCAGATACAACAGTGTAGCACTTGATGGACTAAAAGTCCTTACACACACTATTACACTTGTGTGGTGATGATTTAGCTTCCTACAATGCTAAACATGCATATGACTTTACCTAAATAAGAAAAATAATTGTTTCAAATTTTTAAAACCCCTAATGATGGCATAGAAGTAATGACTTCTGAATTCTGTCAAAGCCATTAACTTCACAAACCTACAGGTGACTCGACAGTCCAGCAAGGAAACTCAGAAAAGGTACATCTTGTCACTGCCAAAAAAAAAAAAAAAAAAGCTGTAATAGGTGGGAAGGATATCTGCAGTTGAAAAAAGTTTTATTCCTTCACTAATTTATAATCTTGTGTGTCATGGTAAGTGGCAAATAACCAATATTTCATTTGCTTTCAGAAAGAGATTATATTTTATATGAACAAGCAAGTTCTGTTGAGTTGTGTTACGTTCTGTGGGTAGGGAACAGAGATTCATACAGAACATGTTATTTTATTTCAAAGAAGCAATTTTAAGGTGGGATAAAATGCTAAATATTCTATATCTTCCCAGTGTTGATTTTACAGGCAGCATTGAATTACCTTGAAATTTTTTATTATTTTGAGAAGGAGGATATTCCTTGAAAGTTCAAAGAAAATTGTTTAAACAATTTAAGTCATAGGCCCCATCAGAATGATCCCTGGTTAAAATTTGATTTGTATCTAAAATACTGTTTTTCTCAAAGCAGATATTCTTTACTCTTACCAACATACTTGAATTCAAACAAGAATTCTGGAAAGTTATTTACAAGCTAATCTCTGTGGTTGCTTTTGGCTATATCTAAGACTATGTACCCAGTTTATTGTATTTTTTGCATTAATCTGATCTGGCTTTATACTAGTATGCACATACACCATTATTAACTTGATCACAAAGCTAAGTGAAGACTAATTTACCGATCTTCTTACCTTACGTTATGAGTGAAGCCTTGGAAAATGCCCTTCATTGTTGAAAGCCCAGACATCTGTTAGAAAACTTGGTTGGCCAATTGGATTTCAAATCTTAGCACTATTCATCTAGAAGTAACATCTCTTTAATTAAATACTAATTCCCTTCAGTATTTGTCTCCACATCTGAGCATTCATACTCTCAAGTCTAATGACAGTTTCCCTTCTTTACCAATACTCATGGATGTCACTTACAATCCAGAGTCCTACATTATCATACTTAGTCTTTTTCAACACAAAGCAGAGCACAAGGTCCAGAACCACACTGTAATTTCTGCTTTATCTTCGCTTCTCCAGGGTGTCACTTCTGCTGGTAGCTTTCCCACTGACAGTAATTCTCAAATTTGACACTAATATTTTTTGTTTATTCTGCTTTCAAGAGGAACATTTCATGCAAGGTCCAAAACATTGACAATAAAAGCTATTATTAAAAATTCCAGAAAGACTCATCTGAAAGAGTCTGTGAATGCTTTGAGAAAAACAGGAAGCTTGGGTGGAGGTCCTATTTTGAGTAAAAGTGGTTTTAATCTTAACTTCCTAAAACCTGCACTCCCATGACAGAGACCTTTTACCTCATCTGAGGATTTAATTCCAGTAATCTGCTGATGTAAGGCTTAAGCTTCACTGTGGAGGACAGTTTACACTTCCATACCCCTGGAACTTAAGAAAAAGAGAATGTATTTTGTCCTCTGCCTGTAAGTTCAGAATCATTATATGAATGATGATAGGGTGACACTGTTCTCATATCATTTGCTAAAAATAGACAAAATGAGATCTCCTCACTTGGGAATAACTGATCAAATTCATCATGTGATAGGAGTGTTGAGTTAATCAGTAACTAGGATGATTTGTTCCCAGCTGAAAAATAACTGGAGTGAAAAGTGATGATTTAAGACCTATTTTCAAAGAACTTGAGATAGCCATGATTAGACACCAACAGGAAGTAAGTGTAGTTCTTTCTCTTCAAATTCTAATGAATCAGATGAATTTGAGAAGGTTTTTTTTTTTGTTTTTTTTTTTTTAATTTCTAGCTGGGAAAGCTGCAGAATGTTTTTCCTATATTGCTTTTGCCAACAGAATCATCTGTACAGTAATCCCCAGCATCCTGTAACAATGGGGATTCAGCAAATGGAAATATAACTAATGAAGTTCTTAGTACTGTTCTCCCTATCAGGAGTACTGCTGGATTGTTAGTTTTCCTACTCAGCATAGTCACTGGATAGTCTGATATGAGGAAGTGTTTTTCAGTGTGTGTATGTCTGAGTCAATCAGATTCTTGACTTACTTTATGGTTAGGTCACTGATATTTTTTGAGGTAATGTGGCTACTGCTTCCTTACATATTGCAATTTGGCGTGTTTGGCCCTTTAACTCAGTCAGGCAGCACAGCAAGAAGAATTTTTTTCTGTTTATTCTTTTTCAGGGACTTTCTGCACTGCTTTTATAGCTGTCATGCTTGCATATGATTATTAATAGACTTCAAACCTTTAAATACTTTTTATCATTTGGCAGAGTGATCCAAGGGAACCTCAGTGCCTCAAGAGCTTTTTCACTGGATGGAAAAGCTCTAACACTTATAATCACAACGTAGTAGAGCCTGTGTCACTGTGATGGTTCCCAGCACAAGTTCACCCCTAAGATTTGCACTACAAATCCCAAGCTTTAACTCATGAAACCTTTGTGCTTTATGTTGCTTTCAGGATGGTAATTCTGCAGTTTTTATTGAAGATTCCTAACCTATACTCATGGTGGTTTTGTGGAGAATACATCTTGGAGAATCTGAAGCAATTTACCTCTAACTGTTCTTTAAAGTATGATTTGTATATGCAGATTTGCAGTGTACACTGTTTATTGCCTGCCTTTGAATGTCTGGTTATGATACCAGGAATTTTGAGATTAGAAAGAAATGAAAATATGGGCCGAACTCCAGCCCATTTATATAACAGTAGTCAAAGTATTAGACTGTGCATCCCATTAGTATTGCTAAGACAAGTGTGCTTTAGTGTCATGTACCTGGAAAGACTGCATCTCCAAGAACAGTTGACAGTGTGCAGATTTGCTCATTTTCTGAAAGATTGACTCTGTTTTTAATTAAGACAAATTGAGATATTACCCTTTTAAGGGAGTTTCAGATTAAGCCTGAAGTCTGGTTCTAACCTGGTTCAGAAGAATGAAATGCTAAGGATGGAGCTCAAAGTGGAATAGAGTTCAAATAACTTCAGAAAAATATTAAACACCTTCACCTACTAAAACCTTCATGTAATAAACAAAGCAAAAGTATTGCCAATCACACAAAATAAGGTTAACTGAAGTGCAGTGGTAAATAGACTGTTTTTTAGTCATGACCTAAAAGCAACGGTAAAAAGCATGGACAGACTGAAGTGCAGCAGTTCATTTTTCCAATTTTGAAAGGAAATTAACTTTTGCTATCAGTATTTAGGTCCTTATTCAGTAGAAGTCTTGTAAACCATAATAATACAAAGAGTTAAAGCCATGTTTTAACATACTGTTCAGTGAATGGTTTGCTTAATCAAGGAGTTAATGTTAAGTATGAGGTGTCAGAAGAAGCTTTCCATTTGCTCTTCAGTGAACACAAGAATTGCATCTACAGTTGCTTCCTTAGTTGCATGATAGACAGAACTACATTCTAGGGCTCCTAGAAAGAATGGATAGTGACAGGGATGAAATGTTAAAAGCACTGGACACACAGAGTAGTAGGAGTTCTTTCTTTCTTCCACAACAAAAAGTTGCTGACTTTGTTATGCTACTCAGATGGGACAGGGAATGTTTGGAGATCAGGAGTGTCTTTGTCCACAAGCCCCATTAGGGAAAAAGACTGAAAAAGGCAAATATTTGTCTTCAAGTCCTCTACAAGAAGAAGGAAAATTATACTTCTTAGATGTGGTTGTTGCAGAGATTGTGATAGTTTGGCTAAGGAAGGAATTGTTGAAATGGAGAGAGAGAACAGATCAAATGGGAGGAAAACAGAAAAATTAAGATGAAGATATGTAGGAAGAGAGAAGAGAGCTGGACATAATTAGAGGAAGCAGAGAAACAGAAAATTTGATTAGTTTGAGAATAATATGCATTAAATAAATTAATTTCACTGCTTTTTGCTTTTTTTACCTCAGGAGAGAAGTGATGGTTCTATCACATCTAAGACTCTTCTTAGAATACATGCATGAAACTTGTATTGCAAAGCCTTTTAGTATCCCAATAATTCATGAATCCTGACTTCCTTTCCTTCTTTTCAAACCTGGATTTTGTTTTCTTTATTTTCAGCTGCTTTTCACAATACTGCTCTTCTCAAATTAGTAACTTAAGCTTTACAGGCAAAGTTGGGTCTTTCTATAAAAATTTTGTTAAACTTGTCAGATGACTGATAAAATACAGAAAAGTATGTTGTGAAGCAAATACGCTCAAGAATGGAGACAGCTTGGAGTTAACGGATTGTTTTTCACAATAGTTACTGCATTTTTGAAGTATTTTCATTTCTCACATGCCTCAGCAGGTAATATAGGATAGCTTGATAACTGAAGAACTTATTGGGATAGGCTGCTTTATAGAAAGCTTTGATTCACTTGACCTTTTTCATGTTTCCAGATGAAATGAGATTGTTTCATTAGTGTCATAAGCAGCTTGGTGATGTAACATTGCAGGATTCATTTATGACACCAAGCTTTTATAAGCATGGATAAAGTGACTGTGGCTCATTCCTTTTGTTTTGGGCTGTAAAAGTCCCTTCCATATTCTCTTGTGCTATTGATTCCATTGTCTGTGTGTTTATTATTCCTACAAAGACTCTGATTTGAAAGACTTGTACAGTTCAGGAAAATATTTTTTAGGACCAGTATATGTTTCATTTCTGGATAATGACACACAAATATCTACACTTTAGGGCTTGTAATAAGCCAGCCAGTATACAACACTTTATTTTTTGGTAGCTGTCTCTAGAGCTGAAATGCAGTTGATGAGCTTTTTTGATTTTTAAGTCATGCTCATGAAGAGAGGTCTTCACACTGACTTGTTTTGTTCTCCTGTTAACAGTAATGTGGTTCTGATTACTGAGGGTAAAGAACATTTTCATACCTTAGATTTGTAAGAAGACAGATCCAGTTGTACTCCCCTACCCACTGCTTGTCTGTCAGTCATTTTAGTATCCTTTGATTACCATCTCTGTTGTTGCCATTACTGTGTCTTTCCATCCTTTGGTCTTCTAACTAAAGCTCCCCTGAGCTGCCCAGTTGCACTGAAGCATGCCTGATGGCCTGCAGGCAGCTTAATGGAAATTCCTTTAAGTTCTGGAAAACAGATGGAAAGCCATGTATTTTTCTAGTACTTAGTTTAAAACAACTGCTGGAAGTACATTTATAGCAGTCTTTGTTATGTGAATTTTAATGTATTAATAGTTTTTATGTAGCATTCGGTTGCTAATAAAGAAATGCCGATTATCTTGTGTGGGATCATCCTTCTTGTCTTTGAAGGGAACAAATGTTTTTTGTAAACAGCAAGCTCAGTATTAGCCAAGAGTATACTTTATAAAATCCTGGGCTGTATTATCAAGAGAATAGTCAAGACATCAAGAAAAGACCAGTTTTGGGATATCCAATACAAGCAGCATAGTGATAAACTGGAGTGAATGTAGAGGAGGGCCTCCAGAATGGTCGGGGCTGGAGCACTTGCCCCAGGAGAAGGGGCTGGGAGGATGTGTTCAGCCTGGTCTCTGGGGTTCTTGACAGCAGTATCCCCGGTGCCTCTGGACAGGTCACTGGGAAGATGGAGCCAGGCCCCTCACAGCAGGGTATGGAAGAGGCATGAGAGACTGTCAATTGAAACAAGATTCTGGCTTGGTCTGAAGAAAACCTTTTTCCCTACAAACGTTACTGTGAGCAGTCTCCGTCCTTGAGTTTTCAAGACCTGAATGGCTAAAGCTTTGAAAAACCTGGTCTTATTTCATAGGTGACCTGGCTCTGAACAGGATGTTGGACTATATACCCACTGAAATCCCATCCAACCTCGGTTATTTAATAATTGGTTTGTATTTGTATTATTGAGATCTTATATTTAAGGTGTAATTTCACTGAAGAATAAATGGAATATTATACTGTGATGTGCTGGTCTTTCAGAAGTGATTGCAAACACCAAGACCATCCATTACATTAATTATTAGGAGAAAAGGTAGTTTGCTGTCCCTCATTGCTAACTGTACCACTTTTAGGAACATGTCCTTGAAGGATAACAAGGTATGCCTGTACCTTGAACTCTGCTTATCAGGAAATCAAAGCTGTTACGTGTGATATAAAGGACATACCAATCCTTTTCTAAATTATGGCAGTTTGAACCCTAACCTTCTGACCTGTTCTGCCAGACTCTCAGTGGGGAAAACGGAGGGGGAGTAAGCAGTTTCTCTGGTGGCACAGAAGTTACCAGCTTTGTCTGATGGTCTCCCAGTTAGCCTGCCCTCAAAAGATTTGTCCCTACCTTCTCATTTCTCTCCCTGTCCTTTTCCAGGAAGCTTCAGTGAAAACCCTTCCTTTTCTTATTTTTTCCTTGCTGATCATCCATTTTTTATCACTGTATAAAACAGAATTATTGGTTTTATATTATTGACTTCATAAAAGTTACATTTACAGAATTAAAAACTTAAGTATTTGAATGTCTTTCTGACTGCTTTAAGGAGGTATATGGCATTCCAAATATTTTCTTCTTCTTCTTGTAGTCTGTAGTTGTAATGCCCTTTAGATTTTTTTTGTCAAAAGGAGGGAGACATTTTGTTAATACTTTTGTCATTTTTGTGACTCCTGTTCTGTCAATCATTTCACATTGACATCTTCCCTCTTTGCATTATTGGAATTAGAAATCATACAGTAGTTATCTTTTTTTAAGTATGTATATATACATCTAAAAGTATCTTGAGGAATTTTCTATTAAATCAGAGGAACAGGAGCATATACATCCAGAAATTATGAATGCTGTTTAGGCTAGCAAGTAATAATCACTCCATGGGGAATCACAAGAATTACTAGAAAGTATTTATATGGATTTAACTGTATATTTCATTAAATGTAACTTCTCTGACTAGTGGAAGGGGAGAGTTGAAAGAGACAAATTTTTATATGTTTTATCCAAGAGGAAAAAACAATTCGGAGTCTTTCTGTAACTGTTGACTCCAGTCTCTTAATTTTTTTGAGCACTGAAAAACAATGTTTGTAGTGCAACAGTGATAATGTAATGAACAATTTCTGTAGCTTCCAATATCAGATCTGTTCAGGTATATTTTATCCCCTACAATAGCAATTTATTAAAATTATTTTCCAGAAACACAAGTACTATTACTATTAGAGAATATTTTAATGAAGTAGTGGAATCTCTGGAAAATCTAATACCTGGTTTAAGGAGATAAAATTCTGGAATCATTATCAAAATTGTACAGTATCTTGAAAAAATTATCAGATCAGACAATTCCAAATGTATCGTACAAACTTGAAACTTAGTGTAGAGAAATATTGAAAGTCAATGCTTTCATTTTTTTAATGTTAAATATCAAGAAAGTCGCTGGCCTTTTCTTCATTCAGATCTGTTTTATAGATCTCTCACAGTTACCATTTCAATTAATTATTTCCTCATTATCCAATATACATTTCTGGGGAAAAATCTCTGTACTATTCCTTGAGGTTTTGTTGATTTATTACAAAATTCTGCTTTGTTAGCATGGCATTTTTTGCAAGGAATTAAGTAAACCATGAAATGAAAATATTGGTTTAATAAAGTTAATGGTTTGGGATGCCATGAGAAATCAAACAGAGAAAAGTATACATAGAAAATATTAATGAAGATTTAATGAGGTATTAATAAATGTTCTCTAAGTTCTTTGCTGTTGCATTAAAATATGTACAATAGACCAAACCATATTGCATTGCAGGGATCTTTTTCAATCTGTCACTTCAAAGTGATTTTTTTAATGAAGTATTTGTTTGAGCAAAGATTAGACAATTGATTAGACAATGAGAAATTTCATCATGCTTATTCTGCTGCTTATCCAGATGCATGGTCCACCTCAGTTCAGCATGTTTCTCATCCTTTCAAGATCCATGACTTTTGCCATTTTATGTGCTAGTGCACACAGATGCAGAAGAAAACTTTGTGCAGTGTATTGAGGCTGTGCCAGAAACCATAAAACTGTTCAGCTTCTTCTGAGTTACTTTGGCTTGAGGTGCTGATTTCTGCTTTAGCTTGGCTATGTTTCCCTTTTAGATTGTTGTCCTGAATTTAGGAGACTTTTCTGAATATATTTCCTCTGGTATCTCTTCACTAGGCTTCACAGAACTCATTTCATAGTCTTCCTGTTTAAAAAAGAGGAATCTTTAATCTTTCTTCGGGCTTCATCTTTAGACTATTTTGAAGCTTCATTCAAGGGATCTTGTGAGGTGGTAATTTCCATTTTTGGATTCCCAAATTAGATACTTCTGTGACTACATCTCCTGAAATACCTGATCTGGTATGTATTCTTGGACCAGCAGTGTGTTTCATGTGTCTATGTTTTTTATCACCAGAACCATAAGGAGGAAACATTGAAATTTGATCACATCCTTCATTATAGGCTCACTCATTTCTTCAGGTCCTTTCTTTTTGTTAAGGATGCTATCACATCCTTAATAAATGTCTTTATACTGGTAAAGTTCAGTTAGGTTATTTGAACATCTTTTGCATTTACTTCATTGAAACAAATAACAGAAGAGTCAATAAATATGCTGAATATTTAAACCAAGTAATAATAGTCTAGGTAAGTAAGCAAACTAAGCATGCATCAACAGCACTGAGGAGTTGCTCTTCTTTTTTTATGGTTGCCCAAAATAAAGAATGCACTTACAATAAGTGGAAGGATAGATTTGATGCCCTTCAGAGCGAACTCCAGGATTGAGAGAAAACTCTCTAGTGAAGTTTTATTTGGAAATTCTCATGACTGAAGTATGACTCCCAAGCATAGGCTTGGCAGAAGCAGTCCCTACTCAGTAGTCTTGAGCTGTGTCTTGATGGAGGAGAGAATCTTACGTTTCACAGAGTTAGTGTCAAATAAAAGAAAGCACAATTGGATAGCCCAGAGACAAGAAGAAAAAAGAAAGATGAAAAATGAAGAAAAAAGAAACCAGGATGGATTTCTATCCCTGTCAATCGGCACGACTTGTACATTTAAGGCAGACACATCTTTCATTTTGTTTATTCTTGTAGTCTAATGTACACTGGCATCAGTCTAGTTAGGGTGGAAAGAACATATGGGTCATACATTCTGAAGAACTCCTATTTATTGCATAAGTGATTTTGGGTTTAGGTGTCCTGAAGCTACAAGGACTGTAAACCAAGTGTTTATCTTGCTGAGTGTGGATGTTTGGAGCTAGCACTTCCTACAAACTGCAAAATAGTATGTGGAAGTTTTTCCTTTTTTTTTTTTTTTTTTGACAGAATGAGGATCAGAGGCCAATACAAAATAAATGCTTAGAATGCTGCAGAACACAAAAATCTGCTTTGAAGCAAGCAGCTTTAAACAAAGCTTCTAAGCTTTCTCTCTCAGATTTTACTGAACCACATGCGAAAGTACTGTGTGTTTAATTACTTGATACGAAGCAAATGTAACATCTGGTAAGAACTTGAATGCTAAATCAAGTTTACCCTTTATCGTCAAAGCTATATGTTTCTGGATTTCTTTTTTATAGCTACAACCTGAACCAGGAATATTGTGCTGAAAAAAAATCTCCGCATGATATTTGGGAAAAAGAAATTTTAAGTGAAAATTATTTCAACAAACAATTTTTTAATTGCTTAAACAATTTCTAGATGGCATGCTTCCTATGGTGTTTAATTATTATACTCAGAGCATTTTGTTGTTATTGTTGTTGGAGGTATTTAAATTTGTTGTTAAAAAGTGCATTCTTATTTTAGACCAGATTAGAAATAATTTTATGTTTTTGATAGGCATGAATGAAATAATACATACTACAAAAACCTTAAAATGCCTATAAAGTTGGTATAAAAACTTGATTAAATGTGTATTTTTTAATGAATGACAGGTTTCTTACACATTTTCTTGTAAATATTAAAACAGACTTTCATTTTTTGAAACCAGCCTATATGACTAATCAGACTTAATCTGAATGCTGCAAATGCTGAACAGTGAAAGCAGTTGAAAACTGAGGATCTGAGTGCCTGCATTTTTAGTTATTTAGTGAATAGCATATGAATACAATTAATGGGAAAATTCTGATTGCTCAGAAATAAGGCAACCAGTTTTTAGTACCAAGGATCAAAAAGAGGACCAGTGGAAACAAGATCCTTTGAGTACCCATGTTTGAACTGAGTCTGGCAGTTTGCTGCATGTGTGGACAGGATTTGTGCAGTCTGTGACAAGCTGAATTTAATTGAGGTCTATGTAGACCGCTGTTACTCCTTCTGTGACTCCAACTGGCACAAAGGAGAGTAAGGAATATTCATTTGTGTACTTTTATGCGTAAGCTGGGGCTCTTTGGAAGTGAGGAGGCCTTAACTGGCAGACTCAGTTGCAGAGGGCAGAGAAAGTTAAACTGCCTTAAATTGTAAGAGGTATGGGATGGGTAGGATTTGAGGAAGAATGCCAAACAATGAGGGTGATAGAGAAGTACAGAGGGATCCAGAATGCAGAGAGTAGGGCTATAAGATAGGAATGGAAGCTGAATAGACCATGAACATAGATAAGAAGAAAAACAGATGTCCTGGGAATAAAGAATGGAAGTAGAATTGGAATTCAGGAGATGTCTAGGCTGGTGCTGGGACAGAGAGGGAGAAGGTCAGGAGCGTTAAGGGACATGTTGGGGCTGGAAGTGGGAGGTTTGCAAGAGGACAGGTTAGAGAAGAAATGTTTGTATCTGGGGTTTCTTTGCAAATTTGGCACTGAACCAAAGCACAGACATTTGTACAAATATGAGAGTATATTCTAATTGCTTTAAAGGTCTTAGATCTGGAACTGACCCAGCTGTAGACTGAAGGTGATTTCACAATTTACAGGGTTTTTTCCCAGTTTTAAACCTGAAAATAATTTCTAAATTATATGCCATAAAGCTTTCTGTTGATATAATCTGGTTTACAAACTTATAGATTACAAAATTAGATTTGCATTTTGTATAATTTGATAGGACTTTTTTTGTAAGATATATTATTTACTTGCTTGGCATTCTTTCTTATTAACAAGTTTAATACTAGGATTTGCCACTTCTTGAAGGGGTAATTATACAAATTTATTGTCTTCTAATGTACATCATTGTTCAATTACCTTTTTAAGGAGTACTGCTGTACATCTCAGTTTTTGTAGATGGATAGTTTATTGTTCCTCCATTCAAAAAAAACCAACTGGTTGCCATATTTTCTTCAGTATCCAGACTACATGATTTTACCATTAAATCTTTCTGTTTGCTCTCTGGTGTGCATATTTTGACAAGTTATTTTATATCATTATCCACTACCTGAAAAACAAACTCCTGTGATTAAAAAATCTCTCAAACCTTAGGAAAGAGAGTTCAAGTCCCTCTCTGGGTATTCCATCTTCTCCTTTACTCTAGAAAGAATTTTTTGATAACCATTATGTCACTACTTTAGCAAACTTCAGGCATCATGGTTTGGTCAACCTGATGGCAGAGAGACATAAAGGAAATGAGACCTCATTCTAGATGATTCTTACACGTGGGATTTTTTTGCACTGGCTCAATCTGTAATTTCTCTTTGATTCCAAACCCTTATTCTTTTGTGAGACTAAAAACTCCACTCTTTCATTATATCAAGTTTGCTGAAATTTCTCGACGGAGAAAAATCCTGCAGACCCACATTCCACTGTTGTTTTTTTTCCATAATAGTAGTATTAAAGCATAGGGTGGTTTTGTTTTGGTTTTTTATGTTTTCCCTCAGAGACCATCTAGGCAGATAAAGGAATGTATTTCAGCACATTGTGTTACATGACTCTGTACATACATGCAAATATACTTGTGCTGAAATAGTAGCCAAGAAAGCAGATACTATCTGACAGAGTAAAAGCAAATATGACAAAGAAACTCTGAATGGTGCTGTGGTGAAGGAGTTACTAGTGAGCTCAATGGTGTAGTAAGGTTAAAAGAAAAGTGACCTGTCATAACCTTGCCAGTGCAAAGCAGATCACACTCATGTAAGCTACTTCAAATTTCCAAAACAAAGGATAAAATTTCTTTCTGAAGTTAGTGCTCATGATTGGGTTGAGAAGCATGCTCTGAAAGCACCCAGCTGATTGAGTAGAATCATCAGATAACTACAGACTTCTCCACCAAGTATAGAAAGTAGGTAGAAAGAAGTATGGATTGCCTCTTTTCGTGCTTGTTTCCAGTGTGTCAGCTCAGTACAGATCATTGAAGCTCAGAGTGGTTGAAGGTCTGACGCTGTGGACAGGAAGGCATTGCTGTTTGTTTTGTGTTAAGGTGGAAGGGGTAAATTTGTTGCTGAGAGTCAATAAATATAACTGTAATTAAATTTGTGTGTTTCATTGCGTTGTTGGCTGAATGACATGTATCTTCATGAAGACTTAACTCATTTTGGAACAAAGAATTCTTCCCAGGATTGTAAACAATCTGTATACCAGAACAGACTTAGTGTCATGTCTGCAGCCTGTCATGTGCAAAGTGTGGCGAATTCAAGAGTGCTGAAATGTTTTTGTGTGGTAAAATGAAAACAGGAACATACAGCCAGGCAACAGTGATGAAAGTATCAGCACTTGAAAAGCATCCCTAAGCAAAAATGACTGGTGTAGTCGATAGGTAACTGGCATTTAGCAGCTTGAGTGCAGTAATTCTGTTCGAGAACAAATGTCATACTATTAAAAATTGTTTTTAAAAGAAAAACTTTTAATGAGCTCAGTAAGCAGAACTTCCAAGCTCTGCTGATGCACAAGAAGCAATCTTACTCATGCATTGAACTATTTACACATAGATGGATGTCTACAGAGTGATTACCAGGGACATTATGATGACACCTCTTTGTTTCGTTCATATTAATTCCAGTGAAAATTGCTCCCTTTTTTGTGCCATAGAAACATTCCTACATCTGAAATCCTCAGGGAAAATATTTGAAGTAATCCCTTTGTTTGTATTAAACACTCTCCATCCCACCTAAAGATTAGGTACTAGATAGGGTAGAACTGTGGTGCAGCTGTTACTTGACAGATGACAGCTAACACAACAGCCATGCTGGGTTAGAGTAAAGGTTTATCTGGCAATCCTGCAGTTAGTTGTGTAGTGTCTTCAGTGTTAGAAGTACCATCTTGCATTTAATGGTTCTCAAAGGACTTCTCTGTTGCAAGTTGTTCAATATTCTCTCAAATAAGTGTTATTTTTTACTATCCACATCATCTTATAGTAAGGAATTCCACAGCTTTCATGCATGAAGAACGATATATATTTATTTTCATTTTGCATCATTAGATGACTTCTCATTCATCTATTGGAAAATACAGTTGATTCCTATCTCTATTCTCCTGATGTGACAGGCCCCTTAATTCTTCCTTTTCCTTATACCATCTCTTTTCCAAGCTGTAGAGTCCCAGCTTGCTTGAGTGATTTATTCCACATAGTGCAATTGTGTAAGTGTGTGATGTTGCTGGATGTCAAAGGTAACTCTTCCTACCCTTCCCTGATGCTCGGATACTTCTGTGCCTTGTGATGTGAAGTACTTAAATGCTTGTCAGCATTCAGTAATGCAGGCAACAACATGGAATTGCAAAGTGATACAGTGAGTTCCATATTATTTATTTCTTACACAGTAATTTCCAAAATGTTTGTTTTAACCATTATTTAAAACTGAACCAAAATTTTAATGGTTTTAGCAAGTATAATAAATCCCAAGGTCTCACTTAGGAATGAAAACAGTCATGATTTTATGTGTATGGTCAGGAGCATTTTTAAAACCTGTGATTTACTTTGCATATATCTCTTTTGAATTTCATGTTATTTAATGCTAATATTCATTAAGTTTTCTCTTGTTCTTCGCATCTGATTTTTCAGCTAATTTTTCACACCTAAATTTTCAACTATCTAATGTTACAGTATTCCACCAGCAAATTTTTACACCTCATTTTTGAGATTGCCTGTTAAGTAGAATTAATTAATAAAGTAGATGAATTCCACTTCTAAGTGGAATACTATTTGTCACTTATAAATGCCTTATAGTGATTTTCTAAAAATTATACTTAATTTCTGCTTTTTAAGAAGGTTCTGTGATTTTGAGGGACTGTGGAAATTATTACACCATTGTGGTCAGACTTTTCTTTATATTTTTGGATGTGGAAAAAAGCAGTGTAGCTGATACCCATGATATCTCAAAGGGATATCATTGATGTCTAATGACACTTCTCCCTATCATATGTAACACACATGCTGCTGAAGCAGAAGACAACATTTCATTAGTGTTTTTCCAATGTAAAGGCTTCAGTACATACATTTGTGTACCAAGAAAGAGATTCACATTGATCTAACACTCTAAAAATAAGGAGAATAAGGTATACTGTAAGGTCATTATCATTTGAGTCTGCATTAACAATATATTTAGAAAAGCCATTGACAGAATTTCCCACCTACTGTGTTGTATTCTCATTATAATATTGAATTTTCCTAAGGATGTTTCAAATACAGGTTACAGTAGTTACACAGATAACCATACTAATACCTATTAAGGTCTTCAAAATACTGTTGTAATTTTTGAAATTTATACCTGTAATGAACAGAACTAGGATATATTTGCTTGTTTTTGAATAATCAGAACTTCTTTTTCATTTTTCTTTCAGGTATAGACAAATGCAGCTTGGCACAGAAAGCAAAGTAGCTGAACTTCTTCACCAAAGTAAGTTAAAGTCCTTTGAAACTGAACATGTTCAACTCATGCAACAAGAAACAGCTAAGAATCTTTCACAGTGCCAAATGGAATGTGAGAAATACCAGAGAAAGCTGGAGGTATGTTATGTAAAGAGACACTTTATAGGGCATTACATAGTTGTTTGCAATTAGAATGTAAAGTGGAAAAGCTTGAGGGAAAAGTAACAACATGGCGTGGTTCAATTAGTATCTCCACCAAATTGTGCAGAACCAGGGTCAAATGACAAAGCTTACTGTGTTTGATGAGTTTAATGGAACACAAGACCACAGGGAGAGGAAAAAGCAAAACAATCTCTCTTGAAAAGATGTTAAAGACAGTATCTAATTCATGTGGGATATATTTACCTGCTTGTGTCATGAAGCTGCTTATGTCAGTCTGTGTGAGAATTTTAGGGAGAGAAGACAGTTTGACCAAAACAAATACGGTGAATTCAGTTGCATTATCTGCAACTAGGATCTGTAATAGCATCATTATATAATAAAATACTTTTTTATTGACAGTTCTGGAATAAATGTTTTCACAGCAAAGAAAGTCAAGGTGAGCATGGTGTATACAGCATTTGAAAACATAACCTTGCTAGTCCTAGCATGATCAGTTACCAGTTGGGGTGCTAGACACCCACCTAGTCACCCATTCCTCCTCCTGAAGAGGATGAGGGTAGGGTAAATAAGCTTGCAAAGAACATGGGTTGATATAAAGATAGGGAGATTGCTTGCCAATTACCATCATGGGCAAAACGGATTTGACCTGAGGAAAACTAATTTCACTTAATACCTATTGACATAGGTTGGATGGTGAGAAAAAAAGACAAAATCTAAAACATCTTTCCCCACCCTGTTCTTTTTTATTTTAACCTCCCTCCTTCATTTTTGACTCTTCTACCCCCACCTTTCCAGAGCAGTGCAGAGAGAAATGGGAAATAGGGGTTTGAGTCAGTCCATTACAGCTCCTCTCTGATGGTCTTTCCTCCTCACACTTTTTTATTTTGCTCTGGTGTGGATCCTCCATGTCCTGCTACTTCCTTCAGGAGAAATTCTCCTATATTGGCTCTCCACAGGTTGCAGTGCCTTCTGGGGATGTCCACCTCTTCAGCATGGAGCTGCATGGGCTGCAGCATGGACATCTGCTTGGGTGTGGTCTTTCATGGTCTGCAGGCAGCCAACCTGCTTCACCATGGGCTGCAGAGGGGATCTCTGCTCTGGCAGCTGGAGCACCTCCTCCCCTCCTTCTCTCACCTCAGTGTCAGCAGCATGGCTCTCTCTCACTTTTTCCCTCACTCCTCATTGCTGTGCAGCATTTTTGTGCTTTAGTAAATGCAGTTTCCTTGAGGTGCAGCCCCCTTGGCTGCGGGACACAGCCTGGGCACCTGCAGCCAATGCACCTGTGTATGTGGGCTTTAACCACTTGGGCCTGTTTATCTCTACAAGCTTAGAATTTATTATCTTTAAAATATAAGTATCATATCCTGTTCACTTATTTTAATCCTGGAAATGCGAGTATTCCACAGAGAAAACTTCTTTTAAAACAAATTTCTTCACCTGTCCGAAGTTAGTCCCTGAAACATGTCACAGAGTACAATTTATGTGATCTAAATGAGATCGGTAGTGTATGTTTCAAATTAATGTCAGGATACAAACTGGACAGGACAAAAGAAAGTGACATCTCTGGCAGCCTTTGTTTTTTAGGGGAAGGATGCCAGTCTTCAGGTCCTCACATTTCTAGTGTTGAACCTGCCTAAGTTGTTTATGAAAAGGAACTATAGAGTGGAAAGAGAATTAGAGAGTTTCAAATAGACTGTAATTTCTTGTTTTGTCTGTATTGGGACATTCAGATCCTGGCTGATGAGGTTAGTTGTGGTCACAAGCACTGGGAGTGCCAGTTTTGCTAAACTTAGAGGTTGCTAAACAGATTTTTAATTGCACAGACATGTCTAAACTTGGAGAATGTAGTTCAATATGAGTTACATGTTCATTTTCTTTGTGGAAATTTTTTGATCTGACAGTAACTCAAATATTTGGCATTCAATTCTACTAACACTTTTGGCACTTCTTTTTCTCTTTAGAGAGACACTTAAATTCTTTCATTAAGGAATACGCGCTTAAGAGCTCTTTCATTAAGAAATACTCTTGCAGAATTTAAATATTTGATATCTGAAGCTTTTATTTTTATTCCTTTTGACTGCATTCTTAAGGTTTTTAATTTTCTTTCTTATTTATAGCATTAATGTACTAAGGTTTTTTCCTTACCGTAAAAGGACGTTGGTCTTTATTAATAGTGTAGGCACTGGTGTCTTGTGGCTCAGCTACAGCTTTCTGGACCAACTCTTGCTTTTATTTAGGGCATAGAGTAATTTTTCTTGATAAACTAGGAAACAGATGGTTTATATGTTGCTCAGTTTTAATATATATATTTATTTCTTCTGTGACACTGAACTTTTTCTATTCAAGTGGCTTGTTTCTCTAAGCACTGTGTATTGTTTCATGGTTTCAACAGTGACTGTGGTATTACTGGTCTGCACACTGTGCATATATTTCTATATCTCCAAATCTATATTCGCTAGTCATTCTGAGTGGTTGTGATTTTTGCCTAGGAAGTTAGTATGGAATTTGACAGCAGTACCACTTGGTTATTACTTCACCTGTTTTGGTGGGATTTTTCTGAAAGTATGTACATTGCTACTTTAGATACCAAAGATTTTCTTATTCCAGTTTGGTGTGTATTTGGTGAATGATGTTTCCTATCATCAAATACTTTATCAAATTTCCATTATTATACAGGCCTTCATACTTTTACTTTTGAATAAGAGAGTTTTTTGTTTAAGCTTAGTGGATTAAGTATATTTACGTAAGTCTTGAATGTTGGTGGCATATTACTTTTTATTAATAAGTAAGTAATAAGACTGGTATAGCTTTAATAGCAAATTTTTAAATTTGCATTCTTCAAAGGAATCTTCATAAACTGATGACTGAAATGAGAATCCAGTTAAAACAACAAAAATTACTGCATTTACGCTATTTTGACTGCTCTGTGTGAATTTTTTTAGTTGTTGTCTGGCTTTTCCGAAGTTTCCTTTAAAATTCTTGTAGCTTTTTCAGACTGCTTCTTAGAATTACTAAGGCCTCTGCAGATAGGCCTAAAATCTGAGAGTTTAATCTGTGCAAGATAATATTATTGAAAGAATAACTGCTTTTTAAAATATTTTAATCTTTGCTGTGTAAAACTTACATCAAATATTTAATATCATACTGGTACACATTTTGCATGTGTTATGTGTATTTTGCCTCTTTAAAAAATCACTATAATGCTGAATCCCTGATCTCTCTATTTTTCATTCTCACAGGTGCTTACAAAGGAATTCTATAGTCTTCAGTCTTCTAGTGAAACCCGCATTATTGAGCTTCAAACACAGAATTCTGAGTTTCAAGCAAGACTAGATACTTACGAAAAACTTGAAAAAGAGCTTGATGAGATAATACTGCAGACAGCAGAAGGTAAGTTCTGTCACAGATTGTTTTATCTGTAGGTGTTGCAGGCATTACAATATCATTCTTCTCATGACACTTGGAAAGTATTACAATGCCTGTCATTCTTGTTCATTATGTCTGACAAGTAAAAGGCAGTAATTATTTTGATAGAAAATATTAATGGCAGGTTTCTAAGTGCACCTGTAAATGTGTATCAAACATCCTCCATATGTCTTAGTTTGTGCTTAATGAAAATCATTACAGTATTCAGTTGTTCCTCTTTCCCTTATTCTAATAATCCACTATAATTAGATATAGTCTTTAGGATTCTTCTATTATTGAAGTACATGTGGAATGTCAGGAAGCCCTCTTTGTTGACAGGCAAATACAGGTTTTATATTTCAGTACAGTGATTAATGTGAATTTTTTAACTAATTGAAAGGAGGAAAAAAACTCTTCCTTCTGTTGCATTAATAATAATTAGACATTAAGTAGTTGCTTGTGGCAGCTCAGGCTGTTCCAAGTACTAAATCATGGATTAAATTCATATCTGATTACTCTTGAAAATTTTTGTCTCTCATTCACAAAAATTAAAATGTTCACAACACAGCAAAATTTGGGTAGAATCTCTATTAATTTGCTCCTCTGTCTAAATCAATCCACAGAACAATTATTTTCTAATTTGAAACTCTGACTCTAATCTTGAAATCTTCTAGCCAGTGCATGAGCAGAGTAGGACATTCTAAACTTTTAGACTAATGCAACTGTCTTCTTCTCCTTTTCTTTCTTTCCTCCTTCAAAAAATAGTCACAGTTTATAAAGTATTCTGTGTTGAAGATTATTGCATAAGCTTTATATATAAACAGTAGGGTCTAGCAAAGTGTGCATTACCAAGATGCAGTGATGTGAGGGTATTTTTAGTAACCAGACTGCACATGCTTTATTAATTTTATGCACTGCAGCCTGTACTTAGAATGGCCTGACTGCCCAAAGGTTCCAGTCTGACCATAAGCATGTTTGCTGTATACACGCTTCTGTTTAAGTCAGTAACATGTTTTTTGAAGTGTGTGTATATGTAAACTTGCCTAAGGAGTATTTATGTATTAACACAGAATTTTTGGAACTTTCTTTTTCTCCAAGGAGAAGGTAGAGTTCAGAACACTAGTTTTTGTTTACAGCGGTTTGCATTTTCTTAAGCATCTTGGGATAGCAGTGAAGTTTTTTATCTGATCATTCTTAACTTCTTCTTAAATATCTATTTTAATTACAATTTGCATTCTATGCTATGGTAAAGAATGGAAAGTTTCCAAATGAAAAACTGTTCTTTTAAAATATAATTATTTTTCTGATTTCTTTGAAGAAAATAAAATTATCATTTAATATTATTTCAATATGTTTTCTATTTAATAATGAACTTGCTATTTCAGTGTATTTGCTATAGCAAGTTAAGATTAGTACTAGTTCAGTGTAGTATCTTAGGAAAAACAGAAGAAAAGAAAGTATTTTTTTAAAAAAAACACTTTGAAGGAAAAGACAGATATAGTTCCTCCTTTGTCTTAAATTATGCCCTGATAGTTATATAAATAGCTAAAGGTATAAAAGCAACTGAAAGGAAATATAACTATTTTTCAAATTTAATGTGTTATAGAAATACTTCAATCCATTTTTCAGGAATATAATTTAGACTAAAGCATTGTGTGGAAGACAATTGGAATTTTCTACAAACTTTAGTAATAATAAGGATTAGTCTTCATTCCTGTGATCACCTCTTTATATTTAAATAGCATAAAATGTTTTTTTCTTCATCTTGAGTCATGAAGCCTTTGCTGTTTTACAGTATTTAGGATTGCTGGTGGAGGTTGGGTTCTCTGGTGTTTTTAATAAACTTTGTGTCTTTATTTACACGTGTGAGATGGCTTTTGTCACATAATACTTAAATTATTTATATACGTATATATAAACATTTTATTTTTTCCTTTGGAAAATATGCATGTGGAAGAGATTACTGAATTTTTACTGTTACTCCCTGATCATTATGCCTCACTTTATTAACATTGAAATGACACAAAACAGCCTCTTCAGAAAGCTATCAAGAATTTATATAGCCACTTCTTACAGCACCTGAGAGGTTTCTAGATGAATAATAGTAGTGAATTTCCTTGGCATTTGTCTGTTCTTCCTTTTCAGGGAACTGTCTTCACATTAGGGTATTTTTGTTGTAGACTAGTTGTTTGATTTTTCTTATTTCCGTTGGTTAGTATCTTTCTAAGAAAAAGATTGAACCTGTATGTATCCTCACAATGGCATGTCCTTGCTGTCTAGCATAAGAAATTGTCATTAATAAGTGTCTCCTAGCTTGTAAAATGCATATTTTACACCACAAAGTCAGGTGAAGAGCCTGGAATGTTGTAAGAGAAGAGAAGCACACACTGATACAGAGTATTATTTTGATACCTACAACATTTCCAATTTCTCTTGTGTTTGTCTTCATGATGTGCCATTTACTGGACACTACAGACAGATCTGAATTTACAGGACTATATCTTACTGACCTGAGATATATGACACTGAATATGTAACCCAAAAGAAGGGTAGTAACAAAGGCAGGTTAAATTATTTCTGAATCAGAAAAAAGAAATCCCTGTCATGTTTAAGACAGCTCTGAAAGTGCTGGTGTCTTTGTAGTGCCACAGCAGTAAACTTTTTCTGTCACACTTACTGAAATTTCTATATTGTTTTTAAGGTAATACGTGAATTACCACAGGTGCTCTTCTAGAGGCTTTTCTCTTTCTAAATGTGTTTTAAGAATCCTTGTTTAAAATAGCATTACAAGGGTATTAGACAAGTGAGAACAGAAGTTATAGCATTTTGCAAGTTGTTGAGAAATGAAGGTATTTCTGGTTTTGAGGCACTTGAGCATTAAGAAAGATGAGTCAGGTAGGACTCACATAATTTCCTACATTTGTTTCTCTTGTTCCCAGCTATTTGATTCATCAAAGCTTTTGTGTGGTGCCTGGGCTGGTGTTTACTCGTTCTCCCTCCTTTTCTCACACCTGTGCCACTCCCATTTTCTCATTGTCCCCCTTTACCCCTCCTCTCTGCCCCTATCTACTTCACACATACCCTTGTTTTTCTCTTCCTGGTTTTTTTTTCTGGCCCACTTCATCTTACAGGAGAGAGGAAATCTGAATTTCAGAACTCGAAATATTAACATACACATTTTCATCTTGCTGCCATTGGGATTTCTTTTCAAAGCAATTATAATGTGTTTTAAACCCTTAGAAACGTGTTTTAGGAAACCAATCAACTATGGAGACAGAGATTATTTTTAATATTTCTATTTTGCATATACATAAAAATCTCTTTTTTGCCTTTCTCTGAAGAAATAGATGGCATTTGTTTTCATTAAGTGTGGTGAAATTTCTTATCTCCACAGCCTTTCAAAAACCATAGTGAGAAGCCTCACTGTGACATGAGCTCCCTTAGCAACATCAGATGTCCCTTCTATTCCCATGGACTTGGTTATGTCCTGTCACCTTTAACATTCACTAATTTTATCTTCCTCTACCTTCTCATGTATGCACAGAAAATTAATTATTTAGATTAAAAACTTAAGCAGCCTAACCTTCTACTGCTGAATTACACTTATACAAGTGGTATGCATTTTGTGACCTTACCAACAGGATGAATATTCAAGGAAACTGAACTATTTTCCTTTACTTTTATGTTGCATAAGTCTAATGTTAATCATAAAAATAGAAAGTGTTTTAAGTAAAGTTTGATACTAAGTTTAATGCTAATGGCAAAAGAAACTGTTCCACTCAAGTCCAGAAGGTTGCACCAGATGAAAATTTTGCTCCCAGAAAAATGCTTTTGCATGTTGAGTTGTAAATAGAATTGCATAGAAGTTTTTAAGTTCTGGCACTATTCTTCAACAGCAGCTTTCTGTAATTTTTTGCAGTGGAAGATGAAGCTGAAGCTGAAAGGGTTCTCTTCTCATATGGATATGGTGCTAATATTCCTACAACAGCCAAAAGACGACTAAAGCAAAGGTAAAAAAAAAAAAAAAAAAAAAAAAGTAGCTCATGAATTTACTTATTTGAGGTTAACTAAATGGAGATTAGATGCATTATGCTTTGTCTTAGAATCCAGCCAGTTTGATTAACATAAGGTTTTTTAATGACTTAAGTATACAGGAATAGATTGAGGACTAGGGCCTGTTAATGTGGTTGATGCGTATGAATGAGCATATACATATTTTTCTACATCATCTTAAAATCTCTTCTTATTGACTTTCAGGAAGACTAAAAGTATAATTGTATAAAACTAAGCAGCTGTAAAAATTGATTTTACATTGGTTCATTTATATAATAGGATATGCATTATCAATATCCTAAAAATCATTGTATTTAATAGTAAGAAAAACATATCTGTTGTGATATTAAGAAGGACAATGGTTCAGGGCGTCACTATTTTATCTTCATTAATAGAGCATCTGATTCCACTTCCATTCTTTGAGTTTGCTCTGGTTTGGCCAATTTGAAAATTTGATCAATAGACTAAAATGATGCATAGGTGGAAAAACATACCTCTTGATCATAGTAATTTTGAACTAATAAATTTATATTATGCATTGTCTTTAAGAAATAATAGTGACATTTGAATGGCTCATTGTGAGCCTGTGTGTTGTGGCTATGACTCACTTCTCCCACGCAACAGGGTAAAAGGAAATGACCTCAGGCTTGCCAGAGGTGGTTCAGGTTGGACAGTTTCTTCACATAAATGGTTGTCAAGCATTGGAATAGGCTGCCCAGGAAGGTGGTAGAGTCACCGTACCTGGGAGGTGAGGAGTGTGCAAAAAACTTCCATAAACCTGTTGCACATCTGGTTTAGAAAAGTGTTGTGAGTTCTATAGCACCATCTCCTAAAGCATCAGTTTATTCCTCTTTTGTCGTAGTTTGGGGACTTTCCTGAGTTCACTTCGATCCTTCTTTTTCCTCATCTTATTAGATTCAGTTTAGTTTATTTCCATATATAAAAACTCTGTTAAATTTCCTTTGAATGCTGAATGCGATGATCAGGCCAGGATTTCAGATACTCTTGGAAGACACTTTCTGAGCTTAGAAGTGGCTCTATCAGAATGACTTATATACTCCACTTCTGTTCTAAAAGGCATTGACTAATAAAATGACTTAATCCTTCGTAATAGTGTTGGAGCCTTCATAGACTTGCTTTATCTTTTAGAATTAAAAATATTTAAAAAGCCATAAAAAACTGTGTATGGTTTGCTTACTGTTTTGAATCAATGAAAATTGCCATGCAGATAATGTGTGTGATGCCTTTGGCTGCCAGAGTTTGTAAAAGCAAAGCCTCTGACCCCATCCTCTATGTTTAGTGCCATTAAAGAAGCACAGATAAATTTTCTGCTCTCTAGGATTGCTTAAGGAAACAGAATCTATTTCAAATGTGAATAATCTTTCTGGAGTCCACTACCTGATCTTTAATCCCTGACATATGGGATCCTAAATGAAGAGCTCTGTTAAGTTTATATCATGCACTTCAGTCTCTGAAAGTTTGTACAAAACCAACCTTTTCAAGCAGTGTAGGGTCTGTACCTTTTTTTGCTCACTTGCCAGAAACAACTCTTCTGTTACTTCAGACACAGGCACTGTACACCCATAGTACCAAATTAAGCATGCTAAATAACGCTGGGAATGCCTTGAAGCATCAAGACCAAATGGCCTGTAGTGGCCCGTTGCCATAAAACAATTCTCAGTGTAGGTTGAGCAACACGTGGACAACATATTGGCAATGATTTGCTTGCCCATTCCAACTTCTCAGCTATGCCTAGGAACTGCTTGGGAGGTGTTAATGGAAGAATGCAGAACACTACCAAGGTGACTTTGGTGGTTTGCTAACAAGGAATTATCACGTTCTTGAGCACTGCATGATCTTCTAGTATAGTTGGAATCAAATGTTTCCAGCATAAGATGTCCTTGCACATCAGTCCCTTTGTCTCTTTGCTTTCAATTTTAACTAGTCAAAAAACAAACTGACAAGTAAACTTGAAAGATGTACTTGTGTTATCCTTAAATATTTGCAAATTCAGGTGAAGCTCACTGAACAGTTGTAGCTGGGAAAATTACGATGGGCTGCATTCCTATTTGCCATGGGAAGGTATCCAAGTTCTCCCTTACATAGTTACCTTACTAGTAGCCCAATGGCTACTAGTCAAAGAATTGGTTCCTTTCTCTGTTGTACTAGATGAGATTAGTGCATGAAAGAGTATGTTTATAGCACAGATGAAGAATATTAAATCTTCTGCCAAATCCAGAGGTCTATTCCATTTTACTGAGGAAGAGATGGAGGTTATGACTGGTCAAATTTTTCGATCAACTTTGTACACTCATCTAGATTTACACATTCTTAAGCCTTAGCTTTGGGGTAAATTATACTCTCCCTATCGTTCTGCTTTAGACCACTCACCCTCTCATAGATTCAGTATCATAGTCAGGAACTGGTTGTGGAGTTACTGAGGAACCACCTGGATGCAAAACATGCTCTGGAGGTTGGACCCAGTAGCCACTGTGGTCCCTTCCAACCTTGCCCGTTCTGCGATTTGTAAGAACTTGGAAGACTAGGTTAGATGTCTGCTAGTAGGCTCTGCAGTTTATATTGGATCTTCCCACTGCTACTTATGGACCTGTGCTCTTGAATGGACTATAAACTCTTTGATTCTGGACATGAAGCTTGCAAGAGGTAGAGGATCTAATTTTTTAACTAGGTTGTTTAAGTAGCTCAATTATCCTTTCTCTTCAAAGTTAATCTGTGACTCTCCATAAAAGTTTATTGAAAACAAAATTGGCAATAACATTTAATTATTAGCATGTTAAATGTCAGACAAAACAATTTTGCCTGTCTTTTGAAAGTGATAAAATACTACATTTTTCAGTGTTTTACTGCAAAACATATATTAATGAGCATTTTTCAACAATTACTTAAGTTAGAATGAAAGTGAGACTAAAGTTGCTAAAAAGTACATAATCATAATTAGATTAAGGATTTTGACAATATTTCTACAGTTGTGTAGTATTGGACAAACTGTATAGGTATTTACTTTGTATAAGATATTATAATAGCATAACTGTGGGAATGTTATTTTAGTGCTGGTAAATTTTGTAATATTTTCTAACTGTTTTTCTAACTTTGACCATGCAGCATGTTTTACTGTGTAGTTTATGTATGTTAATATTTAAGCATTGGTGAAAAATTAAGGCAGTCAAGTCCTGAAGCATAAATGTGAGAATTTCTTTTGCCTATTTTGGAAAAAATTCAAGTTGAGCTTGCTTTTTATTGGCACAGTGTTCACTTGGCAAGAAGATTACTGCAGCTAGAAAAGCAAAACTCGTTGCTTATAAAAGATCTGGAACATCAGAAGGAACAAGTAACACAGATTTCACAAGAGGTAAATCATTATTACACAAAAATTCAAATATGTAGAAACATTACGGAACAGCTGTTCATAAAATGAAATATTTTCTAAACAGTGTTTTTTATCTATTTGATGTTAAAAAATGGCTACATAATTAACCAAAACTCCAAGATAGAAGTTTTCAAAGAAGTTTATATTGTGTTTTGCAACTAATATTGAAAGGAGGCTTACTTTAGAGGCTAAACAAGAATGTGAGCCAGACAGACAACATTTTTATTTCTGAACAGAACAGCCAGCCAAGCTAGTTTGTTCTGTTTGATATTTATTTGTTCAATGAATGCATCGCTTCTTCTTGCGCAGCTCTTCTGCTAAATCAATTTTGAAGATATTTAAAAAACCTCAGCTTGAAATGTCCCAGAATTAGGGCAGACTAATTATTTAAAAAATCTTTAAGATTGTCTTTTAATTTTTCTCATAGGAACAAAAGGACAATTAGGTTTGCTATTAGATGTTGCCACGACATGTAATTTGTAGACTTATTATTACAGGAGTGTGGTTAATAGTTTGATTTTTAAAGCCATAGTAATTACAAATTAGAATTAGTACACTCAAGTACTTCACAGAGTGCAAATACTGGAATTTCTATATATTTTTAAATTATATAAATTTTATATGTATATATATGATTATATAGATTATTTCAGTGAAAGATACATGAACAGTGAAGTTTTGGGATTTTTTTAACCAATACTATAATTTGTTATGTATTCTTATATCATGTTAATTTCTAATTGACTGAAACATACTCTGTCAATTTCTTACTTGGAAGACATCAGGAAATTGGTGAATCCATTGTTATGCTTGTTATTCTTCCATATCACTGTTCTTTATCTTAAAATTTTCTGTATTTCACTTCAATACATTCCTTATCCACAGTAGTTTTATACTTGCTTCTGGATCACTGATGAAAGATTCAGTATCAGTAACCTTAGTTCAATTCCTGCAACTTTCCACAGATCTACAGCTCATTTTTATGCTGCCATTAAATTTTTGATCTTTTACCATATAATCATACAGTTTAAATCACAATACAATCCAGTACAAAGTTAAACATCGGGGGTTTTTTGTGTAAAGTTCTAAAACTCCTCTTTGCTGTCTTTACATAATGTTTACTCCAGACTATTTTCTTGACTTTTTTTTTTATTTAAGAACAAACCATAGATCCTGTAGACTACAGCATGCTTAGGTAGCCCATTATTATTCTTTTGATTGACAGTTTGTTCAGTCATCTAGATGAAGTCTAGAACATGGCTAAAAAGTTGACACAAAAGTGATTTTATTTGCTTTGAACTTGGCTCAAATACTGCTACTTACATGCAGTATTTATGATGCAACCTTCTCAGCTTTTTAAAGGAGGGAGGAAAATACCAAAGTAAGTCAATAAGAGGCATTGACTCTACTTTTTTTTTTTTTTTAAATCAATTGAAGATATTACATTAAAACCCTTGAAAATGAATATTAGGGAAGTGTAGAGAGTGGTACCGTTATTGCAGTGAAAGTAGCACACATTAGAACAGAAAAGTGAGAAGATAATGAACTAGTTATCAATTTGAAGGTGGTATGTTTCCTTTTTTGTGTGTAATAACAGGTTTGGAGTTTGTATTACTATGCAATTGGTAAGAATCAATAATATCCAATAATAATTCAGTAATAATCAAGTATTTGTGCTTTATAAGGTAAAAAAATTATAGTAGTAATGCCTTTTTTGTTGCAGCTTGACAGGGCAAATTCTTTGTTGAACCAAGCACAACAGCCATACAAATACCTCATTGAGACTGTGCAACAAAGGGATTCTCAAATAAGTCTACAGAAAGAACATATTACACAACTTGAAAAAGATGTCAGGTAATTAAAATCATTGATTCTTGTTTTGCTTTCTCTTAAACTGAAGGTAAAATCACTTATATTTTTATCATAAAAAAGTGGTGCTATTTTCCATGAAGTTAAGATGTTAACACTCCATCATTGACCAACTCCAGTCTTCTTGCTGGAACTGTAGTACTTGTTACTTCTCTCACAATCTCAGAAAAGAATATTTTAAGTTTAGAAAAGTAGCTGTAACAGGTTTAAAGTGAGTTTGGAGTTGAGAAGAGCTCTCATGAAGTACAGAACAGTTCAGAAGAGTAAAAGAATGACATACAACAGTAAAAATAAAGAAGAAATATCAGAGAAAAATAACAGAGTAGTCCACCAGTAAAGGGTATTTCAGCCATAATTAGAGCATATGCTTTCATGGTGACACTCTGATTTGCTGCTATATCCATCTGTCAGGGCTCTCTGACCACTGAGCAACTTGCAGCAACTTCCCTAACATCTGATTCCCAGGTAAGCTGTTACAAAATAATATGTCCCTTGATTTCCAAGGAAGCTGACAGCCAAGTCCCACTGCTCTACAGAAGAATTAGCGTTTTAAGTATTAGGTGTCTATGTGGTGTCTTGATTTAGGAAAAGCAAACAATGACTATTAGGAGACATTAATGTGATTCTGTTATGAAGCAATTGCATGAAAAATACAGGGTTTTCCACTAATCTACTGAAGCAATTAAAAACAAAAAAACAGGGTTCACCCTAGCGAATACTTAATCTTACATACTGTCCTACATTTACATCCATTCAGAGTGTTTTGATGGTTTGGGATAGTATCTTTTATCCCTTGAGGAGTACCTAAAAATTCTTATTATCCAAGCAAATCTATATATGAATCAGTAAGTTTATAAATTAACTGAAATATTCATTCATAATTCCTGACAAAACATCTTTCACAGGGCTTAATTTTGATTCTGTAAGAATAGATGGTTTTTTAATTCTAGAATCAAGCACTTTTTTCATATTTTCCTAGACTTGTTACATTATAAGAAACACTTCAAAGATAAATTATATTTTCCCAGGATACGAAAAATCAGTGTTCTCTGTATACATTCTCTTACTTTCCAATCGTGAAAAATATCAAAGAATTGGTCACAAATTTTTAGATTATGGTAATAATAATGCGATGGTTTCATTATTCACTAAGTAGTCCAAAAGTCTCTCAAAAGGAAGATAGAAAGGGAGTAGTAAATAGGTGAGGTCATTTCTGAAAGAGTATGTTTCATGCTTTAAAATCTAAAAGAAATTATATGTGTTATTAACATTGATTTTCTTGAGTTCAATGGCTCATTGCCAATAATCTGTATGCTTAGATAGTCTCCTTAAATTTAGCCTACAAATTGAAGTACCTAAATTAGAGACGTAGGTCTACTTTCCTAAGTAGTTCATGGAGGAAGTGACATCTCCAAAACGTAATCCAGATTTTGGGTGGAGTGAGTTATTTCCTAGAGATGCCTGTTACTCTTTATTAACTGTAAAGGAAATTTTTTGATCTTCAACAGCCTCAGGTTAAGAAAGAAAATAATCTGTGAGCATTCATGGTAAACATACCAGGAATACTCTGCTGTGGGGAGCTGGGGTGTGCTCACCATTAGTCTGTGTTTCTGTAAATGAAAGTGTGGCTTGACAAAAAAATATTAAAGCAAAAAAAGTAAACACTTATTTTGCACATCAAATATTTTGGTAAGATATTTTCCTGTAGTTTTCTTGTAGTTTTTTTCCTGTAATATTCCTTGTAAACTGAAAATAGCTTTTACTCCACTATCACAAGTTTGCCTAGTTTCACAGGCCAGACAAATTCTTGGAAACAGCCTAATGTCTTAGGGCTTTTGGTGCATATTAGTAGTCCCTAACTTTGCTATTCATAACTCAGCATTTAAAACAAAGGTCCTAAATTGTTAGTTGGCATTCCCTGGCATATATGAGAAATCAAAAGCTGGGATAAGGTTGATAATGTTGGTTCTTTGCTTTCCCATAAGTGAGAAGCAGGTTAGAGGTAGGGATTTCTAACCAGAGAACCATTACATTCAAGAATTTTTTGTCACGAGGATAACCTTTTGGAATCTGTTGATGACAGTTTTAAATTAAAATATCCCTTAGGTGATTTCAGCTTACTCTCAGCTGTTCCAGAACTGAATCAGAATGGGATTTGAGTAAATTAATGATAATCCCTACCAAATATATGCCAAGTGAAGCTCTGCTGGATCAAAAGATTTAGCCCACTATTCCTATCCCTCTTAGTTTATTAAACAACGTTTTGTTGGTTTGTGCGTGGAATATTTTTGAGAGGATGAGTTCAGAGAATTAATGCTCCTCAAGGAGAGCCTTAAATTCTGCAGATAATATTGGTGCTATTAGAAAAGTATTAGTGAAAACACTAAACATGGTTTATGAAGCCTGGTTTCTCAGTATCTCAGTATCTGGGGGAAAAATTTAATATTTGTAAAATCATTGCAAAATGAAATTGTTCTTTGATTAATAGTTAATACTGTAATTGTGCAGCAGCCTTTAAACTGAGGTTTAATTTGTGCTACAGGTATGCAATGTACATTATTTTCCAAAATTTTAAGTACAGTAACTATTATTTTATTTCTAAATAGCAGTTTCGCAAGAACCAGCTAAAGGAAAAATAGTGCTTGAAATATCATATTAGAGTACCAGATTGGAGACAAATTAATGTTGTGTTGATATGCCTGCACCCTGAGAATCAGGACTGAATACTTAATTTATCCTTAAAGCTGCTCCATGCTTGATCGTAATTTTCCTTCTTTCTTGTTTAGTGGGCTGATTCAGTGGTGGTCAATTTTCGTGTTGTGTTTTTATCTCATCTGCTTATCAAGAGAGATGGTTTTGCATTTTGTAAGTCATGGACTCCCCAAGCAGAACAGGCACATCTGTGTTATCGGTGCCAGTGTTCTCTATCACTTCTCACTTGAGTGTGGAGGGATCAGCAAGGACTTATTTGCAAGTAAATTTACTTTTTTGTATTAGTTCATAATTACCATCTGCACACAGTGATCATGGCCAGTAGTCTTTTTAGAACATACTCCTGGGGTGATCAGGTTCCAGCAGATTTCCCAGGATGATGAGTCAGTACTTTCTTGCAACCTATAAATGTTTTGCAGCAACCTGCAGCACTGTGTATTACCATGTCTGTTGAGAAGTTTGTTGGTTTTACCGGATGTGAGTTTGATTCTGTGATGAAACAGACTGTTGTTGAATCAGCACAAGGAGGAAGACAAGCATGAGTAAGGCTATCTATAACAGTAATCTCATTTTGGATGTTCTTGGGCCATACCTTCATCAATTTTTCACAAAATGGCCTAAATTCACTTACATAATGGTTCCTTAACAGGCAACAGATGTGTTCAGGATTCTCCATACTCATAATTCTATTAAAGTGTCATTTCTGACATTAGTTCTTTCTGCTAGAGGAATGGGAAAGATTCAGGCATTTTTATACAGTATTTTTGACAACTCTTGCAGACCCATCTGTGTCTCTTTCCAGCATGGTCTTCAAAGTTCACTTTAACTACAGCAGCTTACCTGGCTTCATCCTTAAGTGTCACATCTATAGAGCTACAGCTGTCTTTCAGAGCCTTCATAACCAAATGTCTTCCTTACTTGGAAAGACTGTTCAAGTGATGCTCAAGGTTGCCTGTGTCAGTAGCTGTCAGACTGAATCACAGAGTGGTTTGGATTGGAGGGAACCTTTAAAGATCATCTAGTTCTACCTCCTTGCCATGGGTAAGGACATCTTCCACTAAATCAGGTGCCTCAAGGCCCCATTCAACTTCTTACTGAAAGGAGAGAAACAGTCAGAATACTTACCAGACAGAATTAAAGTCTTAAAGTAGTATATCCAGCAGAGCTGGACATTGTTGGTTTGCTGAGGAGTGTGTCTGTTCTGGACATGTTTCACACAGCTTTGTGGGTCTTTAGCCATACCTTCATAAGAGCTGCAGAGCTGTTGTGGTTGGGGTGAATGCTTAGCTACTGCCATTGCTGTGATTTGCATGAACAACTTGGGGACCCACTGTCAGGTTATTAAAGGCATGTTAATACACTGCTGAGATTTAAGTGTGAAGGCACAAACATATTACCACTCAAGGAGAGGTTGTTTAGGGGTAATGGAGGCTTTGTCAGGTGTTGCCCACATATGGTGTTCACTCCACTCTCATTCCCATCCCTCTAGGACTCTTCCCAGGCAGGCCATGGGCTGTGCTGGCACTTGGCCTCAAACAGAACTTGGCTCTGGGAGCAGAACACTTCATGTACTTCTGAAGTGAGCCGTACACCTGCACCTTGGCCTTGAGTGACAGGGCATCTGCAGGATGAATTTACGGGTGGTCTGCATATCTCAAAATACTCTGTTAAGTAACTTCTTATTTGTATTAGACCACATAGCACTCTCGTTAATAAAAGTAAATAGTGATGGCTAATAAGAGCAGTGCTGTGTGTGAAGATGACTCCTTGCTGCTATAAAGAAATCTCTCTAGCTTACAGTTCTTTAGCCAGAAATGAAAACATCACATTTAGCACTCCTTTTGCAAAGAAATGCTTGTAACTATGTCATGCTGTGGGAAAACAAATCTCTGACTTTCATTCTTATGTGTGTAGTGAAGTATTTGTAGTTTTAGTATATAATTCTCTGCTAAAAACATCTAGGTTTATAAATAACTGGAGATGTTAAAAAGACTTCATTCATAAAGTGAGGGTATTCATTTTAAATGCAGCTACTCAAATTTCTCAGTACCAATGGCTGGTTTAAAAGAGGTTCACTTACCCAAAAGCACTACTCAAAAGCCTCAACTGTGTGACAAATCCAGAAGCCATATATGGATTTTTTTCACTAAGAAGCTTTGTACTGAAATGCTCCTTACCTAAACATTTTGGGTTCTCTAATTGGCATCCAAACATAAAGCTGAGCATAGAGTGTTAGATGAGTTTTTCCCAGCAAAGAATGGGCAATGAGCTTTTTATGAGAACATTACCATTCTGTGGAATGTGTGCCATCTATTCCAATAGTACTGCAGCTTACCAGAGAAATGCTCCAAGCAAAATTTGTAGAAATATGTTCTTTTTTATACATTTTCTGACCTGTAATACGACTTTTTAAAGGTTGATTTGGTTTTGGTTTTTTATAGTTTGAAAAAGTAATTTTCATTTGGACACTTCATGTATGCGTTTTTAAATCTCCTGAAGTATTCCTATTAAGCAATACTCTCCTAAATCTATTCAAAAATCTGAGCTATGGTTATTTAGCTGCACAATGAGAGATCACTGATTTGACATGTATTCTCTCTTGTAAGGAACTTTTGTTTGCAAAACATTTTATACCTTCCTTTCTAACTATGTGACTTAAGAACAAAATTTTACCTAGACTAATAATTAACTGCCTATTTGAGCTATTCATCTGTAATTTGTAGACAAGGGACAGCTTCACTATGTGGCTATATTATATAATCAATTATATGTACAAAATCTTTATATATACTATTTGTATTTGTTTTGTTAGATGGTAATACTGTACCTGAATAAAAAATGTAAAACAAAAAATTCAATATTGGACTATTCAACTTCATGCTGTAAGGGCAAATTAACAGAAAGGCACAATCCATTTCTTGCAGCATCTGAAATACACAGTTCACTGATAAAGAAACATACTTTTCTTTTCAAACTGAACAGAATAGTAAAGTCCGGTACTACAGAAATCCATGTTTATTTCATGTGTCCAGCATAAATACAATATTCAGAGTATCTAATAATAGAAGCTTCTGAACAGGATAGTAACTAGTATATTTATACTTAAGCATTAAAATGGTTTAGTTGCCCAAACTGAAAAGAGTTTATAAGGCTGAAACTGGGAAATGTTAGTATCCGTTCTCCAGAAAAATCACGTTACCTAAAAATGTCTTAGGTACAATATGTAAGCTGCCTTGGCTTTAGATCCTGAGTGAAGCAAGACAAAACAAGCCAGTGGTTGCTATGAGCAGTGTGTATGCATATGACAAGTGTATGTTACGGTAGGCCCGCATTCCTGGTACTTGGATTCATACCTGGCTAGGCTTTAAAAGCATGATGGAATGAAACTGGATGTCCTCCCAGACTATTTGGTTTCTTCTAGAAAAGCACACAGAAAAAGCAGGACCTGAACTGCTTTTCAGCTGGTTCTCTAACCTGGACTTTTAGGGCCACAGTTTTATGACATCTCACAACAGGCACCTTCTCCACATTCAGGGTGAGACCATCAGTGACCACTGTGGAGCACATCATGGTTGCATCTTTTTAGATGAAAGTTACAACCCTTGAGCTCCAGTGAGAAAAGCGGGTTTGCCTAGCCTCTTAGATTGTGGTTTCAGAATCATAGCAAGACACTTAAGGCACTCTGTCACCAAATGGAGCAGCTCATCCTTGCCTTCAGCTGTAGGTCTCCACTGTACATGGTAAATCAAGTTATTTTGGTGGTCCATGTGAAAGATAACCTTTAAAAAGACTCCAGTGTCCATCCAGATCAGTGAAGGGATCTTCTTCTGTGGTGACAAATTGTCTAGTACCAACTGAAAGGGTAGGTTACCAGGATGTGGTGAGGGAAGGATGATCCTTCCACAGTTCTCACTTAGGTCAGCTAAAACAAATTGTAAGGATGCTTTCTGATTTGTCACACTGGACTAGGTTAAACTACTCTTCAGTGGGAGTAAGGTAGGTTAAACCTAGAACCTCTTTGCTGCTATCCAAGATGCTGGTTCAGAACATTTTAAAACCTGGGACTGAAATGGTCAGTCTTCTTCCCAAGATGGAACTTTTGAATGTATTTCTGTTAAACCTTGTCATGTATTATCATTCTGTCTGGTACCTGCTTTCTCACTCTGTTAAATGTGTATATACTTCTTGCATATTCTTTCATGAGTACGTGAATTATTCTCTTCTATCTGCAGTGATGAAAGAGCACAAGTATTGCAAAAATACACAATCTAAAATCTGCACATGCTTCACTAATTCTGTATCAATGTGTTTGACAGAAAACACATCAAGTGCTACTGAATGATGTAGTAGTCTATGTCCTATATTTGACCATAAACAAAAAAAAATTAAAACTGCACTACATAGATCACTCATGTCATACTATTTCAAAAGGTGTAAGTATAAGTGTAGACTAGGTTCTGTTCTGTAGATGAAACTGAACTTTAAACGTGAACTTCTGGTTCAGTCATGAACATTGATGCTTATGCTTATTCAATACAGTACTTAAGTCATAGAGAAACTTGTATTATTGCTTCTCTCCTAAGTTTGTGAGCCTGTGGAAGGATTAGTTTAAGTTCTTAGGAAATACAAAAATCGAAGAAAAAAGTGACATGTAAGTTGTAAGCACATGAACCCAAGAAAAGAAGGTACAGCAATTTCATCTTGATTAAAAATGTGACAGAAAATAAAAAACCTCTTAAAAATATTGCAATATTTTAATAGGTTTTTTAAATGTTAGTACTTTTCTTTTAAATAGTTGAAAAACCTGAGCAATTTGGTAAAAGGATACATTTTTTTCTGAGAAGTAATGCTTAGAAGGAATTGACAGTCATAATTTACAATACAGAGCTTGTAAGGAACTGCCAGAAAATCTCTGGGGCAAAGGATGATGTTGCTTATTTGAAACAAGCGGATGATACACGGCCAATTAACGATTGTTTATTTGGATAATTTCTGGATCACATATTGGAAATATTAAATAATTTGGGTTTGCAACATATGTAATTGCCTCATTTATAAAATTTTAATATATTTGCTTTTGAACTCCTGACCTGTTTGCAGTATTACATATTTGCATTCCATATGCAGAATTGCATTTTTCATAGTTGTTGATTTATGTTACCATTTATATTGTACAACCTATTTAGTTAAGCCATGCTAATGGCATATATAACATGTCTTCCAAGAAAATCTCTATGGCTGTTTTAACAAAATTAATTATATACTGATATTATGTATGCATTAGTCTAAAATTTAGTATTAGAAACTGATGCTGGGGTTAAATACGAAACTACGTTTAATTATTATAGAACTGCTGCCTGGAATCACAATGTGCATGCTAAACATTTCAAATGTTCATGTTCTATAACTATAAAGACAAAGAATGATTGATGTTAAAATTATTATCCTGGTATAAAGACATGCCTTCATGTCAAATCAGTTTTCATACTTGGTTCATAGGACAAACTTGATCCCATGCATTATCCTGGAGTAAAAAAACTAAAAATAACAAAAATACATTTACAATTTCTGTAGAAACTACACGACTAAAGGGGGAAGAACTGGATGTTTTTCTTCCTTGTATTTACTATTTTCGGAATTCTAATTACAGGAGTATAAAAAGAGTTCATATAGTGGGCTACTACTACTAGTGACTAATACAACAAAGAAATCCACATTTTGATACAGAAGTGTAGGTGTAAGGAGACTTACTTTTCAAATAAAATAATCTCATTTTGCCTATAAGAAATAAAAAAAGGATAATAGAAGATTCTGATCATTTAAATTACCCTTCAGAGAAAAAAAAAAAAAAAACCAAAAGCATTTTATGAAGGCTTTGAATGGTTTTTCTGTTTTACTAAAATAAGATGTTGTGTGTATCAGTACATTTGGGCCCATTTATAGAAATGTCAGTGCTTGAATATTAGAGAAGGATCATTTGATACAATTACTTGAGCAGATTTTTATTGTTGCCAGTATTTAGCTTTAGAAAATGCATGTTTCAGGCAGAACACAAGATTAAAAGAGATTATCTGTTGCTATTACTGCATTTCCTATCCTCTTTTTACCAGTCTTTTAAATAAAGAAAAGACAGCTTTGCTGCGTGTCAAGAATCAAATGGCTGCAGATTTGGAGAGACTTCTAAATGACCGTGAGGTAATCTTCTTCTTTTAGCATAACTACCATAAGTGCACTTTTTTGCTACTGGCCCTTAAACCATGGAGAAAAAAATGGTTTACTCTGGTTTGATTTGTTGGGGTTTTCTTGTCTGTGTCATTTTCAGCAACACAGGTGACCATGTCTGTTGGGTACCGGGGAAGGTCTCAGTTGTACCCTCAGCTGTTAAATTCTCTGATGATTTATTGTCTCTGTTGTTTCTTTTTTTCTTTTGCCTTGAACTGTGTTTGGCGATTGCAAACATTTAACAAGAATCTAGATGAAGACAATGAAATTGATTCACATGTAATCTGCAAGGTCTGCATGCACTACAGTATGCCTCAGGATTTCTCTGTGCTCCCCAATCCTTGTAGCCAAAC
Source organism: Sylvia atricapilla (assembly GCF_009819655.1). Lineage (NCBI taxonomy): Eukaryota > Metazoa > Chordata > Aves > Passeriformes > Sylviidae > Sylvia > Sylvia atricapilla. Next base: position 64,598,881 of record NC_089141.1, read on the forward strand.
ACTGGACCAAAGAATTGTTCAATTCATTTCTCATACACTCTTTTGGATTCCTTTTCAACTTCAAAATAGGGGTTAGGGGGAGGAAACAAGATGATAGAGTTACACAGGTTTCCAAGGAGAGTCAGGGTACTTCTTAATGTACTTACCTGAGTTTCATTTGAGCAGGAATCAGGTGCTACTGGACTGGAATACATCTAAGAATACACAAAATTGTGCCATTTAGGGAATCCTAAAGGCTATTACCAAGATTTTTATCTCAACAATCTTAAGAGACTAATATGTCATGGCATATGAGAGAAAATCTGCTTAAATGTCTGAAACAAAGGATGAAAATAAATGAAGTTTACTTCAGGAATCTGAGAATGTGAATAATATCACAGAATTTTGTGAAGCTAAAGAGTACTGAAGATAAAAACCAAAAGCTGACCTGAGCAGCTAATAAATCTTCTCCCAGAGCTGCTGAATGATTTGGCAAGGATTTGCAGAGAAAATACAACATTAACAAATCAGGAATTATGAATATGAGGAAAAACAGCGCAAATTATAAATACAGAATGATGGGACCTAGCTACTCACTTACCTGTTCAGAAAGTGATCATAGAGGTACATCAATAGTTCTCTGACATCTTTCTTTTCTCTTACTGGTAAGAGAAAAGATGGAGAGATTCCTTTCAGGGAAGCTACAACTCCTAAATTACGCTGTCAGAGAATGGATTGTCATTCATTTTAATACGTTCTATTCATGGAAAACTGACTGTCCATCCCATGAAGTCTCAGTCCACTTTCAAAATTGTTTTCCCTCATCTCCTTTTTATGTTGTTCATCACATTCCTTTCTTAGACCAGTAAACTAAAATCCATGTCATTAATTGGTCCAAACTAGTTTCTCTCCCAAGCACTTAAAAAACTACTTTTTGTTCAAACCAAAACAAAACAGTTTCACTGACAGCAGAGTCCAAGTGAGCCTCAACTTCAGTGAATCCCAAGCCAAACTAATCTATGATTTAAACATTTCTAGATAGTTTGTAAACCTTACCATTATATTCATGCTTTATCATATCCTTATATTAATGATCTGAAAAATACTCCGAGAAAACATGACATAATTATATAAACTTGTAATGTTTTTTCCAATATGAGAGGCCCTTGGCCTAATTTCAAATTAATTTCTTTCAAAATTTCTTGTTCCTACTCTTTCTTTCCCAAGCAGGGGTGCTGCCAACTAATTATGCTCACAGAGTAGTCACACCTTGGGTGTCTAGTTTTAGTAGTTTCATATCAATGAGCATGCATTGCAGCTGATTAAAAACAGTAGAAAGTGATAAAAGAAAATTTTTACCATGTTTTCTAAGAAAATGATAACATTTCTAACTTGAAGCTATGCAACATTGTTTCCACTACAAAATCCACACTGTATTAGTCCTTGTAAGTCCCCTCCTAAACTATTCCTGATAGGCAGCAGTTTGCTTCTTTGTGTCATTTCACCATTTCAAATTTTAAACTGTGTTAAACGATCAAGAAAGGCTGGCAGAGGAGGGCTTGACTGAAAAAGAAAAGCAAACGCTTGAGTCTGAAACAGATTTCTTTGATGCTCTTCATACCCTGAATGTTAAGAAATTGAACAAATATTTCCAAAATTAGTACTGTTTTCTCTTTTTACATCTGTTAAAAATAGAACATATTAGTCATACTGGTTTTGTTAAAAAGTGATAATGTTTTTTTAAAGATACCTCAGCAGAAAAGGATATTAACAGTAAAAAAGAAACATTAGAGGATGTGTGTTTGAGAGAAGAAAACTGAAATGCCAGTACAACACACAAAAAATCTCCTAAGAAACAAAATATAAGCTAAAATTGTTTCAGGAGAATGTTTGAAAAGATCAAGTAGCTTTTGTATCTATGTGTAGGTTTAACTTTTGTCACTTCTGTTTATTCCTAATGCAGCCTTTTATTTTCTATTTCTAACGCAAACTTCTTCCAGTAGTTTTACACTTCTTGAATTTCTCTAAAAGGCAGTTACCTCATGTATTGAAGTATTTGTACAGGATAGTGAGCTAGTCTTTGACTATGACTTCTTTGCCATCTTAATAAAAGATTTAAATTTGCAATAACATCACAATTTTTCAGTAATTATCCTTGCTGATAGAAATAAGGAATACAAATTTTCTCACTTCGGGTTAGTAAAGAGTTAATTGCATTTAAACGGTTTGTGATTTTAAATAAAACTGACGTGCAACCTGTAAATACAGATTCATACAACTTGAAAAAAAAAAAAAGATGAATTATGGGTTTATGTGTTTGGTACGTGCTATCATGTAACAGGGTTACTATCAGCCTTGTTCAGTCATTGCACATACTAAACTGTCATGTCTTGTTAGGAATTACCTTGTTGCTCTCATGTTTGCAAGTAGAAACATTAGAATTCTTGAATAGATAAACCAAAGATATTCATAGTTAAGATAAAATGAAGTTGAGGTATGTTAAAAGTAAATGCTAAAAGTATAAGCAAAATGCCAAAACAATGTTAATGCTGACTTCCAGCAACATGTTTCAGTAGCTGTACAGTTCTGACTTAAGGTATTCCAGCCTGTGTGGTCTCAGATTCTATTAACTCTTTTTAATGGAATGTTAAAGTTTGAGGGGTTGGAAGGTTTTTTTGTTTTTATCTCTTCGTGATATCAGCTGCATTCATAATGCTGCTTTGGAGACAATTATAGCATTTTAGACACTTTTTAAATAAAGAACTTACATTTATAATTAATCTTCTCTTTTCACAGATTTTAATTTTAGAAGAAGTTGAAAGTTCTGCTTTGAATCTTGGAAGAACTTATGTAGGATTCTTATATGAGCTCTTTCATTACAGGAAAAATTTACATTAAATTTTAATTTCATAAGATAGTTCATTATTTCAAATTATATAGATGTCTGATTTGATGATGAATCTTATATTTTGCTGTAGGAAATCAAAGTGAAAGCTAGTTATTTGATTATGCAAAGCTTCTGTCCACCCATGAAGGAGTAAAAAGGAAGGTTGGGGTTTTCTTCAAACTATATTCTTGGCCCAAATTCTGAATTGTTTCTTGGCCTGCTGCTTCCTTTTTTGTCTGAATTAATTAGTAAATGAATGTGGAAAACCTTTTAATCTAGTTTTGCATTTAGATCACTGAGAATCAGCTGGCAAGATAAAATTTCTTGCATACTTCATGCGATTGAATGCAAACTTTCCTGTTAGAAGGTGTTCAGCGGCATTATCATAAATGGTCAGGATCTAGGGTGATGCTGAGATCGTGTTAGAGGTTCGTAATAAAGCCTTCTCAGGGCCCCTTGTCTTCTTTGAGTTCTCAGAAGGGTCTGGGGTGCACAATATTCTGATGCCATTTGTACACCCCTTAGTGCGAGAGAGCAAGATAATGCTGTCTCAGATTATTCAGTTGATTTTAGAATAAGATATTTTATATGTTTTGACAAGGCATTATTATTTAATTGCTTTTCCAGATCCATCAGAAAAGCATAAGACATTGTTTGGGGAAACATTCTCTGTTCTCATTTTAATCAGCTGAACTTTACACTGTTGACACTCAAACAAACTACACCAACCCCAAATTGTAGTTTTGATCCTTCCCACTAACTAATAAACTCCATGACATGCCTCCATCTTTGGAACTTACTGCCCAGGTGTCTTTGTATAGTCAGGGAAGAACAAGTTAGAAAGATGTTTCTTCAAAGGATAAATCCAGATGAAATTATACATCATGCCCAAGTTGACCCAACAGCTATAACACTGCCTTACCCCTCTGCTGCTGATTCTCCTCCTCCCTCCTTCTGTTGCACCAGGTCTGACACACTTCTAATGCTAGGACCATTCAAATCACTAAACAGAAACCTAACCTGGCAAAAAACAAAACAAAACAAAAAAAACACTAGAAAAGTGTATTGCTGTCTGTTAAGTTAGCAGTTTGAACGATCTTTGGGAAGAGTCCAGCAAAGGAAAAAAAAAAAAAAAAAAAAAAAAAAAAGAAGTAAAAATATTACTTACCTGTGATAAAGAGGGCATTTTGTGTCCTAAACTGTATAGAACACCAGCTTCTATGCCATCCTTTATCTGCATCCAAAGATTATCCTTTGGTGCTTATAAAGGGCATCTATAACTTAAAGGCACTGAAATGCAGTTCCCTGTTAAGTGCTGAAGTGGGATGAATCCACCAAATCTTTTTGGTGAAGCTCTTGATACATTATTCCTTTTATCTAGTTTGTTGTTTTGGTTTGTGGGGTTTTTTTTTTCTTTCCCATGGTCAGCCTTTGGCTAAAAGAAATATTTACCGTGAGCTCTGTGATCTTGGCAATTCCATTGCCTTTCATGCTTGATGCAGTTGTTAGTATTTTGTAACGTCAGAAGTGCAATTCTAGACTTTATCCCTTGGCTTTCTAACTCCAGATGAAAACTTGGAAGGGCAGTCTGTCAGCACTCAGATGTTTGGCAAGAAGTTTTAGTAATAATTTCCTGAGGTTACATTTAAGATGTTATAAATTTGCTATGCTTTGATGTATAGCATTGTACTATTTCTTCAGAAATTTAAGATGCAGATGTGTCATAATAAAGAAAACCAATAATATGCACAATTAAATCTATTTTAGCATTTCCAATTCAAACAGAGTGTAGAAACTGAGTTCTAAAATCTTGAAAATTAATTAGCTGGGGCTTATATTTTTAATGTGAAGATCATAATCCACTGGGTTTTGGGGAAAAAAAAAGCAGAGCAAGTGGAACAACTGGAGTTCTTTTTATGTTTCAAACAGAAATACTGTAGGAGACCTTAAAACAAAAAATGAGACAGTGGTGTAAGAGACACCAACAGAAGACTTTAAAAGATGTTCCTTCAAGTCCCTAAGATCAGGTTCTGTTTGTATGAATATTTCATTTACACTGTTTTTTTAACTGCTTGAAATCACCAGCATGTGATGCAGTCTGGCAATACAGTAATTTTTAACCTAAAGAAGTAAAACTAATACTATGAAATCATTTTCATAAGAAATAGAATTTATGACATAAATGCTGCAAATTCAGGCTCTTTACAATAGGCATTAATTTCCTACAATGCAGTTGTTTATGCAGACATGATTCATTATCAGCCCATGAACATTATACACCAAGTATATTTTATATATACTTGATATTTTATCTGCTTTACACATCTGTGCACTCACCGTACATTAGCAGCTGTGCATACAAGTGATAGAATGTAAACTTGCTGAACTAGTCACCGGCCTTATTGACACATTCATGTGTTACTGTGCCATAGCTCTTCAAGTGAAGCTAGCAACCAGAAACCAGGCCCTGGCTGTCTGCTAGGGGACAAAGTAGAAAACATGTAATAGTAGTTTAAATAAACCTGGTTGATATCAATCAGTTAAATGGCTACAGACACATGGAGTTTGATTGCTATTTGTTTACTTCAATCCAGTTAGCTTATGTCAGTAAATTGTTGTGTCACTCAATGTGAGTGTTAAATCTGTCTAAATATGTGTCTGAATAGAATCTTCAACTAGATTGGTTAACCACTGCAAGCTCTTACACTATTTAAAACATATTAAAGAATTAAAAATTCTTAGTGAGTTGTTAATGCTGAAAATAGTCTGCCAGGTTAATATTAAAATGCTAATTGCCTGAGTGACTGTTATGTTGTACTTACTTTCAATTGGCAGGTGCATTCTATATGTGATGTACAACTCAGGATTTATGAGTAAAGCTTTTCCTTTAAAACCATGTAACTCTTTCCCTTTCCCAGGTTTTCACAGTTTCTTATCAATATGTCAAAATAATCCTATTTATTAACTGGATATTTCTGTGGCCTTCACCACTCTAACTGAACACCTGTCTCGCAAATATTATATCCACAAGTTTAGCAGAAAACTATTACTGTCCCTGTTTTGCAGAAGCAATAATCAAAATAAAAGAAATGGTACTTTGTCCAAAACTCCCCCGTTTGTGGAAGAGGTTAAGAGTTCATGTGTCTTAATGCAGTAACTTACTCACAGCCATTTTTTGTCTCGTACATGTTTCAGTTCAAAAACCTGAAAAGAAAATCTCCTTAGTGTTTATTTTTTTCTAATGAGACACAAATTAACTCTTTTCTCTAAGTCATCTTCTTAAATAGGAACAGATTGCATTTTGGAAGCAGTTTCACAAACAATTACATTTTCACATCATATCATTCTGAGAACTTATATTCACTTTTTAATCAATATCTTCTGAAAAAGGCCTCTTTCCAATCTCCTGCCAGTCTCTTAAAGATTAAATCTTAAAAACTTAAAATGTAAATTTAAAAAAGTGTTTATTTAGTCTGTAATTTTGTAATTTTTATACAATATTTTCTGGGGGGAAAAAAGAGATAAATTTCACAACAGTCTGGACATCTTAGGTGAGTGAGATTAAAGGTCTAGCTTATTTTGTCCAAGAAAACAGAGGATGTGGTGGGATGCAAGAAAAGGAGAAAAGCATAAGGCAGTATTGTGTAAGTAATAAGTAAGCACAGAGAAAAAGACAGAATAGGTGAAAAAGATGAAGTTAAGAACAGAAAATAGTTATTTCATTATCTTTAAAATTTTAAAAATCTGAGTTATGTTTTAGTTTTTGATAAATGGTTGCCAAATGCATTTTCAAAGTATGTTTAGAGAGTCCACATGATCAAGGGGAGAAACAGTTACTAATTAGTCATACGAGGATATATGTAGTTTGTGAAGGGTTCTAAGCATTTTTTCAGAGCTTCTATAAATTACCAGGCTAAGGTTTCCAAGGATTTAGGTAAATGTTTATGAATGTTAGATTTGAAACGCGGCCATATGAATTTCAGAATTCCATGACATTGTTCCAAAATTTTAATGTTCACAGTGTTTGAGAATCTAGTAGTCTCTGTGCTTGCATTCACCTTATGTCAGTATCCTGCACAAAATCCTAGTACTTCTCAATAATTATCCTGTTTTTTGCCCACAAGAGTGAAAGAAAAGTCAGATGTTTTTATTCTTTTTTTCTTCTTTTGTGGAAATGCAAGGTGTCCTGAAGTATCTCTGCTTTACCTTATCTTGACCATTCCACTCTATATTACTAGGTTTGCCATCCTTACTTTCACAGTGCCTTTGGGGACTGCCCCTCACATCTAAATTCTCTGTGCCCAGATTTTAGTTCCATCATAGCAATGACCTTGAGAATTCCAGATGAGTTTTCATAATTTCATTGTTAGTCATACTTTCAAGTCAGGCTAATACTATCCTCAGCTGTAACTAAGTTACGCTGAAGAAGATTGACTAGGAATAACCTAGGACAGAAAGCCAATATGTTGGATTTAGGAACCTGGAGAGTAGCAACAGCTGCCATCTGCAAAAAACAGAGGTGGAGAGAAGTTCAGACACTCATAAAAAGCTTTGGAGTCATGAGGGGGAGGGCAGTACGTGTTTAATCAGGGATGGAAGCTTAGTGGATAAAAGGAGAAAACTGCTTTGTTGGGGAGAGGGGAAGGAAGGGGTATCTGCAGGGGTTGGGAAGACACAAATGAAAAGATGTGATTGGTAACAGGTGCCTTCAAACAATCTCTATCTCTGCCTCTTCCCCCTCTTTTCTGAATAAAAAGATTGTACACGATAATGTCAAAATTATTTGTGTTTCTAAAGTGAATGACTTCCTGCTCATCTATGTGCTGCAACTTGTTCTATATAAAAAAAAATGCTGATGTACAATGCTTAGCTCTCTTTTTAAATGTTAAGCCACAGAGTAATTATCATTTTTCTTACGCTACGTTTATGTTCCAAGATTCTAGTTTCTATTAATGTTCTGCATGTTTTCTAAGTAGATTACAGGGACGTTTCTGCATCACAAGTAAGCCCCGGAGCTATTCTCAGCTTTAAGCTTGGAGAAACAAAGTGACATTTACATTGCTAAACGAGTGTAGAGAAGCTTCTGGCTCATTTTTTTACAAAGAAATATATGCTCCTAAGAAGTATTTCTCATCTTTTTGTTATCTATTTTGTTGCTATCAAGCTTTAATAAAAATTGAATTCCAAATAGTACTGGAATTAGAAGAGCACTGATTCTTTTCTTTGAGCTGTATTAGTCAGAACGTGTTCCTATTTTTCATCTATATTCTTGGAAGAATTATCTCTCTATTTACAGTGGTATACAGTAAGCAGTTGTATACTAAATAGGAGCTTTCATAGGCAAAATGCAACATATATATGGATTATGGGATGGAATAGGCATGTGTATTTTATTTTATATGGTTTTGAGAGAACTAGAATCAAAGCGATAAACTTTTAAAGAAGAAATTATTAATTGTTGATTAGTCTGAAATTATTCAGATTTTCTCAGCATGTATCCCATGTTACTTTTTTGCCTGTATTGGCTATGTATATTTCTGGCTCATTCTACTGCATATCCAGCTGTGTAAAAATTTTACTTTTGATCATGTCATGGTAGCATTTGACTATTACAAAGTGGAAAGTGAATTTAAGTACTCTGTAAGAAATAGCAAAGACAGGGAGAATTAAACTAGAATATTACCATCTCAGAAAATACAGTAACTTTTATATAATAATTTATGAAAATAAGGCTGTTTTAACACATAAGCATGTTAGCATCCATTTCCTGTTAGGTGAACTTACTCAAGAAAGCATACTTTTTATTAAATGTTGAGTAAATGAATATCACAATGGCTCAGATAAAAAAATGTATTTGGAGAATTAGTCCTAGTTACAATTAAAAATATATTTCTGATCTACTATACAAAAGTGAAAAAAACCTTAGGAATTTGACATGCTAGTTCTGAATTATGAGACAAATGAATTCCTATTTTTGTTAAGAAGTTAGAGAGATTAAACTCTTAAGAACAAATTTAAGATACAGCTGAAATAGGCAGAGATTTTTATGTATCTAAAAAGGCAGATGCTGTTCTCTGCAGAGAAGTTCTCTGCGGTCTCTTTCATTTTATTGTTGCTACAGTTCTAATGTGTTCACTTTATAAAACTGGAAGTAGTTTGTAGATCCATATAGTCACAGATCTGTCAGTTCATTTTAAGTTTTTTATATGCACTGGGATATAGATAACTAGTGAATTAAGTGTGGTGCAGAGAAGTTATCAACATCCTGCATATGGTCTGGCATCTTTCCACCACCCAGTTATCAGGTTCATTTGTTTGATTGAGACATTTCATGCTGTCTTCCAGTTTCCAGCTTTACAGTGTGTATCCATGTGCCTTAGATGACCATATGTGCAATTCTCACAATGGAATTCTTGCTGACTTCTTATATTTTCAGCACAGCAGCAATCAGGGGCGCAACTATGTGAAATACACTCCTTACTTGAAAGATTGAACAATGACTTGTGATGTTTTCTTGATTTCATAGGTGGTTGTTAAAATCTTCTTTGAGCTCTGTTATGGATATAGATTCTACTGATAAGCACAAGCTCAAGGAGTTCCACTGTTGAAGCTGAGTTTGCACCAGTTGTGGCACTGTTTCCTATCCATCTGCAGTCTTGAACAAGGGAATGGACTGACCATTTGCTTCATTTTGCTGTCATGTCAAAATGGCACTTCTGCAGTGTCTTTCTCCTATTTCTCAACTTGTCATCATTGATGTTACTGTCCAGTGTTGTGAACTTGTGCTAATGGTGTTTCACTTCTGGCCAAAAACAGGAACAGATAATTTGTTTCAGGCTATAGGCTGTCTACTGCAGTATGTCTCTAGCAGAAATAAAAAAAAACCCTGAAGGATAGTTCTAAAATAGTTCTTTGTGCGAATTGTCAGCACTTCTGAAGAGGAGACATTGTAGGTACTACTTTTGCTTGAGAGTCTCATTCCTTGATAATGACACATATGTCTCCTTTCTCTAGTGCACTCCAAAGTTTGAGTACCATACTCAAACTTCAAAGTGCTGTATGCGAGTCATTGCATATGTTAAAAGGTGGAACTAGGTTCTGTTGCAGTCATCTAGTCTGTCTGTTGTTGTGCAGAAGTATGTTTATGCCAGGAATCTATACAGTAAGCTTTGTTTGTTTACCTCTGTTTTAACTGCTGAGTTCCAGTGCTGTCAAAGAGTACTGCCAGTGTAAAGATAATCTGAGAAGTTGCTTGTCAAGTGACAGAGTAGCAGAGATGGATCTTGCCTAATTTTAAAAATATATCATGTAGGTATTTACATCTGAAAGTCATCCAGGATTTGCAGCCAGAAAAAAGAAACAGGCACTATTACAGTGTGATTTACCATAACTTCATTAAAAATCAACAAAGTTGTTATTACTTTTTAATTTCTTACCAACAGCAGTAGATTGGAATCAGACAAGCTGGTTTGCCTAGGTTTAAATATTACTGAAGATACCTAAAAATGCATATGAGGAGATCCAGCCAAGTATCCAGTCACATGTTCCAAAGCCAAACTGCAATCAGCGTTCTTACAAAATCCCTCTCCACCTTAGTATCAGCAATTAAATGATACAACTTTATTTTTAATATACCTTTACTTTCACAAAAGTTACAGTAGGAGTCTAAGAGGGATCCAGGTAAGGAACTGCACAGGACTTCATAGAGAGCAATGTCCTTAGTATTTTATTTACCATCACCTGATATGCCCATTAAGCTTGATCCTAGTGAACACCTTGAGACAGACAGCTGTGAAGATGGTTCCTTCTGAACCACTCTGCCCTGCCTTTTTCCAGATTAAGATAATTTTCCCTCAAGAAGGAGATACAGGAAGTAATTTTTTTTTTCTCTCTGAATCCTCTCTTGGACATTCGTATCATGGAACATGAACTTTTAATTCTTCAGAGACTGAGAAATCATTCCAGGATGTGATCTTTACACTACCAAATGGGTATAACATTCTTAAATGCTGGTTTAAATTTCTCAAATCAATATTTTTTAACAAACCTGTAGCTTCAGTATCTGAACTCTTGTTTTTCCCTGAGCAGACTTGTTTGAAGACTACAATAGCTGAAAAACTAAGAGGAAACATGCATGTGAAAACGGATTGCTCTGACTTGGCATGAACATGTTTTTCATGCCAGTATGGCTATCTTCCCTCAGTTGTATGTTTTAATATATTTATTGCTTTTATTGTTAACGTTATTTTAGACGTTAATACAGCTGTAATAGTCACCAGTCTGTTATATTCAAAGCTACTGTTTTGCTTCCACATTGAGAAGAGTCCAGTCTCTGGACTCAAGTTGTGGTGCACTAAAAGTCTTTTTGTGAAGCAGTTATTTGTTCAATCCTTTCCATGCATGAGGGATGTACAGTCAAACTCCAGACTGGATACATACTTTGTTTTGAGTTATAGTTTAACCACATGGGGACCATATGGCAGTTAAAGTGAAGAATACCAGCTTTCCAAAGGAGGTCCTGACCATACATGCTTTTCTCTCACAGTACAGGAGATTTACAGATTGGGAGTGAGAATACACATCTAAAATCGTCACTTTAGTGCTTGACTCACAAATTTTGAGAGACCTTAACTTTTTATCAGCATCCCTGAGGCAGAAGACCTCTAGTTTTATCCCTCTTTCATCTGATTTTTCTGATTTTGACAGTGAAATTTGTTTTCTGTGCTATTCTTTTATGCTGTGTTCTCTGGGAATCGCATGTCAGTCATCAAAATTCAGTGGTTCTGCCAGAACCTGATACATTTTCTAGGGCAGAAATCTCTTCTTCAACTTCCACAATACAAGTTCTCTACTTCAAAATGGGGTTACAATCTAAGGTGAAGTTTGCAACTGTAAATTCATAAATATATGCACTTGTAAATTAGAATTCCTAAATTCTATATGCAGAGCTAAAAGTAGAATGTCACTTGCCAGGATAAAGGTTCAATTACCTGGACATTCTATTATCAGGGCCACTTTTGCTTTAGAGGACATTTACCTGAGTACAGTAACCATGAGCTTTACTGCATGAGGAGTCAGGTGGATCTGACACCCATTGGTTTCTTCTGCTATTTTAGTGATAAGAAAAAGCCATTAAATTTACCATTAGAGTGAGCTATCTTGAGACCACACAGGTCTGTGTCTCTTCCTGCTGAGGAGTTCCAACTGTTTGATTTGATCTACATAAACGTTCTTTTCAAGATCATTGTATGGAGATTATTGGAGGTGCAAGAATTCCATGCCATGAGAACCTAAGAACTGACATGTGTGTGATTAATTCTTGTTAGGCAGTTACTTTTTCTTGAGACTCTTGTTTTACATCTGCTTCCTGAGCATAATATATAGATATGTCTTATTAACTGCTTACATAAATTTACGTAGTTATTCTAACTATATATACACATATATAATGTTAAGTGCTGTTGCAAGCTTTTGAATGCACAGAGAGGATTCTTTCTTGCTTTGATTATAGTTACATGACAGAGACAAAAAGAAAAAAAGATTTTACTATTGACAAATCACTGGAAAAAAATGAAATTACTATCTTGATACTATACTTCATTAAAATGCTTAATATAGGCATTTCTTTCACATACTTCATTAGTTACATAATAAAAGAGCACCTTCTTATGCCTCGATCATTTCCCACATAAGACACTTCCTTTGTCATTTTGCTTTGATGATGTAAGTCGTGGTTTTGTTATAATAGTTAATATTCTATTAATTTTGAATTAGGAAGATGTAAGCTGCTCTTTTGGTATGTGTATGTTTGAGCATGTATCAAGGACATCAAAACCAATGTTAATAGAGTTCCCTTTATAGTATCTGTAACTCTAAATACATTTATATTTTATATGGCTGCATGCCTTATTTTTGCATTTGCTTATCTTCTAGTTACATTGCTAATTGAAGGAATCAAACTTTATCCTTTGTATTCCAAAACTAATCTTCAGTCTCTATTTTTCTAGGTACTATTTCAATTATCCATAATAGGTAACATGTATTTTAAATAAACTACAGCTTATTTTTACTTTTACTTTAAGCTCAAGCATTACTTAAAAGTCTCTGAATTTTCTGAAGTATGACTAATATGAGCAGGTAACACCCTTTTTTACTTTACCTTTTAAAAATGACTTACACTTCTTTGGTTTGGTTTTTTTTAACACTATTTTAAAGCTTTATGATTTTCATTTAGTTCCACAGCAACACCAGCATTTAGCCTAATAAAATGGCAATGTAGAATTTAGGAAATATGCCAAACCAGAAACATTTTAATTCATGAACACTGTGGAAAAAGACTGCTGTCTGTCCTTTGTCTGTACCTAAACAGAGTCATAGAAACACTGAAGTTGGAAAAGACCTCTAAGATCATTGAGTTCAACCTTTATATCTCCTTCTCTGCTTGTGTATTGGCACACAAAATTGCTTTTGCTATTTTTAACTAAGGTTGTTGGACATAACTTACCAAAAATAAATGGAAATAAGCAAGTAGTTTCTTCTGATACTATTTACAATGCAATACATGTTACCTTACTTCACCTCCTGCTACATCACTCCCAGTGTTCCTAGTCCATTCAGTCCAATCACTCACTTTGAATTCCAACTCTTTTATGTATGTAGAATTTTCTAGTTATGTATGCAGAATTTTGAAGTATTCTTTTATAGTTAAGTAATCTTTACTAAATATGAATTCTTATCCATAAGTGGAATACAGGATGTTAGATTGTCCTAAAGTATAAATTTCTGTATGTTTAGGAAAACTTAAGTGGATAATCTGTGGTGTGAAAGCTTGTTCTAAAAAACACAGTTCTTTTTAAGAAAATAATTTGATACTTCAAGGGGAAATATGATTGCACACTGACTATTCAAGATGAAAGTTGTTTTAGGTAAATTAGAAGCCTGAGAAAAGTAAATGATAAGGAGAGTGAGGTGAGAAATGGATTCAGCTTATCACAACTAAATTTAGGTATCAAAATGAAGGTGTCTCTGGTGAGGTATCCTTCTATGCTTTATAGTTAACAGGAGCCTAATCAGCAAGGCTAGTATTGCAACAGCAATAGTGTCCCACTTCTGAATGGAGTCACTTTCCAAGCTACACTGTCCGTAATGGAAAATTAGATTCTTAGCTCATGGTTAGATACTTAGGTTTAGATACAGCCGTTTAGGTGTTATAAGTTCAAGTGAAATCCCACTTATGTGTCACATAGCTCATTACTTTGATTTTTGGGACTTGAGCTGGTACACATAGCAACCTCCTTAACCAAAAATTCATCACGTAGCTGTGGACAGACTTTCAAAATATTTAATAATATAGTCCCAGATATAGTCCCTGATACTTGTTTGTATGGGTGACACTAATTGTATGTAAGCACTGTTTTTGTGCCAGCTACATCGGTTACTTTTTCCCTTGTGTCATCTTAACCCACCTTTTTTTTGCCAACTGCATTGTTTTCCATGTATCCGCACTGCCACGTGCCCACAGAATGTTGTGTAAGCGGTGAGTGGGTGCTTGTGTTCCCACAACAGTTTGTGACAGTGAGACCAAAGGTGTAAGCCAGCCCAGGGAGGAGCTGGGTGAATCCACTCAGAGGTGTTCGTACTCATAATCCTCCCAAGAAGGATTGCTGTCTGGCTCTCCAAAGCCAAAGCAAATGCCCTCAGACCTGGAAGCCTCAACACAGTGACACACAGCTTGCGTAGCATGGCTTGTATGTCCAGGAGCTAACGTGGCAATGACCAAATACTTCCCCAGAGAAATTGGGAAACACAAGAGCTTTAGCAACACTATTTTCTACTGTGCTGAAGGGAATATTGTATGTAAACAATTTGCACAGCTCTGCCTGGACATAGCCATATGGACTCAACACAGTAAAAAATAGAAGAATTTTAATCATCCATTTCTCTTCATATCTTCCTTTACTTAGTGTATCCTGAAACTAGTATATGTCCTTTTCCATAAAAGATTCTTCCCATCTCCTTTGAACCCTCTACTTACTTTCTCCTTGTTTCATTCCCATTGGAACAAGTTCACATATTTCTTCTAAGTACAATCTCCAGAGCAGCTTTTTCCCTGCTAGCTTTCTAGATCAACTTGCTGGATTTGGGGATTGAAAAATACAGAATCAAGATAGCTTGCCAGCAGTAGCAGATACTCATGACTGTATGTTCGGAACTTAAAAGTGAAGGTAAGAATTAAGGTTGTGTTCAGGAGCAGAGAAATCTAAAGAGAGGGTTAAAATCACTGCTGTTCAAGATAGAGCTTTGTTTTCAGTATATTCTTTGCTGAAAACAGAAAACCTCTTGGAAATATGTTGGGGCAATTTTCTTTCATTGATTAGCAGTACACATACCAGTAATTTTACTGGATTCAGTGTTTCTTGTGTTATTTATTTTGGCAAGTTTCTCGAGGTCTTTCTTGCTAAATGTGGAAGGGGTTTAAAACAAATATTAAGGCAACCTTAGCTAAATCCTCATGATAAATTTGGCTGTGATGTCAAAATAGCTGCTTCGCCCTACTCCCTGTCATTCCTTCCTAGAGCTTCACATTAGAGAATCCTCCTGTCACAAGGGAAGCTTGTGAGAGCTGACTCTCCAGAGCCTATTCCAAGTCTGAAAACAGACAGTGTTGTTAAGTACAGGACAGATTCTATTAAGTAGAGAAGACTTTAAATTGCCAAGTGGATCTTGACACAAGAGAATTTGACCCTATATATACAAGTTTCAGCTCTGTTTCTAGAATAAATATCTGTGACAGTTTTGGGGTTTTGCCTTGTTCAAACGTGCAACTGTTTGGTCCACAGAATAACACAGTTTAAGTATAGGAACACCATTTGCTAATGTCAAAACATTGTTTATGTACAATTTAATCTCCTGTGATGGTGTATTTATTTGCTGTATACTTGCTTGAGTTATTTTCATCAAGAAATTCTGTCTATGTGTTGCTTTGGCAACATCTTTGCAGAGTTTACAACTTTGAAAAACATGTTGGCATCAGCTATGCAGTCCTTTTAAACAGCTGCTCTACAGTCATGCTGTTTCAACATGCCACCACACATGGCTGAATTATGCAAATAGTTAATATTAAATGACTGAGATATGAGAACAATTTATACACTCGATAAAGCTGGTCTGTGGAGTGTAACTTCCATTCATGTAACTGAGTTAGTGTTCAACAGTTTAAAGGCTTCAGCATGTTTCTTTTGACCGTTTCTTCTGTATTAAAGGCAGCAGTGGACAGAGAGAAGTTATATAGCAGGAGTATTTTAAAAGGCTGAGGGTTTTTTTTAGTTCATTACTAATAATTCAATGAAAATAGAATGTGCATCAATGTAATTTTCCAGCAGATACTAAATAGGTAAGATAAAACAAATATTTGTCATTCAGCTGTAAACACAAATTACCCTTTTCTGGTTGAGAGATGGAACAGAATGTTAATTATATATAAGGCTAATATAGTAATAGTGTTTCTTATTGAAGACAACACCATTTGTAAAAAGCAAGCAAACAAAAGCAATAATATTTAAAACATGTAAAATCATCTTAAAATTTACATTGAAAGGCTTTTGTACTGATCTTGCTATTCTAATTCTACAATAATGAATGCTCTAAATAATACTACTAATAGTAATAACAATAATGCTTTAAATTCTGTTACTTATTTTATAGTAATCATACCTATTACATGGGGTGGAGGTAGAACATTAGGAGGTAGGTGTGGTGAAAGATGACAAAAGAAGATGTCTAGTTAAAGTCAGAAAATGCTATTTTTTTTCCTTTCTCACTCTACTGTACATTTGCGTAATCTGTTTTGTGCAGCCAAGCATTAAGGAAAGATTACATTTTTAATTCAAATTGTTTTTAAAGCAAATTACTAGGATATCCAAAAAAAGGCTGCATTTCTATATGTTCTCATTCCTTTTTCCACACTGGAACTTTCATTTTTCACAAAACTTCTTTTCCATTCTGATCCTCTTTTTGCTGTATATCCTCTAAAGATTCTTTGTTGATTTTTCTTTTCTAATTTAGATATTAAGAAATATTCCTAGTTATGTATTTATAAAATTTCTGTGTAAGACCTAGTGCTCAAAAGTGCAAGTTGTCACAGTCATTCAAATTAGATTTGTACACTCCCTCAGCCTGAAAAAATAAAGGCAAAAGAAATCTTTTAAATAGAATGGAAGTCTAAATTAAAAGAGATAATATGCTTCTCACTACACAGTACACGTTCTCTTTTACAGCCTTTAAGCAAGACAAAAATTGAGTTGTATAAATCCTCTATGCCTATTTTATTTTCTTACTTGCTAGAGTTTAAGTAATAATCTTATTAATTTTAGCAATATATATTCTTTTTTACATTTACTGAGGCATGTTTGGTGAATATAAATTTATTATTAACAAAGCAGTATTTATAGGTTCAGATGTAATTCAGCTGAATAACTTACCGTTGTTCTTTTGTGGTTTTATAGGAACTAGCCACAATGAAGCAGATAATAATTACTCTACATGGTAAACACTCTGAACAAAATCTACCTCAGTCTCATACTGATGTAAAAAGTGGAACTGGAAAAAAATCAGTCCCTCTGGTAAAACTGCTGCCAGAACATGAAGAAGAAAATATATTTATACCTAAGCCAACATTATTTGTAAGTATGATGATAAGAGTAAGTGCTAAAACTTCTGATGGTTCTCCTCACTTTTTATAAAGAAAAATGTGGATTCATCCTTAAGGGAGATAGGTCATTCATTCATTCATTAATTATGGAAACAGTCAATGTTGAGGCGAAAAATTAGAGTTTGTGATGGTTTTTAGCTACATTTTGATTACTAAATATAACTATATCTTAAGTTCTTAATATAACTATATCTTAAGTTCACAGCAAACCAGGTCTTTTTTTCTTTTTTTTTTCTTTTTTTTTTTTTTTAAATACCACTGTTGTATTACAATACTGAGTGTCTAGAAAGATTTTAATAGTTGTAGGGATTCACAGACCATGTATACTAATTTAAGTCTACCATGATTGTGTATAAGTGGAGTTTGTGCATATCTATATTGAGAAGCAGGAGCAAGGAAATAGGTGTATTTCTGCATTCTTAAATTGATGTATATTGACGTGTATGTGTCTAAATGTATATAAAAAATAGAACACCAGTATTTATATCACTTCTGTTGCTAAGGAAGCCTGATGTTACAAAACCATTATAAAACCTTGTTTTATTCCTTCAGAAACAGAAAGCTTGGATTTTAATATTTGAAGTGGCCCACTTCAGATATAGTGCCTCTGGTATTGGAAAGCTTCATGAAAATGGTTTAGAAGTTTCTGATTATGACTGTGTCTGAACTGATAGATTCGCGACAGTCAAATTGCAATGCTGAATCACAAAACAATTCATAGCTCCTATTTACAAACTTCATGATGCTACCTTTTTCTGGGGTGGACTGTGTGTATCCACGCTGCATAGCATATGTGCTGATTTGGTTCAAAGAAAACTCTTTTTTTCTTTTTTGTCCTCTTTTTTTCTTCTTTTGTCTTTTTTCTCTTTTTCCTGGTAGAGACTTTAACATACAGTGTCTTAAACAATACTGGGTTTGTAGTGTAGCACACCACATACTGGGTTTTTAACCGAAAAATAGGAAATGGTAGCAACTCTGGGACATGATGTGAGGACATTGGGGGATTTTAGGAGTTTAAATTTTGCTTGAATTGCATATTATACTAAACACAGGCTTATCCAGTGCTGTCTCATCCATAGTCCCTTTGGCAGTGCTAAATCATAATGCTCAAACTTAGTTCTTGATGAAGCTATTTAGTGATCCGAAGCATAAGCAAACAGTTTGTGTAGATGGTCCAGGGTTTCAGTGAATAATCTGTCCTGTCCTACTTAGAGATATAGAAACTGTGTAGGAATCCAGAAAAACTGCATATACATTAAGAAATTGTAATCAGTTTCTCTGTGAAAAACTCTTGCCTTTGCAGACTGGTGTAGGGAACTGAAAATGGGCAGATGGAACAGGTTTTCTTCTTAGACAGGGAAAGAAATCAGTTGTCCTTAGAAAATCCTGCCAGTTTAGGTCAATTTCTAGAATTCTAAAAGCTTGCACAGATACAGCAGTTTTGTTTTTGCAACTGAAATCTTCAAAATTAATAAAGTAGATTTTTAAATTGAATGCTTTTTAAGTCTTGGAGGAAAGAATGAATAGAGAGCAGTCAGAAAAGGCAACTAGGAAGGAACAAGTTTAGGGACAACAGACTGAGACAGTGCTCACTAACTCTGGAGATTATACCCAACCCTGGAAGCAGAATAGTCCTTACCTTTTTCTACCTCCACTTGAGTAGTTTTATTTCTATTAAAACTTAAATTATTTAATTTTATACAAACCACCACTGAATTTTCCACAAGCGATCCTGACTGTGTGGCAGTAACCCATAGGATTATGAAGACAAGGAAAAGTTGCTCACATATAATTCTCTGCAATTAAAATACCTTCTACAGAGTTAAAAAACTACTGAATTATTTTATTTCTGATTAAAATTTTTTAAGAACTTTTATGCAGAATTTTTTATTTCTGCATAAAGTGTTGTTCAGTTTGGCACGCCTAAGATTTCTTTTTTAAGATCTATTTCTTTCTCAGCTGGAAAACACAGATGATGTTATTTCAAATAAAACCTATTTATGGCACAGTTGATGCTTATTTTCATTGTGACAGGTATTTCTTAAAAATTATTTCTTTTTCACCATATAATCTGCTTTTTATAGCATAGAAATAGGTTTCATTACTGGTATATTGTAATAGTAACTTTAAATGTGTACTCTTATTTTTGATATTTGCATTTAAGCACAGAACTCAACTATGAACTACATAGGAAGGAGGGAAACCTGTGTAGATTACTTAAATTGTGTAGATTGCATGTTTTTTATTCTGTTCACTGTCTCACAACTAAATGTTCTTTCTTTTACAGACAAATAAAGAGGCACCTGTATGGTACAAGAAACTACAGAAGAAAACATCAGCATAGCATTTTTCCAAATTTATTCAAAATAATCCTTTGGGGAGCTTTTCATTAAAGAAAGTTATTTTCACCATAATTATGTTCATTTTACTATAAAAACAAACTGGTTTGGTTTTAACTGTTTCTTTTTTAGCTTTCAAATAATCTTATGTGTCATAAAATAATTTCTAGATCTGTCATGTGAATAAAATGTGTGGAAAATGATGCATGCAATAATTTTTCTAACATTTCTTTGAATTTTAAAAGATGAATAAACACTAGTGTGTCATACACATTATAATCTGGGCAGTTACAGGACATATAATTCAGTGTTCAAATTAATGCATGTTTCAGCCTTTTTGTGTTGTTTTTCCCAGACCCTTGTGTTTCATTCCACATTCCTTGCATCTATTCTGGCTAATGGAAATTTTCAAAATATACATACATTAGTATCAAACTATATTGTACTTTCTATGAAGGAAATTCATGTCAGCTGGGAAAAAAAATTCTTACTGGCCTTGATTATTAGTTTATCACTTGATGTCATTTCTACAACCAAACAGGCATTAAAAATACTTTAAAGAAGCAATAAAATGCATCTTACTTAATCAGCACTGATACTTAATGGGCTAGACAGTAGTGTAGTTACATCAATGTAAAAATAAAAGTAGAACCATGAAGGGTGAGGACTGTAGTGGGTCATGGGGAAATGGGTAACTTGCCATATTTTATTGTATGAAAATAAGCCCCAAAGTCCAAGAACACATTGTTTATTCCACTCCACTATCTACTCTGACTACACAAAAGTTCTCTAATTTTTCAAAGCATTCTTGACTGCATATGGTACATTTCTATGTATAACGTAAATACTTTTAAATACTTCATCCTGAAAGTATTGCTCAGCTTTCATTTAAGAGAAAGCTCCTTCTTAACACCTTTTTCCTTGACAATATATCTTAAATTAGTTATTTTTCTAACCTGGACATGAACAATAATTATTTACTATGTAACATTGATCTGTATCAAGCTTATGATTCCCAGATACACTTTTCTTCATTTTCCAAACAGTTGAAACACAGTAGTACTTCCTCTGCTCCAGGAAAACTTCAGTTTCCTTTTTTTTTTTTTTTTTTTTTCCTCCTCCTTTTCTTGTTCTGAGAGAGCAAGGGTAAAATTGCACATCACAGGTTTAAAGTTATCATTCTGTGAGTGAGGGAGGCCAAGTGTGTATACAGAGGTGATAGTCTTTTATTAGACTAACTGCTGTTCACTGGGGAAAAAATCAGACAAACTCTGGGGCTCACAAACCTTCAGTACAGTAACTTCTGAATAACTGGTTCTGAAGTCTAGGTTTTTTTCTAACTTCTATTTTTATGTGACTAGAATCCTTTTGTTTCCTATGAAACAACTCCCGTATGCAGATACAAAATTTGTAGATTAATAGATGTGATTCAGTCCCTAACTGAACTTTCCATACTATTCCATTGTCTATTATCAATGAATAATTAATAAATTGTAATATTTAGAAGGACTGTGAGCTTTTTTAGGCAAAATACTAGTTGGAATTTAAAGTATTTACAATTTGTTTTCCTATGGTTTCTTTCTAGAAAAATTGGTGAGATACAGACTGTAAGGTGGGTGACACACCCTCCTGAACAAAACATGATCAACAATGCCATGTCCTGCTGGAATAGTATCATCCCTTGGCAAGTTCACAGGCAATACCAGATTTGAGGGAGTAGTCTATACACAGGAAGAAAAGGTCTCAGAGGATCTCAACGGGCTGGAAATTGGGTCAACAAGAACTGTATGAAGTTCAACAAAAGCAATTGCAGCCCGACATCCAGGATGTAATAACTCCATATGCCAGTATTGCTGCAAAGCAACTTGACAGAAACAGACCTTAAGGTCCCAGTGGACAACAAATGGAATATGAGTCAGTAATGTGCCAGCCAGCCACATCCTGGGTGGTTATTACCAACAGGATAGCCAGCAGATGCAGGGAAGTGATCCTTCCCTTCTGTCTGGCAAATGGGAGGTCACATCTGGAGTCTTGCGTCCAGTTTTGGGCTTGTTCAAGAACTGCATTGACATATTGCAGTGAGTCCAGCTGAGGTGCACCAAGATGGTCAGGGGCTGAAGCACCTGATGGAGAAGGAGAGGTGGAAAGAACTGGACTTGTACAGCATTAACATTAGAGGACTTACAGGAGGAAATTGTAGTCTCCAACTACCAAATGGGATGGTACAGAGACAACAGAGCCTGACTCTGAGTTCAGAGGTGCACAGGAATAGCATAAGAGACAATGGACAGCAGATGGAGCACTAGAAAACTCAATTAGCTATTACAAAAAATGCTTTTATTGTAAGGATGGTCATACTGGAACAGGTTGCTTAGAGAGGTTATGGAATCTTCATCCTTGGAGATGTTAAGAACTCAACCTCCTGAACAAATGGGTATAATTGGATCTGACTTTGAGATGGACTAGATGACTGATTTTCAGAATTCCAGTTAAATTACTCTGTGGTGTTATTCCTAAATAATCTGATACCAGATAGTGACAATAATTTACTTTGTACCAGCCAAAAGGCAAAATTTTGTTTAATTCTTCCATGGAAATGGAATACACAGGAACATTTTTACTCTTAGAGAGTAACTCTGCATTGTAAATTTCTGTGTCCTCCAGGCAGCCTGATTTTCTAAGAAGGCTGACAGAAAATTAGGCTGATTTTGTGGTGAAATTTCAGTGATATTTAAACAGTTCTTCAGATGACAAAAGGACTTAATCTGTCAAAGGGTTGTAGGTTTTAGGGGGTTTTGTATTTATTAACAAGGTCCATCTTGAAATGTGCAAAAATAAAAGTAATTTATTAGAATATACTGATAACAATGCTCTTGGTAAATTCTTGTAATACATGTGGTCCTTGTGTAAGGACCATCATTACATTGGGTTTTTTTTTAGTTGAAGACTGTATTTTTCCTGTGCCTTCACTAGACTGCAAGGCTGTAATTAATTATCTAGGAGGAGACCTTCTAAGCTTCTCATGAGAAAGCTAGAATGTCACCTAAATATAAGTATTCAAACGTGAGATGCCCTACAGCAAAAATTAATGAAGCTTTTTGCTCTTCATGTTATGAAAAGGCTCAGTTGTAGTACCTGTACAGCACTTTCACTGATGTTCTTTCCCACAAACATAGTTGTCAGATGAATTATTCTGAAATTCTTCTTCATGGTCTTTGCAGTCTCCTATTGTCACAGGCCTTGTGTCAATGATGTGTGAGTCAAAAATAATGAAGTAAAGAGAAATTTCAAAGGGTAGTCATGCATGTAAGCAACTTGTGACTGAACTGCCCAACCCACATAATCATCTTCAGTTCCTCTTTTTCAAACCAAAGAGAGCAAAGCAAAAAAAAAGTCTCTATCCACTATTACATTTCTTGGTACATTAAGTAGGTGTTACTTAAGTGATAAGTTTCGTAAATACACGGGTTGAACAGGAAAGAAAGACAATGCTTTAGAACAGGTTAGGATTTTAGGGGGTTTTTAACACTCTAATTGCTTTCTCACCTTTCTGTCCCTTGTTTGAAGCCTAGAAGCTGTAGTGCATCAAGTTAATCTCTTGTTTGAGGAAAAAAATTGAAAACATAATTGCTTTTTTTTAATAAGGACCTAAACTTTTAAGGCTTACTGCTGAATCTTGTGGTCATAATTCACTGGCACTGTAGTTTCTAAATATTTCCTGCACAAAGAAACAGTATGCCTTTTGGATATTTGTAGTCTTCATTCCCTTCAAGACTTTATGTACATTACAAAACAGCAATGAAACCTTTTAAAAGAGGAACATCTGTGAATTCAGCTATTAATTGAGAATTTGTCAGTATTGTTGGGATACAATTTCCTACGTCTTACACATTAGCCATTATTTTCTGTTTCAGTTACACCTTTTTATGATATGTAATTCCAGCAAAAAAAGAGGAACACTTAAATCTGTTAAACCTCTGACATTTGCAAGATGGTCAGGCAGAATTCTTTTACTCCTGGTAAGCATTCATTAACTTCCGTGTCTTTGAAAGATGTGGCTCAGAGAGCATGACATTGTAGAAACAAATTACTACCTTTTGAAGAAGTATTTATGTTATTATGTGTATGTGTCTCCATCAATTGTCAGTCTGTAGCACATTTACATGAAAACAGATTTATACACAACAGTTTGAGTCTGTAACATCCTGTCATCTTTCAAGGTTGTGCTTATTAGGGAGGTCTGAGGAAAGCATTTCTCTCCCTGTTAACATTACATTTAATAGATCATATGCCAGACTTCTTACTGAGTCAAAGAAATGTATCCGTGGTATTTTCTTATACCAAAGAATATCGAGAATCTGCATTCATTCTCGACCTTTGAAAATGAAACAAGTATCTCTAGAAGATCAAGTTTTGCTTAGTGTCTTTGGGCAATATTATCCCCTTCCTAAATTCCTAGGATTGATTGGGAACTCTTGACCTTTAAAACACATACTTCCCCAGCCTAATTAAGGCAGTTACACTTCGGGTATTTCAGACTGAAGCTGGGCAGCACTCAGCAGCAGCAGAGGGTGCCAACTCTCAGGGGACAGCATCGTGAGCGGAAATGGACAGCACTTGGGAATAGTGGAAGAGTGAGTGGCGAGTACTCAGAAGCTTTTAGCAGTAGGACAAGTAGATACAGCTCTTCATAGATGTTAGACCCTCTGCAGCTCTTTTTAGCCCTCTGCTGACAGCACAAGAACCAGAAACTTTCTTCCACAGAGTTCATTTTGTGGAGTTCCCTGTGTTTCTTTCCTCACTGATAAGTTTTCCATAACAGCAAATTCCTGTGGTTTTTGTTTATTGGTTTTTCTTTCAGAAAGAGAAAGACTTCTTTTTCTCCGGATGTTAGAACTAGATTAAAAAAAATGGTGTATTTCAATCAACTTACCCTTTAAAGGATGAAGGGCACAAAAACTCCCAGCAAATTTCATGCTCATGAAAGAAGCAAATGGCAGAAGTATTAAATGTAAGAAGTTAGGATTGATCATGGAAATAGCTTTTACTCAAAAAGTTACATGTTTTCACAGACTATGAGCTCTTTTTGAAGATACTACAGAAATAACCACAGTAAAAGAGAATGCCGCTTTGACTGTAGCAATAGAATCAACTTTGTTTGACCATGAATAATTGAAGTCTTTGTGTTAATGCTCCTTTTAAAGGAGTAGTGGATCAGTAAATGTAACTTAATTGCAGGAAAAGTCTTATGGATGGAATTTATGACTGTATTTCAATGAAAGTCTTTTCATTTTTCCTTTTGGTTCAATAGAAAAAGGATTACTTAGATTATTCAGTGTTACAGCTGAAACTGTTAGCAATTCCCAGTGGTCCTGTTTTTCGTGATTTTAGAGATACACATTGTGGCACGCAAGACTTGCTTTCTTATTCAGTTCTTTAGAAGAATTTGTTTCTTTGTGGATTATTGTTAGGTAATGCTTGACTTCTACAAGGGAATTTGCATATGCAGTGTATATGTGGGTTTTAAACAGGATTGTTACCTGACTGCAGTGGTCCTTTTTAGAAAAAGAGTTGAAAATATGCTGAGTTCTCTCTGAGACCTTGAGAGAGGGTTGATTCTGTGCCCAAGATTTCTCACGCTCCCCATTGCCTGTACAGGGCCGCAGATACAGGAGACCTGTCACTCTGTTTCACAGGACTGTGGTTTCCAAGCAGTGTAAACACAGATTCACACATTGTCATCCCCAGCTACGTTTAAGACGTTCACAAAAACATTGATATCACTCATCTCCTTCATAGTACTGTGGGAAGTCTAAGCAGGGGAAAATACAGTATTTCAGTGCGGCCTATTCACTTGCCACCTTTTTCCTTCCTGGTTAGCATATAAATAACATTTAGCAGGTCTTCATTTTTGGACATTGAAAAGGAAGCAGCTTGCAAATCCTGCAAGGATGGCTTTTCATATACTTCATCAGACATGTTCTAAAAGATCATTGGGCACAACTTCTTTCACATTTATGTTTGTTTTACTAATTTATTATTTAAATACTAAGTTCCCAGAATCCACTCTGTATTTATGAGTAAAAGAGTACGTGCCTGAAAGT
Organism: Sylvia atricapilla; assembly: GCF_009819655.1. NCBI lineage: Eukaryota > Metazoa > Chordata > Aves > Passeriformes > Sylviidae > Sylvia > Sylvia atricapilla. The sequence goes on from NC_089141.1 coordinate 64,624,900, forward strand.
AACAACAAGCAATAAAGGGACTAATATGTCAATGACTTGAGTCTTACTGAATTAGCACATTCCATGTCATTTTGTGTCATTTCTTTCATTATTGCAGTAATTAACGTTGCAGAATTGCATTTGTGCCATTCAGCAGGGAATGGAGAACAATAACAGTGTTTACCAGCAGCAGGAGGGAGCTTACCTTTCTTTCTCAACCCCATAAAATCTCTGCAGGCTAATCTCAGTGTATAGTCAGGGTGCCCTCCTACACAATGGAGACTGTCTGAAACCTCCCTTAGGGAAACCTGAGCGAGCCGATTAGATCTCTTGTCCAAGAAAGCCAAATACCCAATCCGATGAAATGTAGCGGTTTTCCATTCTGACGCACCGTTTCACATCTGGGCAGGCTGAAACCTTTGTAAAATAGATTTACACCATGATAGTCATTCTGAGATAGCTGAGTGATTTAAAAACAAGTACAGAGTATTTTCAGTTCATTAAACTATGTGAAATTACAATGAAACAAGCTATGTAAAGTTCTTATGTTTCCAGCTGCAGCAATATCAAGAAATTTTCATAATACACTATTATTATTTTATAGCTGTAAACTGAAATATTAAATATAAATACACATATTTTTAACATTAGAAGTAATATTATTTGTGTTTATTTTTAATACAAAGCAAAATATTTTTCTGTGAACATCCATGTTTTAAGGTGTCTCAGGTAATGAGTTAGATGCAAATAAATATATTGAAATTAATTTTCTTCTAAAATGTATTACTCTACTTTTATTACATCATCATGGACTTGTCTGATCTACTGTACTGGCTTGAAGAATTGTCAGATTCATGACAGCAAGCTGCAAGCTCTCCATGGGCCAACAGTGGACAGCATCAAATTTACTGATTTAAATGACAGTCCTGATTTTCATAAAAATATACAGTATCTTTGATAAGCAAACTTCCAGATTCAGTGGATGTTTCTGGGAGCAGGGTTACCTGATCCATCTTCTCAGCTTTGTTTGGTTATTCTTTCATGTAAGAGGTTTTCTTGTGTTCTTATCAGTTCTATGTAATTATTGAAAACATAAAGATGTAACTATAAGGTCCTCCTGCTTGGGTGCCCCTCAGCCTTGGAGCTACCAAAAGCAGAGATGTGCTGGCATCCTCAGGAATCACCTTGTCTTGTCCTAGTCAAGACACTGCAAAATCCTACTCGACAAAGAGAGACCACAGCTTTAACATTGCTTCACTCTTATGAAATACCAGTTGTTTGGTTTGGAATAGGAATAAGTGTGATGCTGAATACAGATTTATTGGAGCAAAAACTGGAACTCCATCTGAACAAACTTGGCAAGGCTATTGGCTTAACAGCTTTGTAGCTGTTATATTGCTTCCACAGGAAACTGAGTATGTACCATTTTCCTCAGGTGATGGATAGCATTTAATGTGTTCATCCCTGCTGAGTATTCACAGAAGTTCCCTTTGGGTAAGATGATAATAGGGGCATTTCTGAAGAAAGGAGTGACCTTCAGCTTTGGAAAGAAACTGCCAAGACAACATTCTGAGTTTCCAGTCTATTGGCTTGAGGCACTTTCTACAGACTGCATAAAGCTCCTCACTCAGTACAGTTACAATAGTGAACTCAATATACACCTCTTCTTTCTTCATTTTCTGATGTCTGCTTGAAAAATACCAGTTTTCTAGTTTTCATTTATCCCATTCTTAAGCACCTGACTCTATGAAAGAATAAGAAACCTTTGGCAAATATTAGAGAGTATGAATACTGTGACTGCTTGAATACTTGACTTTGCCAAGGGTAGAACTTTTCAGCTGTATGTTGCCAGTTAAGTACATTTAATCAAATAAAACAAATTAGGGCCATAGCCTCTGATGGAGGGTGGATATTGAAAAAATTTAATGTCTTAATGTTCAACTAATTGCAGAGGGGAATTCCTTGAGTTGCATAATTCAGTGTGAACATACAACTTCTTTGGCTGTTTGGTTATTACTTAGCTTTCTGTGAGCACAGTTTTTGCTTCTTCATTCAGAGCAGAGGCAAGTGGACATTGCATCACCTTGTGTCTCAGTGTGATATTTTTGAGAAAACACTGACATGAGACTAGTTTAATAGTACCACAGTGTCCTTGGGATAAAAAACATGGAGCTGGTTTTGATATTCTAAATTAGATACCAGGAAGGTTTATTGCCACTGCTTCATACTATAAATAACGTCACCTGGATTGGAAGTGGTGCAATGGATCATTGCAAAATGCTTCTGTTGATAGAACACAGTGGACCAAGCTGGTCTAACCTACTGTGATTAATTATCTCATAGGTGAATTTCACTATCTTCAAATAGTTGTTTTAATGTAAGATTTAAAACAGCTGTGATGGATGCAGATAGTATTGATGAAAGACAGTTCGTGCATTTGCAACCTGCTCTGTTCACATGGTCTGGCACATGAAGCAAAAGGAAACCATGAACATGAAGCAAAAGGAAAAGAGGTTAATTTCTTTGTCTATTCTACTCCTACTTCTTTCATTTTTCAGTAAAGTCATATCATATGAATGCATAACTTAAAATTTGAAAAACTAATACTGCATGGTAAAATGCTTTAAAACATGTAGAACAAGATGTTTATCCTGGTCCTGACTAAATGCTTATTTTAATACTAGTTTGTTTCTCCTGTGCATTAAAACGCAGATTTTTTTTCCACATTACATGTAGTTATGTCCTATCTTATGGTGATTTGTACCCAATACCATGTGCGAGATTTATGAATCATTAGGCCCTATTCTTGAAGTGCACAGAAACAAAGTTTTCTAATAACTTAAGGAAGCTTTGTATTTTGTTACTCTACAAAGTGATCAATATGCAATCTAGAGAGAAAGAAGCCTTGTTTTGTTAAAAGATTGAATCAACTTTTCCTCTCCTTTATCTTATTTATATCTTTCAGGCAGCACAGGGATTAAGACATGTTGTTAAAGTCTTGCCTCATCCCACTTGCCACATTACCTCTGAGTTCGTGCGTAAGCGGGCTCTGTAGCTTAACTAAGCATGTTGTGAACCGGTCAGGTAAATGCGTTTGAAATGAGCTGTATATTCATGAACAGCAGTTTTCCATACCACAACACTACAGGCATACACCAAGCTTCCATTAAGTCACCCAGCAAGAATACGACTTACAGGTCAAATGTGAACATCCAAAACCTTTTTTTTTTCCCTAGAACTATTCTAGTAAAGAAAAAAAAATTAACAAAGCATCATTAAAATGGAGAAAGGTTTTATATTAGTCTCTTGTTCTGAAAACATTTCTTTTTTATTTTCTTTTTTAATAATTCAAAAAGCATTTTCAGAAACAAGTTATGAAAAAAACTTTTAAAAAATATTAGTGGAAACTAGCTAAGCTGGTTGTAACATATGACTGTAAATTAAATGTCCCATTTTGAAAAACAAGGATACAATGAAGAATCCTTTAATTCCAAAATAAATTCATATCCTTAAACTAGGTGCAGAATAAAGGTGTATTGAATATTACACTGAATATTTTGTTACATGCTTTTCCAGCATGTTTTGTAGAAAATAATCTGACACTTGAAGCTGAAGCTGTGAGTACCAATACGTTAACAAAGTGTTTCATGTTTTTCACCCTGAAAAGTTATTTATTTCTGTTAATCAGGTTCTAAATATTTTCAAATAGGCAAAAAATAATGAGGGGGGGAAGTAGCATTGTATTAACTAACGTTTAACTATGTTGAATATTATTTACCATAATCTATTATTTAACATATGTCTGAGAAATTAAAATCATACTAAAGGACTTTGAATGCATCTGCAGCTCCTGTGAATAGTGTAATTAGCAAAGCTAGGGCAAGATACATAATACTGTCCTATGCCATTAGATATTTCCTCTTCTGTAACATTTCATTTGACTTTTTAATGGACATCTTATGTGACTTATTTGGGAAGAGAAATATCTCTGTGTGCCAGCAATCTGATAGATGTATGTCACTTCTAAGTCCCTACTTGTGAACAGACATTTGAGCCATCACCGATAGCCACTGTCATTTTTCACCTATCATCTTATTTCTAGATTGTTGTAGTGTTGGCAAATCTGTCCCTTTCTGGCTATGCCTTACCTAGAGTAAATGCAATTAAACAAACTGTGTGGAGGCAGTTGCTTCCTTGAGGGAATGACTTCCTCATGAGGCAAACAGAAACCTCAAAGGGGGATGCAGCTGTGCCTTTTTATTACACTACACAGTTAGAAATGCAGACATTTCCTCATCCAGCAAGATGAATGTTGTCACCAATTCTGTAAGGCCCCAAGTGAACAGGAGATAGGACTCATGTGCCACCACATTTTATCAAGGCTGATCAGCTTCCTCATAGGGGAGGACTGGAGTCTCTGAGGTTGGCAGCCTTTGGTTCATTCATCTTTCTTATTGGTCAGTTTGTGATGGCCACTAACAACAGATATTCTGGTGAGTTTTTAGCTTCAATAGTGAGTTCAGATACATTCTCTGATTTCTGGAGTTTTGATGATGGTAATTTTAAACATTTTCATCACAAAATGTTAAAGTACTATAAATCGTCTTCTATACAGTGACTGGGATGAAAAATGAAGCCCATCTTCACAAGTTTTCTTGAGAAGCACCTTTCCAACTCCTGACTCACCCTTCTACTGCAAGCTTAGGTATGTTTCTGTAATCTCTACTTTGCTGTTATCCCTCCTGACAAGTGACATCCAGTTAGCCAGCTCACTTATGGAAAGATGTTTAAAGTGTCTTCACACATTAAGTGAGGCCAAACCTCACTTAGTCTTGAGGCAGATGCATAGAAAATCAGTACTTGCTATTGACAGCTTTTTGAAATTACTTGTTTGTTCCTAAACTTCTATTCAAAACATATCAATTGAGTTACCAGGGTATTTTGAAAAATTGTAATGGTCACCTGAGTTATTACCTTTATTATTAAGCAAGTGAGAATCCTGTGGTAATATTAATATCCTCTGACTGACTGAAAATCCTGCTTTTGCTCCTGCAGCTGCTGTTTATGATTGCAGTTATTGGTTCCTTCCAGTTCCTTCCAGTTATTGGGGGTTTTCCTCTCCAAGGGCATACTGTTTAGATAGACAGGAAATGCTACCTAATTCTTTCTGCTCCTTTTGAGCTGGGGTGGCTTCTCTGCACAGATCATGGAAATGGAGCAAGAAAACTGCATTACCCGTTTACTTTAATTGGGAATTCCTGAGCCATGCTGCACATGCCATCAGTTCTCTGTAAGCTGCATCTGAATGATTCACAAATACTAACAGGAAAGATCCATCAGACCACAAACAATGATAGTGAAGCAACCTCACCATAGGAGTCTGAACAAGATTGAAATTGTCTAGATTTAACTCAAATCACTCAACCTCCAGCCTCAGTAGATCTTTATACAATAGCTCAAAAAATCCAATTTCTGTTCTGTGTAGGCATCCATACTGCATATAAGTTTTAAGTGTGTGCTGTAAAAGTCTTTCTGAACAGCTGTGTGTCTCTGAGCTTGTGCTCTTGAACTACTAGGACTCCTCAAAATGTAACCAAGGAAAACAAGTTTGCTGGTGTCAATTTTAAAATAATTGTACTTTTTTTGTGGGTTAATAATAATAATAATAATAATAATAATTTTAACAAAAAATAAAAGGAGGCATAAGGAGGGGGTCATAAGTAGGAAAGACTGAAAACTGCATTCTTAAAATAAGTACTGCTGTTTCCTGCACGATCCATCCACAACTCAGGTGTTCCAAAGGAAGCAGTGTCTGCCTCCATCTTGAGGTGCAGCACTCTCCTCTGGCTACACAATGAATATTCCAACAGACACTGCAAGTGCATGCAGGCTGAGCAGCTAAAGTGTGAGGGACTGATTGCAGCCCAACTTGAGATGTGGATGCTGAAAAAGACTGAGCACTTCAGTGACAGAACCCTGTGAGTTACAGTGTAACAGCTCTACAAGGTTCACCTTAGATGTTTAGACACCTAAGATTCTCATCTTTCTTGGGCATCTGAGGAATCTAGCTAACTAGCCATAATTAAGCCATGAACTTTTTCATGCCTTCATTTGTATCTCTACTGAAAGATGTATAGTTCAGAAGCATCCCACACACCAAGGAATTTGTTGTTTCAGTAGACAGATTTCCCACCTTCATTATTTATTTTTCCTCCACAGTTAATCTCAATAAAATTGATCAACTATTATGTTTTCTTTTAGAAAGGCAAACAGCTTGTAGTTAAAAATCAATCAGTGCCCCTGCCTGTGCACCAGCCTGGCTATTCCATTTGAAAAAAAGTTGAGATTTATCAGTTAGGAATTTCAGTCAAAAATGTTGAGCTGAATCCAGTGATATACTTTCCAAAAATGTCGTTTTCATAAACTCTGTTACATTTTGTGATCAACTTTATCTAAAGGTAATTCAACAAAATCTTGTTTTTCATTAGTGTATACTGAGTGACATAAATAATACTATCTATTTAATAGATTCACATACTGACTTTTCACATTAAGCTGCTCAAATTAACGTCACAGTGCAAGTTCATAATTAGCTACATCATTTAATTTGCATTTTCTAAGTACTGGTTCTAACCCTAGCTTTCTTAACAGAATTCTGGAACATGTCTCATCAAACAATTACTGAATATCAATCCTGAAAGCTCACTGATCATCTCTTAAAATTCCTGGTGTGAAGTTTTCCAGACATGTTCATCCAAGACAAAAAACAGTAACTGGTTTAAAATGTTCTTGAATTAATTTTGAAATGTAAAGTATTTTGTCATTATATGATACATATTTCTTTCTCTTTCCCCAAATGCAGCACAGAAATATCTAGCATGTTTTTTTTCTCTTTGCTTATCAACAATTTTACATAATTTATCTAAAACCAGACAATTGTTAGAGTTCTTAATACATTTCATGGACCTTTTTGAAATGTTTTTTTCAATGCAGGTCATTGACTTCTTACGCATCTTTCTTTCTCCATGTTATTTTTCCATAATAACTGCCATCAAAGTTATATTTGCTGTTACTAGTTCTTTTCCCAGCTGTTACTAGTTCTTTCTTTGCTGTTACTAGTTCTTTTCCCAGTTGTTGAGTGTGTATGATTATAGCTGCTTTTAAAAATGCCTAAAGAGGCAGAAGGTGAAGGGTTGTTAGTTTGAGGAAGAGGTGTTTTGACTTCCATGGGATTGTAGACTTTCAGGACTCCACTCAGCTCATTTAGCCTACAGTTTATTTCAGCTCTGTCTAATGCAAAATTTGCCTACCCTACATACAAGACAGACATGGCTTAGTTTTAGGATTTATGCAGACATTTGCACCTATAGCATGAACTCTCCTGCCTCGCTGCTAAGGGTAGAGCTCCATGGCACACTGAAATTTAGGTTTCTACACTTCTCTGAATGGGGCAGGTCAGGTCCCATATGGAACATAACCACACAGGCTTGTTAGCTCCTCTGGATAGCCAAAGCTGTCTCTCAGGGGCTCTGCACTCCTCCAGGACCACAGTGAGCAGCACACTGTACCCCACAGATATTGGCCTCTAAGGGCCCCAGAATCTTCTTTGAGTACCTCATAGACAGTTAATCAAGGAGTTAATCCTTTCTTCTCCTACTTGAAAGAACACAGCATAAGAAGTGAAGGAATCTTTTCTGACCACATCCCTTAATGATTTTTTCTCTCAACATCACGATTTAGTTCCAAATGAGCATTCATTGCCCTCCTCATTATGCTCCTAGGGATTGTTAACCTAGCAGCTCTTTGCTTTAATGCCCTCCTAGCTTGTCCAGCCAGACCATCCCCTCTGCCATGTCCAAGCCTGTATAGGCTCCATCTCCCACCTGGCAGACCAGTATTTCACAAGACCCAAACCACCCTCTACTGCTTTATTTCTCTAATCTGGAAATTTCAGCCAAAATACACAATTACAGCAGCTTTACAGTTAGCATTTGTTAACAGATCCTCAGCATAAACGTTCTGGAGCCAAAAAGTGCTTTCTTTAGTAGTAAAAAATGTGGGTTTGTCTTGTATTTTCAAGCAGTTAAAACACCACATAAGACCACCTAGTGCTAAAAAGCACTACCAACATCGTTTGCTCTTTTAAAGCAGGCATCCTCCATGTTGGACAGGGGAGGTGGAAGCAAAGAATGGTGAAGGCTCCCACTAAACTTTCAAGTAATGGGCAAACCACCTTTCCAAAAGTTGTGAATGTTATTTTTAAAGCACATTAACATTTTAATTAATCTTGTCTAATTACCCTGCATGTACAGATTTCCATCTGCTCTAATAGTACATAAATAATTAAATGACATGCTGAAGGAGCGTGTTGTTGTCATTTCTGGCCCTTCCATGCAACAAGTCGGAGCCGAGCAGCTGTATGACAACGGATGAAAATACAGGAAAGACTCATCTCCTAAAGCTGAGTCAGTGACCTGTTGTTCTCAAAAAGACCTGTTGTAATAAACAGCCTCCAGTTCAGACATACACTGAACACACAAAGGTTAAAAAAAAAAAAAAACAAAAAAACCCAAAACCTGGTAACAGTAAAATATTTTTCTGTATTTTTTCTCATCAGATGGGCTGAAAATACTTGAACTGTACCTGAAACCTAAGTAATATGAGGCTGTTTACCTGAAGTTAATTCTTCTTAAAATCTGGCTAAAGATTTGGTTTAGCTACTGAGTAAGATGTCTTCTTCCCTCCAGACAGGTTGATGATTCTTAATCCAAGAATTCAAGTAATGAGCAGTTGAAGTTTCCATCTTGAAACATCTGTTCCGCCAAGTCAGCACTGGCCTTGATAAATAGCAAATCAGACTGATGCATGCAAGTGTATACACACATGCTCAAGTTAAACTTGAGGGAAAATACTTGAACAGACCTCTGCATAGACAGATTTATATAATTAATCTGTAATTAGGCTTTGTACAGTGCAGACTGACTCAGGTCAAAACACAGAAAATGCAGACATGGTAGGATCTTTACCTGTTGCTGCAAAAAGTTTTTTCAAGGGTTGTTTGTGGGTAAGTTTACATACCTTTATTTAGTTGCCACAAACCTGCACTGCTATTTTAACTTACTCATCTTACAATGGAAGAAAAATATGTTTAGCTAAAGGATAAAAACAAACCACAAATACAACTGCATCTGCGTGCTTTTAGTAATCTCAGCAAACTTCAAACATAACTTTAAGTTTGCTTAATTTTTAACTGTGCAAAATAAAACCTTACACCTCTCATTTTAGAAAATATGTACCAAGTTTTGCAATGGTGACTCTCCCTGAGACTGTAGAATAAAGGAATAATTTCTTTTTGCAGATTTGTTATAGTCTTTACATCCTAAAAAAACTGTCAAATCCCATTCTGGAGTCACTGTCTTGAGCAGGTTTCTACCTGATACGATGTGCCAATTCAATTTCATTAACAAAAATGCCAAGCTAGTTCAGAAGGTATACACTTCACTTTTAGCAAAGCAGCAAAGAAAGCCTGAGAAACTCTATTGGAAATGGGAAGGTTTGACACAACTGTCCTCTACAGTACACAGGGGGGTTGGCAAAATGAAATCTCACTTTCTGTATATCCTTCAAAACAAAGCCTTGTCCAAGGGGAGCTAGAGGTATTTTCCTGATTGTAAGGCGTTGCACACTAGAGCAGAGGTGGAATGGGATGACTGCTGAAATGTCAAGAGGGGGAAGAAGTCAAGATGAAATGTGTTTTTATTCAAATGCCAGGATGAAATAATTAAAGCATGCCCTTTGTTATTTTAGCAGGAATATTCTTCTCTCCATATGGTCTATCACAGTATTTCTGGTAAAGTGAAAATGGAAAACGGGAACCAGGCTTGCCTTTCTTAAGCAAAAGGAACAACACCTCTGTAAGCTAATCCTGAAACAGAAGAGATGAAGGTACACAGGAATAGACGCATTTCATGATTTCCCACATTTGCTTTAACAGAAAGTCACCCTGCTACATTCCTCAGTGTGGTGGTGCTGGATTATATAGCACGAGTGGCATTCACAAAACCTGTCATGAGTTAAGATGGTACCTCGTGGCTGGTGCAATCTTGTCTTCAGACGAAAGTTAGCACGAGAAAAATAATGACTTTCTTAAAGTAAAAGGATTGTGCTAGATCCCTTTTGAAAGTTAGAGGTAAAAAGAGAAACCATTTTTTCCCTTGGGGAGACGGAGTCTAATGAGTGGCCAAAAGTACAGACAGCTAGTATTTTGCAAGAAAGTATATGCCCACTTCTTTAGTAAATTTACTTGAAAAACTGAGGCGAGTATTTGCTGAATCAGAACAGGCCTCTCTCTGTGTGCTAAAAGCTCCTGAAATTATAATCAGACATCTTCCTGTGGCTTTCAGGCCTGGCTTAGTTCAGCTGAGGTCCTTGGTTTTCCCTCACCTCATCATTATGGAACAACTTGTCTATGTCCTTCCAGTCCTTCCCTACACCTCCAAGAACACGTGTAGGTCCCTGTAACTCTGGCCCTACTCTCCCCAGCGGGACAGTGGGACACAAGAACTTTTCCTAAGAGGTGGGTCCTGTGGAGCGATGAGTTAGGAAACCAGAGACCTGTCTCCATCCTGGCCCCCCTCCTGAACTCCTTTGCTCCCAACCCCACTCCCACAAGGCAGTGCTCTGCTCCTCCACTGCCAAGCTCCCAACCGCCTGGGACTTGACATTTGTTCTTGTTTTCTCCTGTCTCCCCTAATGGGCATAGCACTACTAAGCGAATAGGAATGTACAGAACAAGAGAGTTCAAAGTAATTGAGTCTACATTCATTTAGAAAGCCTGGATCTTTGCCCGCTCAGAACCTGCAGCATTAACATAGTTTCAGAAAGTTTAACCCTTTTCCCCTGAACCTGGCAATGCTCTTTTGAGCACAGAGTTGCACTTCTTTTGCACTGACCGTGGACACTAAAAAGTGTCTTTCACATACCTAGCTCTAGGTGTTTACCAGTCAGTGCTTTATTTCTCCTTTTTTTTGTTCTGCAGGATAATAACTAAGGATCTTTAAGTGTAATTTTTAGAAGATGCCCGAGGTCTTGTGCTGCAGAGGAATGATCACTTACCAAAACTACTAAATATGTCTGCCTGAAGTCTCACTTACACAAACAGGGCTGTGCTGGGTTGAAAACAGCTTAATCAGTTTTCTGCTGCAAGTTCATCTGTTAAGGTGCAAACTCACTTCTACCTCAGTCTGCAAAATCAGTCAAGAATTAGAAACATTCCAAAATTATAACAGCCATAAATTAATTTTCTTCATGATGATTATTCTGAAAAAACTCTCATTTCAGTTTAATTTAGGAGATAACATTAGCTGGCTGCTTATTATGGACTTTAAATTTGTAAATAAAAATTATTTGTTCCAAGAAGTCTAAAATCTAATAACAATGGGAATTCTTGAAATGGCCTATCAATTTTTTTTTTTTTTTTTTTTTTTTTTTTTTTTTTTTTTTTTTTTTTTGTGTCTCGATGTGCATTTAGACTATCTGTAAACGAAATAGTGCAGCAATATTTAGGTCAGAGATGCAGTGAACCTGAGCAGGAACAAGACTTTGACTTTCCTGTTTAATTGTTAATGGTACTAGAAAAGCCAAAATAAAAAATTGCTATTTAAAAATTATATAGTCTTTAGTCATTTCCCACTGATTGTTGCTTGACAAAAGACTATGACCTAGGCCATCAGTATCACAAAAACACGGTGATGAGATTGGATTTATCTGCAGTTCAGATCTAATTACATCCTTTCTAAAAAAATTAAAACACATTCAGAGATGCTTTTGAAAATGTTTAAAGTATACACAGAGCTTTACTCTTTGATACCATTCTAATTAACCTGCCAAAGCTTTTGCCAGGGCAGGCCTTTTATAAATGCATAAATATAAAACAAAGCAAAAGAAACAAAAATAACCCAAACAAACAAAACTTTTGAAATTATCTGATTATCATTCATTTAATCAGATGGAAAGAAAACATGCAGAGAAGGTACGAAACACTTCAGTTACTACAGCCACAGGATTCATATAAATGTCTGAAAGTTACCAGCACATGCACAACATTGGATGCTGCCTTGTCCTATGTTGTGCTTGATCTGTAAGAATTAATTTCCAGACAGCAAAAGTTTAATATTGCTAGTGTTGCACTTTAAAAGCTCTTAGAGAGCAGATTATACTAAATTTCAGATGGTCAAAAACATAATTTGAAGCCTAACAGGACTGACATAGGGGACACGTCGGGTATTCAAAAAGCGTAGTTTGAAGTTTAACCCTAAACTAGAGTTACGTGAAGAGCATTCACACAAAAACAAGACATGATTTAAAAATCTGATTGTTAAAACACTTGTTCCTGGGCTTGAGTGAGGAAAGAAATGTCACCCACGAGTCTTCAGTAACTCATATAACTCAAGTTGTATATTGCCTAAACGGGAATACGTGTTGGTGTCGGATGGAAATGAGCCTGCACGGCTTTAAATGCTGCGCTGACGGGACTAGCCGGATCTACGTTAGTAATAACAAGCATCAAGAGGCTACATATTGCTAAACAGACAGTTCGTGTAAAGAAATGTTATGCTGAGCTCTTCCCTGCTTCTGTAATTAGCTTTCTGCATGCAGGCTCTGAGACATCCTACTCGCTGTGGACTGGGCGGCAAAGGGGAGGAGTGCCAGGTTGACCAGGAAAAAAAATTGCTTTTTCTACGTTTTAAAAAAGAACCTTGTGTGTAAATGATAGGGGATAAATACGGGAAGGGGGAGGTTGCCAACATTTCTGTGGATTACCTGACTCCCTGCAAACCGAAGGCGCAGAGCTGACAGGGCTGGGAGAAAGGTGGAAAGTTTGTGCTTTTTTCCAAAGCTCCACTACATGCTGTACTTTTCCCATACGACGTGAGCCCGTCGGTGTTGCACGAAGCGACGGCGTCCCTTCTTTTCCTGCTTTAGCGAAACATGCGGTGGGTTAGCTCACCGTCCTGCGTCTACGGGGAAATACGCTTTCCGTCGAAACCACACCTCAAAACAAGTAAATAGAAACTTGCCTCATTTCGGTGGGAAGGGGGGCTGCGGGAAGCAAGGGGGAAAGAGAGAATTCAATAGTCGCTACCTCTTTTCCTCTACCCGTCTTCCTTGTCCTCTGCGCTATTTCTGTAAAATGCTGAAAAACTTCATTTTCACAGTGTACGAGGTGGGGCGGGTGGATGTGTACTGCCGGGCTGATAATTATTAGCAGGAGGTTTCGAGTACGAGTTGCCTTCAGGACAAAAAATAATAAATCTAAACGACTGCCTTTAAAACCCTTTTGAAGATGAAAGGTAGGACAAGACAGTTGTTTTAAAGTGCCCACATTAGCAGTGCTTCTGTACAAGACTATAAATAATAGTAAAAGCACGAGAGAAGCCTCGGCGGAGCGCCGCACTTGCTGACGACCCGTTTCCACTCCGGAGCGAGCGCCGCGCCGGCCGCTCCTTCCCGGGGACTCTGCGCCGGGCACCGCTCCCGGCTGCTGTCCGGGTGTACCGCCCTGCCGGAGCCGGCACCGGGACCCGGACCGCCACCGGGACCGGCACCGGCACCGGGACCGCCCCGCCATCATCGCCGCGCTCGCCGCTGCCACCGCTGCGGGGCAGGGCCAGGCCGGACCGGGCCGGACCGGGCGGCGGGGAGGAGCTGCCCGCACTCCCCGTAGGCAGGGCGGGCGGCAGGGCCGGCCCCCTCTCCGGGCTGGGTGGGGTATAGGGGGCCGGGGGCGGAGTAGGGTGAAATAGAGGCGGGCGTGTGTCACCGGGTAGATACCCGCGGCCAGGTACGGGCGGAGGCACTGACGATACGGGAGTGGATGCGCTCTGGGCTGGTGCTCCTGGGGAGTGAGCGCACGAGTAGCCACCGCCCGCCCGCCCGGAGCCGCCCGCGGGTCACTCGCCCTGCGCCGGGGCGGGCAGCCCTTCCGAGCCGCGCCCGCCGCCAGCCCCATGGCCACCAGGGTGCTGACCATGACCGCCCGCCTGGGGCCCGTGCAGCAGCCCGAGGAGCCGGTGTTCGCGCAGCTGAAGCCCGTGCTGGGGGCCCGGGAGGCAGCGATCTTCCCCGGAGAGGAGCTGAAGCAGCCGCCGCCGCAGCAGCAGCACCCGGGGGGCGGCGGCGGGGGCGGCGGCGCGAACCTGCCGGCGGAGGAGATGGTGCAGGTAGGCAGCGGGCGCCGCTCACAGCCCGCCGGTGGGCACTCGGTGCCCGCACAGCTCCCCGGCCGCCGCGCCTCGCCCCGCCGGGAGCGGCCGCCGCGGGGCGGGCGGGACTGGGTGGGGCCGGGCCAGGGCGGCGGACGGCGAAGTCCGGGGCTGTGGCGGCAGCGGCGGAGTGTGTGTGTGTCTATGTACGCGTGTGTGTGCGGGAGAGCGGCCGCGCCGCCCGTGCCGCCCGTGCGGAACGCCGCGGAGCGGGGAGCGCTCCCCTGTTCCCGCCGGCGGAGCGCGGCCGAGGCGGGGCGCGGGCTCGGGAGGCGGCGGCCGGGGCGGCGGGGGGAGCGGGGCTGCCCCCGCGGGTGTGTTGAAAGCTACAGCTGCTGCCTTCGCACTTGCCCGGCGGCAGAATTAGAGCGGCCGCCTGTCCTCCTCGCCCACGCAAGGAGTCATGTTCGGGGGGCGGGGGGGGGAGAGCACACGACTCACTGGTAAGGGGGGACTTCCCAGGACTTTGTGCCTGTCCCAGGACGCTGTTTGGGAGCGGATCCGCAGGCAAACAGCTGGAGGAGCTAAAAGCGGGAAGGTGCCGACCGCAGGCGGGCTCCAGCCCGCTGACGGTGCCGCTCCAGGGGCGGTTCCCCGCGCCCTGCGAGGCACCGGCGTGGCCCGGGTCGGCGGGGACGGAGCCCCGGTGCCGGGCAGCGCTCTGTCGGGCGCTGCCTTTCGGTGGTGTCTTTCCCTAACGAGTAAATAACTCCCCGTCTTCAAAGCGAGCTGCCCTCGACTCGTAAACAAGAGCTGGAAAAAGTAGCCTGGCATGTCGGGGCAGATCCAGATCAAAGGGACGGGAAGGCGGCTGTGTTTGTTTGTGGTGTTTACCGGGGGTCTTTGAAGAAAGGTCCTAAAATCCACTTTCGGGCAGAGTTGCTGTTTGTCAGCTGCTTTCGCTTGCGGGGTGCTAAACGGGTCTGGTATGAGCACTCTCTTGACAGGGCAGGGGGGAATGTAGCATTTGCCCACTGGAGAGTGCATGATAAATGTTTTGCCGATGACTGTACACCAGTAATGTATAGGGCTCCAGCCACCCACGGATTCCCTCACACTACTGTGCTAAGAGGATGATTTTCCAGTAATTAAAGAGCTCTCCGAGAACCGAGGCATGGATAGGAACATGTTTATCACGCCATTAGACAATTATACACTGCATAGATTATTACTGGTTTAAGTGTAGTCCTGGAGATACTTTACACAAAGAGTACTCCGATGTAGTCAACTCATCTCCTTTTTATTCAATATTATTAATAACTTTACACTTCAGTGTTGTATTTCTAATTAAATCCCCTTTTTCTGGGGATGAAAAGTCATGAAAGTATGGAATATATATAAACATTATTTGAAGTATTAGTATTCAATAGTCAGCTGAGGATGTGGCTTTTACAGTTAGCATTTCAAAGAGAAGCGGGTGAAACAGATAGGCAGTCACCCTGCTGGAGCAGTGAATTCCAGAGCAGGAGATCTGCAGATTAGGCGCAGCGCCTGTCACTTCTGCGCCTCGCTCTCTTTTAGGCATAAAAGATGAAAAGTTTGTGTATGCTGAAACATCCGATCTGTCTTAACGTGTGAACGCTTTGTACCGTGACTTTATCTCCGTGTCCTTGATGATGTTGATCAGTGTGCTGATTGTAAAATCAAGCAGGTTTTCATTAGTGCGAGCATTCGTAACTTCCTCTGTAGGTGTCTTGTGGCTGGATGAACAGTATTGCCTTTTATTTTTAAAGCCTCGCATGACTTGGATGCCATCATTTTTCTTAGATGGTAACAAATCATGTGAATTATGGTCTGTTTTGTCTTTGTAGACGAGATGTGAAATGGAGAAATACCTGGCCCCTCAGCTCCCACCCGTCTCCGTCATCCCCGAGCATAAGAAATACAGAAGAGACAGTGCCTCGGTTGTAGACCAGTTTTTCACTGACAGCGAAGGGTTGCCTTACAGCATCAACATGAACGTCTTCCTGCCCGACATCAGCCACCTGAGAACGGGCCTGTACAAATCTCAGCGACCCTGTGTAACTCACATCAAGACAGAGCCGGTCACCATCTTCAGTCACCAGAATGAAACTACTGCCCCTGCCCCTGCTCCCACTCAGGCCCTCCCAGAATTTACCAGCATCTTCAGCTCCCACCAAACTCCTGATGTGAACAACATTTTCATCAAGCAGGAGCTTCCTACTCCAGATGTCCATCTTTCCATCACACCCCAGCAAGGCCAGTTGTATCAGCTCTTGAGCTCACCGGATTTAGACATGCCCAGCACCACTCCTCAGGCAGCCGTGATGGACTCCCTTAACAATGTCTCCATGCCCTCAGCCATGGCGGGCCTTAACACACTCTCCTCGGCTGTTCCACAGACTGCAATGAAACAGTTCCAGGGCATCCCCCCCTGTACCTACACCATGCCAAACCAGTTCCTGCAGCAGCAGGCCACTTACTTCCCTCCTTCACCCCCAAGCTCAGAGCCTGGAAGTCCAGACAGACAAGCAGAGATGCTGCAGAATTTAACCCCTCCTCCATCATACGCCGCAACTATAGCTTCCAAGCTGGCGATTCACAACCCGAATTTACCTGCAACTCTGCCCATAACCCCCCAGAACATCCAACCTGTCAGATACAACAGGAGAAGTAACCCAGATTTGGAGAAAAGACGTATCCACTACTGTGACTACCCAGGTAAGCAATCTGTGCCAGAAAATCACAGCTCTTGCAATAGAAAAAAAAAAAAAAAAAGGTTTGAGTAATCATGGATGAGGTATAAGTGGTTTTCTTTAGCTGTGGTCTACACCTAGGGAGAACCAAATAGTTTTTTTGTCCAAGTAGAATTTGTCTTCATAGTTGTTTGATTTTGAGTGGAAGATTCTCACACTCTTTAAATAATGCATACTCTTCATGTCATTTGTCATTCTCTTGGGCTTATTTTACCATGTTACAAAATACGGGCTCCATAGAAAACAAACAAAAGAAAAATTTGGCCTTTGCTAGTGTAAATCATTGACTGTCCAGTACTCACGATGGAGCAGAGGTTCAGGTTGTCCAGTGCAGTACAGCTCCGTCTGAATCTTCTGGCACTGCAAGAGCAATTTCAGCTCCCGGTAGCCAAGGCCACGGCCAGTCTTCCCTACTACGAATAGGAGATTCAGCTGCCCACATAAATCCATTAAAACCATCTCTCAAAATTGTCCACAGATGGGTTGCCTCATGCACTGAAGTAGAAGAGGGACCTGACTGTAAAGTGTGCCTTCATGTAGTACGTGATCCAAGATCCAAGGCATGCACACTCGTTGTAGCACAGAGAGAAATTGCTGCTCCCCCCTTTACCAGCTCTTGGTGCCATATCAGCCCATGGTGTGCCATACAGTAAATGCCCAGTGGAAGAGTTATGTTGAGCCCTGGGTTACAATGGCAACGAAGTCTTACTTGATCATTGGAAATTTAAAAAAAATTTCCAAGATCATTAAAATCTTGGAAATTTTAAAAAATAATCCACCCCTGCTAAGTTGTTGACTTTCAGGTAGCGGGTGTTACTGTACATAGATTGTAGCAGCTATTGGCCTGTATACTACATTACAGAGCAGTAAGTCTACTGGAAACGGACAAGTTTTTCTCTTTTCTGTGTTCTGTATAATATTTTGCTTCTAAGTGGCAAAAAATATGCCAAAAAGTAGTAAATTTAAATGTGTCCAGATAGTACCCCAGCCCTGAATGAGAAAGTTTAAACACAGTGTGGAATGTTTCTGTTCTTCCTACTGAACCTCTTTGCTTTCTTTTTTTTTTTTTCACTTTTTTGTTTCATTTAGGCTGCACAAAAGTTTATACAAAGTCTTCTCACTTAAAAGCGCACCTGAGAACTCACACAGGTATGTGTTACTCTTCTCTCGCTGTCTCTCGTTCACCCGTGCCTGACGCGTTTTCTGACAAAGCAAGGACACTGGGTCTGCCAGCTTCTCCCTGTTTTCTCTAGAGTGGTGTGGACAGACTGGAGCTCAGCAACAAAATATTTGAGGATTGGTCAGTGAAAAGTAAAATTTGTTTTATTAATGCAGTTTTGTTAAACCTCGGTGGAACTCAAAATAGTTGACAATTAAATAGATGGACACTTTCAGTCTAAAATGTCATTAAAGTGTTAAAAAATATCTTTTTTCCTCCCTGAATAATGAATTAAACATAGTAAAGATGTTCTACTTTTGAAGATTTTCCTGAGTAGATAGCGCAAGCTAGAAAATGCTTCCTTTCTGATCTTTTAGGATTATTTAATCTTAGATTTTTTTCACAAGCATCATGAAGAATCCCAAGATACATCCATTTACTTTGTCCTTGGCAAAGTAAGGCTTTACTGTTTTTAAGTAAGTGGGCTTACTATTTTTTTGAAAGACAAGTGACTCTCTGTGTTTTTTTTTTTTTTTTAAAGGGCATAATTTCGATTTTTTTAAAATTTTTTTTGCTATCAGGGAGAGACATTAAAATGAAGAAAATTAAAAGTGTCAGTGTGTCACAGTTGTTTTTTGTACAAAACAAAATTGATCAAACTGCGTGCAGCTACAGAGACAGTCCCTGTTCCTGGGAATTCCTGTTCCGTGAGGAGCGGACCTGGGGACGGAGTTGGTTGTGTGTGGCCACAGGAGCTGTGAGTGCTGAAGGCAGTGGTCGGGAAGTGGAACTGCCCCAGATGCTCTGCCCAGATGTTCACCTGCTGAAGCAGAGGGAAGAAGGAGAGAATAAAAAAACATAGCTCACCACCAGCACGCCTGAAACTGTTTAGGACAGTTCTTTCCAGGATCTTGGTGCAGGGCTACTCATGCTAAATCAGTGAAAAGCACATGAATGATTTTGTAAAGAAATTAAATGAAAGGACTGTGACTATGTTTTTAGAAGCGAGTGTGGACCCCGGTTGTTTTATGCACGGGCTTAGAAATCAGAGCAAAATACGAGTCACAGTTCAGGCAGCTTTGTTATTGAAGCAGACTGTCAGCGCTACAGCTGTGCCGTTCGAGGAGTGAATTTTCACCTAAGCTAAAATCAAAACTTGTCCTGAGCTAGGGTCTAGCAAAATGTTTCACTATCTCTGTGGAAACAAGACCTCCTGTTCGGCAGCTGTTATGAATGGATTGTTAGATTATTGTAAAGAAGTTGAGTATATCCAAGCTAAGTGTTACTATGGAAATCTTGTTTTCAGAAATGGAAGTTACCTGTGCTGTACAGTGAAAAATTAAAAGCAAGTAGAAGATTATTGTTTTGCATAAGTGACAGACTAAACACCAACACTGTTAAAAAATATTCTTAATATATAATCACTACTTGCTAGCAGTAATTTTAGTAAGAAAGGAATCTTTTCATGTGGCTGTAGATCTAAGTAGTGTCAGAGAGTAGAATCCCTGTTTAATAAATAATCCGTAAATTTAAGTGTATGATTTCCCCTTGTGCACTTCAGCCAGGAACTAAATACCAGTTTTAAATATCTTGATTGCTATTACAAAATAACTAGGAAGAGAGATAAAAGCAAAGCTTTAGTCTAAACATTAACACTACATAGTCAGCATTTGAAATGAATGCTTTTCCTTTTTTAAATCAATTTATGTTTTTCTGTAGCTTGAGTAGTAATGACTTCGGGGTTTACAAAGGTAGTTCTTGTATGTGTGAAAATACATACCTCATTGCTAGCATATATTGCTTAGGGTCACTAATGTTTATTGTTGCCTTCACTTTTTTACCTAGAAATGTGGATAAATGTGTGGAGGTCAGAGGAGCTGATGTATTCATTGAAACAAGAATGTTGTTTTAGATAAAAATCTAGTGAACTTAAGCAGGTCTGTAATACAAAGGGTCTTCTGGGGAGGTGAATGAAGGGATAAACTGTCTAAAGAGTGCATTACATGCAAGAATGTGAGTCCGTATCTTGTTACCTGCAGTATTTCAGAGTTTGGATTAGTTTAACTCTCCTGAATATTCACTTCAGACTTGAAGATTTCCAGCAGCGATCCTGATCTCTGCCTTAACATAGAGCTGAAGTGTGTTTTAAGAGCCAGATCTCTTTTGGAGATTGATTAAGGAATTTTAAAGTAAAGGGATGCTAACTCAGGGAAACCTGTGAAGTTGCTCAGCCTTCCCCAAGAGTGCGAGGGAGTCTTGCTATCGATCTCCAAAGGGATTGATGCCGAGGGCTAAATTAGGGGATGTGCCTCTGTTCATCCCATCCCCCCAGAACTGTCAATTCATACAGCAATAATAAGTTTTGATATTTTAGTTTTAAAATATTTTTAAAGGACTCCGTGAAGCTTTTACCTTCAAAGTCTAAAGCAAATGTCACGTAAGCCGTTTTAATAAAGTTGTGTGTGATATTCTTTCAAATCCCTTCAGGGATAGCAGACCTGTTTATCTGGCTAAACCCGTTCTTTAGTAATCATGGACCACTGAAGTTGTTCTCTCCTTATTCTTAGTTTCTTAACAATACCTTTTAAAATTGGCTGCAGTCTCTCTCATCCCAAGCAGTCCCTGTCTTTCTCAGCAATCTGTCATCTTAAAATAAAAGAGCCTGGAGCAAAGTTTGTCTGCCATTAAAGTCAAGACAGACCTCATGGTTTTCCCTTTGTATTGGAAAATCTCGGTCTTTTCACAGTATTTATTTAGCAGCCTTTCTCTTCTGAAAGGCTTTCCCTGGGTTTAGTAGATGTTATTTGAGAACAAACCTAAGGGAAATACTACTTTTGATAGATGGAATATAGGCTGTAGTCTATTTTTTTTCTGTTCAGATATGAACACATAATGATTTTATAAATTACATCTAAACAAAGCTGTAGGAAATGGGCAAGAGGAAAATCTCATATATTTTTTTATTCTTTGGTGTTCCCAAGGTGTTTATCTTACACCAAGTCAGGTGGTATAAAGTGATATGGTTATGCTGATTTAATGTAGTTACACTGGACTCTTGCTGTTGATCAGGAATCCAGTATTCCCTTTAAAAGCTAAGATAGGGTTATGTATTTGTACCGGTTGCTGAAGCAGGCACACATTTTTCTTTCCCTACGTAATGCTTTAGCATTTGTTCATGATGAAATAAATTTTAGTTGGTAAACTGGCATCTCCAAAACAGAATATGAACAAAGGTTTGAGTTTTGAAAAGGTACAGAACAGTTTTTGTCCATTTCCATGGAGTTCTGGCACGGATGTGTGGTACATTTTAATAACTTAAAACACTTCAGTAGGATGCCTGAATGTGATGTTAGTTGCTTCTGAAAGAGGTAAAATGGTATTCAGTATTTTAAAGTACCTATTGGAACATCTTTCAAAACAGGCTAGATTTTTGACCTTTTGAAGCAGGGAGTTACTTTTAAAATAATGTTACCTGTTCATCATGGAACAAGTTCAGTTTTGTACCTGGCGTTGTGCAACTGCGATATCTAATGTGTGAGGGGGTTGTGTATTTATCACGGGCTGTTAAGCAGCAAAGCCACCTGAAAGCTCTGGCAAAACAGCTGTATGTCCAAACTGAAACATGTGCCAAATCTCAGGGGAAAGCAGTTACTTGCATACTGCAGATAAACTTCATTCAGGTCTTCTTCTGACATCAGAGTATATACGTATATATCAAGTAATCATTTAGAAACAGTGGTCCTATAACATATCCTTTTAGATTTCTTTATATGCCAAACATTTGGATTGTGGATGTTGACTGTTGGCTGTGCAGGTGCCTTGAATATCATACCAGTACACTACCTGTAATGCTGCACAACAGCTGGCTACAGGGTCGGGGGGGGGGGGGGGGTTAATTATTTCTGTGAGCAGCTGCACACTTCAGAATTGTGTATGTTTTTAAGAGGAAAATCTGTGATTGTTTTGAACACATCAAGGCACGCATATTGTGGACATTTTCCAGCTGCGTACTGGTTTTCCGTATACAGAGTCTTTGTACAGGCATGTTCTCTGGTCACATGGTGGGCTTGCCATTAATAGTTTCTAGCATTAACTGCAGAACTATTTCATCTCTATCTATAGATCTAGCTTGTATTTGGTGATGGGAAGTGGAAGCCGAGATAACTCAAGAGAAATGGCATTTCTCAAATGAGATCTCCTCAAAATACTTCCACTGTCCCTGGTTATTTCAAATGTTTATATAGGCATGGAACAGCTGCTGACTTATGTGGTTCCTCGAGGTGTTAAACATTTTTATTTTATTTTAGATCTCTGCCTCAATAGATTCCAAATTAGACTGATGGTACGTCAGAATTAGAACCAGTTGTAAGCAGTAGATTTCCCTGGGACTTGGCACTCTCAGTTCACCATACCTTTGTAGGGACACTTGTTAAGGGTGGTGCCATTTGCCTTGGAATTCAGGATGCCCCTGGTTCAGAAGAGAAGACAAGTAGTAGTTGGGCTCCTGCTGGAAGAAAAAGACTTTGGGGAAACATGTTGGAACTCAAATCATATCTAGACTCTGGTGAGGGATTTTGTTCACAATGTGCAAATGAGGGATGGAGGCCCTTAAAGACTCTGCTCTGCCTTGCTCATGTTTGCAGCCATAGCAAACCTCATCCTGAAATTGTGAAAACAGCATTTAAGTAATACTTCTGTGCAGATCAGCTTCTTTGACCTGTTAAATAGGTCAGTTGCATTGATTACACTTTAAGGAGCTGTCAGTAAATGTCATCATTGATAGAGACCATAAGGAAAAGTTGCAAAAGAGTTAAATAAAACTGTTGACAAAGTGCATTAAAGTGCAGTGTTGCTAGACACTGCCGAAGGGTATGTTAGTATCTTTTATTTATGAATTCTGCTAAGTCCATTAGTTGCCTGTGTGAGAAATGGAAGTACGTTATTTTCCTGGGCAAACCACAGTTTAAGGGAAAATAATGCATTTTTTTTTTTCAAACACTTCATGAATGATCACAGGCCTTGGGAATAATTGATCTGGTTCTTTATCTGCAGTCATAAGCTGAATGGGAAGTGTTTGAATGTGTTGCTCAAAAGAGGTTGAAATCTTAGCGGCATAAACTTAAATTTTATTTGAATATTACTGATCATTCTCACTGGCATCCAGCGTACAACTTTTATGAAGCAGGAATTAAATTCCAAGGTGTCAGGTGAGGGTATTCCTGTTAGATTTTAGATATACTGAAAAGAAAAGCCTAATATTTTCTTTTTGATTAAAAGCCTAGAAAGTCCCTCTAAGCATGAAAGCTTAAAAGAACTGTTGTTTCTGTCAATTGCTCCCTGAGAGGATTAAACTTCAGTTCCAGGATATTTGATTCTTGATAAAGAAACTGTTGACCTAAGAGACCGGCTTTAAATATAGTTCATTTTGAGACCGCCCTACATAGGCTAATATAGTCCCAAGATTCACAGCAATTGCCAGTGATTAAAACTTTCCATTATTTGATCAGACATTCCTTATTGTAATTAATTTCTGAGGCTTGACTGGGACGATTGACTCCTAGTTCCAGCCAGGGTAGTGTGTTGCTTGTTTGTTAGATGACCTGCACCTCCCATTGGTGAAAGATTAGAAACATTTAAGTAATGTCCTAGTTTAGTCTGAGTATCTTGGTAGCAGCATTCCTGTCCTGTCAGGCTGCATTATTTATATTCAGGGATCTCTAACAACTCTGATTAAGGACATATTAAAACCTTTGATTTTGGCAAGTGTACAGTGCTTTGCTTTGAGTTAAAATAACTTTAATGTATTGCTTTAATTTTTTTTTCTTTTGGTGCGTGTGTGCATACAGTAGGTGGAAATCTGGAAGTCTACAGTATGTGTTTAATAAATTCCAGTTTAAAAGCACCTCTTATCTGACTGTACAAAAGCCAGTGTTATTGGTAAGAGAGCTAAAGAGTAGTTCTTGTACCACAGGCATAGGTGAGGAAATGTGTTCTTCAGCACAGGATGTGTAGACACAGCCGTGCAGCCCAAATGGCATGGATTTCTTATAAACCTACTTAAAAAAAATTCCTTTCCTCTGTGTTTGCATATCTCCTTGAAGAGAGACCACCTCTGTTAAGACAGAATGTTATACCAGAAAGAAAATAAACCATTGCACAGGGCAGTCAAGATTCCCCACTAATCCTTGAACTGCGTAAGACAACACTTAGCAAAATAAGTGTTCTTCTAGCACTGGTGGGAGTGCTGAGAAGGTAATGCCTTCTGCACCTTTGTAGTCAGACAGTGAATTCTTTTCACTGTCCTCTTTGAACACCAGTGAGTTATCTTTTATTCTTGCTTATGCTTCATTTATCAGTGATCAGACTTTGTGCTGATCTCAAAGCTCTCTGTTACAAAATTCCTTAAAATGCTGTTTCATTGTGAAGTAATATTTAATGGTACCCCTTTAGCCACTACTATAGTAGGCAGAGACTTAATTGCATTTAAAAGTGTGCAGCATATGTTGCTCATTCATTTGTGGACAGATATTTCAAGGACTAAATTTGTTTTGTCACTCACAGAATAAGCTGGCTATACCTGGCTTGCTGTCAGCCCTCCCATCCATCTCCATTGTCCATTTTGGACGACTGAGAATTTTAGTGAATAAAGATCTTTTTATTCACTAAAAGAATAAAGATCTTTTAAACACCTAAGGGATTACTTATTTTGAAAGTCCAGCTTTCAGTTCTTTCTCAAAAAAAAATCCCCAAAACCAAACCAAGAAGCCGCTTTTAATGATGACTACAGCAGTTAGACTTAGTCAATAAGAGAAAGAAGATTTGGGGTAAACATTGGGAGCAAAGACCTTCTGAATGCTTGCAGACATACACCCCAGTAGCTACTTCCAGGTCTAGTCACGCAGTCAGTTTAAAACTGTGGTCCCGTGAGCTAGAGAAACACTCTTTCAAGGAAACTAAAACAGAAAAAACCACTTCATTTGTTGTTACTTTTTTGTAAAATTTGAGGCTATAGGAAGGCTTGTCAGGAAATTAGGCCAACTGATGTTAACATAAGAAAATTTTGAAAACAAATGCACTAGAAAACTTTGAGACAACATGAGTCTTTTTAATAATCTGTTTTAAAGCTGAACATGATAAAAGTTATGCACATAACTGGTGCAGTTTTGGTACAGAAACTTCTACTTTGCCTGCCACAATTTTATCCACCTACCTGAATATTTTTTAAGGCCAACCACTTGCCACTAGAAATAGTTCCGTAATAAGCACAAGTAAATATTAAAATTATGGCAAGACAGACCTGGGGGGAGGGGACTGTCTTTATGTTTTTATACCCTTATGAGCTGTAATCAGGTGTTGCAATTTTGGAGTCTCTGGAAAGTATACTAGTTGTTATTCCTTAAGGAAGCTCCAAACTCGCTGCTCTGACAGAAATCTCTGATAGGAAACAAATGAAGTTGCAGGCATTGGCTGGTGTAATATCTGTACTTGGATTTCTGCATACCAATAGAGTTACCTAACTTTAGGTTTGAAAATTCAGCCCTTGCTGTTTACAACTTTATTTTTAAAGAAAGCCGTCTTAGCAGTGAATTGCAGAATTAAAGTCATGAAACTCTTTGGTGAAATAAGGAAGCTTATGTTCTTGTTAATGGGGAGATTCGCCAATAATGGAGTCTGTCAGTGACTTGTTTTTTCCAAACAATTTTAAACAGAGACATGTTCTTGAACAGAGGCTGTGTGTTGAAGATAGAGGGTGTCTTCAAAATGACCGTCTTTCCCCCCACTGGTGGCACTGTGCCTTACTCAAATGAACATGGCCTTGGGGGTCGCTGCCAGTGACTAGAATTCAATGTTAGGAAAGCAGTTGGTGCATTTTGACACAACTGAATCAGAAGATAAATGAAAGGGAGAAGAGGCAACACAGTGTGTGTACTTTCCTGGTCCAGACCACTCTCTTGTGGTGTTGATAAGAAACCCGAACCATGGGATCTGCTGGGGGAGATTTTATCTGTTGAAGTGGCTGGTTAGCCTGGCATGTTATATGTGAACATCTAAATGGTATTTTTTGACATCTTTGTAATCTCACAGCATTGTCAATAGTTTTTTTAGAACAAATAGGCACTTTGGAAGCAGAATAGTCTCCTTTCAGGTTAAACTCCCTTATCTCTTGCTGCGTGCTTTCTTTAAAAGACCTTCCAATCTAAACATTTGGGCTTAAAATTTCTGTGCTCAAATACAAGTCTCATTCTCATGCTTCACAAATGTATTTTTTTCTAACTGGAGAATGGATACATATTAAGAGCTCAAGAACTTAAAAATATATTTTGTGATGTATAAGCCAACAAGATATTTTAAACCATTGATACTGGAAGGAGGTTGTGCAGAAATCCAATTAAACTTATGAAATCCCTATCCTGTTGAAGTATAATTTAAAGGAAAGCAGTTCTGTTTCCCAGAAGTGCTGTGTATAATATTTCTGGCTTGGGAAGAAAGGATTGGAGTGTGCTATTTGGCTGGAAATCGGTACCAGCTTCCTCCATGGTGTTTTAGTTGAACAGTGTTGACATTCTAACAAATCCCGTGGAAGCTCCCCTGAAGTGGAGGAGTTAGCTGTTTTCTTACTTTTACAGTGAAATATCTGTTTGATACCGTGATCATGTTCCAGTAACTGAGCCGTACTGCCCTCATGTTTGATGACCAGTGGCATTCTTGGTTTAACACCCTATAGATGCACTAAATTGCTGGAGGAAAACCAAATACTTCTGAAACTTTACAGCTACTGTATTTCGCACAATCATTAAAGTAAACAAATCTTACATTACTGTGTAGCCAACAAAAACAGTGGATAAAGAGTTCAGTGTCCCTTGTTGTGTATACCTGCTTTTTTAAAAAGAAAGTCTTCAACCCAGATTTCTCAAAGCTTTAAAGTCAGCACAGCAAAGAAGTAGGATCTCTTCAGAAAATACATGAGACTCTTTTCCCCTTGCTTGCAGGAACTTAAACCAAACTCTTATTTCTGCTAAATGACAAAAAGCATGTGTATAGGTTCACAGAGAGAAAACACTACTAGCTAGTTGTTCTTCTGCTTGCTCTAAAGGAGTGAAAATTAATCTCCACTTACTTATTTTTTTACCCCCCTTCCTCCTTGCCCAGAAGGAAAACATTTTGAATTGATTCAGTTCTTAAATAGAACTTTCCAACGGAAACTAGCATTACAAACATAGATATTCAGTATTTTACCCCTAGGATTTATTCAAAATAATCCAGGCCTCTACACTGGCACTAAAAATATATTTATTTTCCAGTTCTCACTGTTGGCCAAAGCAGGGGTTAAAAGCAGCATTCTGGCTTTAATTTCCAGTACATAAAAGTAACACTATTAAAACAATCTGAGTAAGGCACCAGCTTCTTGCCTCTGCTCATCTCCTGAGCAGCGCTTGGTTTAGCTCAGGGCTGCAGAAGGCTGCCAGCAAGGAGGAGTGGTGCTGTTCTCCGTGGCACTGCCTGAGCTTTTCCCCGGAGCAACGCTGTTGCCCAGGAGGATTCGTGGCTGTGGCAGACAGTGATGTGACCATGAGAGTGTGGTGAGTTTCTAAACAGTGTCTCTACAAAGTCGAGTGCCCTGGAGGTTGATGGGGGTTCTGGCCATGGGGACAGCGTTGCCTGGGACGCTGTGGCACCCTGCAGGGCACAGGGATCGCCGCTGCCCGCGCTGCGGCACTTCCTCCTGGGAGCCTTCACAGCGCCTGCTGACACCTGCTCGAGTGTCAGGAAAAGTTTTAATGGGAGACAGCTTTTGTTGTTGTTGTTTGGACTCTGACAGGGTCAGGTGTCACCTACACAGGACAACTTGGAGGCTGCTTTTACAGTGCAGCATAGTCCGACACTCAGCGAAAGTTGTGTGTGAGTTCATTCCTCCTCAGTGGCACACTTGGGAACAGATCTTAATCTGCAGGACCCAGTTCCAGTCTGGTCTGGATATTCCTAGGCTTTTGTTAACTAGTGCTATTTTCCTGCACTCTTTACCTTCTCTGTCATTCCTTGTATAGTTCTGCAAAATGCAAGAAGCATTTGGAGTAGATAGAGACCTGACTGTATATGCTCTCCCTGCACAGTGAGGGTGTCAGGCTCACAGCACCGTGAATTCAGTGTCAAGTATAATGTGGCAGTTTTGAGTGAAGACTTTTAAAGAAGAATTTAAAACAAATGGAGAAAAGGAGAAAGAAAGGAAGGAAATAAACACACTGTCTAAATTAAGACATTTCAAATACAGGAGTAATACTTTTGCGTAACCTCTCTGTGTGCACGTGTGCTTTAACACAAAGTGTTCAAAGATCATCTCCCTGGTGCTGTGCTTTTGGATCAACAACGCAGGTTTTTACAACCTGCATTGCTAACCCAGTTAAAATATGTTGAGGATCATCTGTGTAGTGCAAAAGATCCCACACTGAACCGGGATCTTTTCCTATAATCCTACTGTGAAGACCAAATGTGTTCTCAGCTGGTTTCACTGGTGTTAGAAACACTTTACACACTCGGTTTGAATGAAATCTGTGTTTTAGCCTACAGTATGTGTTGCATGGAGCAAAGAGAACCCTATATGATACATCATTCCCATCTTCAATCGGCATCAGAATTTACTCTGAGTAAATTCAGAATTTACTCAGACAGGGTTAGTTCAGCTGTGACAGAAATCTGTAATGATTTCTGTTCTAATTTGTGATCCACCAAATAATTGCGAATTCTGTGAGAGGTCATCCTGGGCTCTTGTTTTTCCTAAGAGATGTTACCACCATGATTTCCATAAATCCCAGTTGCTATTGATGCAAAGAGATTGTTAGGTGGGTGGGTGGTTAGTTTGTATTGAAAAGGTCTGGTTCTGGTTGTGACAACACCTGCCAGTACAAAGTCACATCCCCATTATGAGCAAAGGGCTGGCTCTAAACTTAGTAGTAGATGAGAAGTTTCTAGTTGATCAGATGAAGCAGTAGAAATTCTCATACAAAAGCAGTTTCATAATTTCATCTGCATGATAAATAAGTGCCTCTGAAGTAATGTTTTGGAGCTTCTTAAATGGTGTTACCTGCATAACTGATGTGGAATAAACACTCTGATTGCAGGATACTGGCCCCTCTGTTTCTTCCATGTGCGTATACGGAAGTAAAACAGGGAAAAGTAGCAGACACTTCACTCTGCAGTAGGATTGAGAGCTGTGGAAACATAGAAGACCTGTAAGATGGATTAGAAAGAACTGTTTGAAAAGCTCAGCTTTGGTCAGTTTCTGCTCCAGACGAAGCTACTGCCATGCGCTTTGATACACTAGGTTTTCTTTCTCTTCTTGCCAAATGGGTCACATAAATACAAAATTAACAGATAGCAGTTCACTCTTCCAACTGTAAGGTGTTTTTGTGAAACAACATGAAACATTAACCTCTTTTTTTATATGAAGCTTGCTTATGTGGTGGCATCATGCACACACAAGCTCCTAGGCAGGTGTTTCTGGTTTCACACAGAAGTCGTCATGGCTTTGAGACTCCATATTTCTTCCATTTCAACAAAAAACCCCTATAAATTGTAGTCATGCTTAAAATACTGTGTTTATAGTTCTAAAATGGATGAATGCGAACATTTCAAGTGCGTGGGCCAATGTATTTAAGACTAGGTGGATATTTTGAAGTTGCTGATGTAACACAGCAAGTTTTCAGAGATGCCATGTTTTTCCTACATCAGTGCAGACTGCTGAAGACACCAAGCACTTGCCACCTTAAAATACAGCTGTTTAAGCACCTGATTAACAACATTTAATTCTGAAAATGGGTGCTTTGAACTTGGAGGTGCCTTCTCCTATTTATAGCTAGCCCTGGGCAGGATACCACAAGTTTTTATTGGTTGTGACATTTTAGAAAATACTATCCCCATTGTGTTTGTAGCACACTGTGCCCCTTTCTTCACACATTAGAAGCTCTTGAACAGATCTGCAGACTGCAAAGAATCCTTCTGGAAGTCTTCTTTCCCATTTCAGACCTCTTAAAAAAGCACTATAACTTAACTTAACCATTTTTGAAAGGTGCAAGTGTAAGTTACAAACCAGGCTAGATTGTCACATGAGACTGCTTTTCTTCCCCTACTCCTTCTCATACTGTGGTGAGTGTAAAGAGGCATGTTTTGGTCTCATGCAGGCTTTTTAACTCCGCATTTCTGTACCGTAGCTCTTTCCAATTTGCATGCTTGAAAGTTTTTGTACATTTTAATGGGGGATTAAATCCCATTTTCAAGAGCAAAATTTGCTGAAAAAAACAAAGGGGTTGTTAGTTTGGGGCCTGATGAATAGAGCTGTGAATGATTAGGATATGTCAGCTCCTCGTTTGTAATGGGGGAGCGATGCCATTCAGTGCGGACTCGTGTTGGTTGTCTGCTGAAGAGTGGCAGCTGACAGTCCCGTTTCTCCCTGTTGTGTTCCAGGTGAGAAGCCCTACAAGTGCACGTGGGAAGGCTGCGACTGGAGGTTCGCCCGCTCGGATGAACTGACGCGCCACTACAGGAAGCACACAGGGGCAAAGCCCTTCCAGTGCGCCGTCTGCAACCGGAGCTTCTCCCGCTCCGACCACCTGGCACTCCACATGAAGAGGCACCAGAACTAAAAGCTGGACTGGTCATTTGAGGCTGTTTTGTATCTATGCAATTTCCTATTGACTCTCGACGTACAACTGAAATTAGTTGAATTTTTGAGTATATCCATTTAAAAGAGATCTCAAGAGGAACTGGAAATGTATATTTTGTATATTTATGCAGAAAAAGGGAAGACACTGTATCACAATTACCAGAGTGTTCAGTCGTTTGTTTGCTTTCATGATGTATATGGCTTTAGTCAGCAGGTTTCATCTCTTTACAAGTATTATATCTCAACACATTGCAGCTTTATAATTTTTTTCTTCCTCTTGCAGTGTTTTGACCAAAGCACTGTCATTATTGTGACAATGTTTAGTAAACAAATTAACGAGAGGATGCAGATGAATGCACACAGTGGAAAAGCCATGAACTGTAATCTGTCAAGTTTTTACTGGACATACTTAAGTACATGCGGGGTTTTTTGTTTTTTTTTTAATGTTAAGCCATTCTGTGGATATAAAATACATAGAAAAATTCATAAACAGCCATAGAACAAAGCATTTTGTTCTGTGTGTTGCATGTTTGCTATGACAAAGATTTTGTAAATACGCAGATCAGCTTTTTAGGTTTAATACAAAAGTTTTCTAAGAAACATCTGATAAAAGCAGTTGTTTTACATTTGATAACGTGGCACATTTATAAAAAAAGTTACTTAAATACCTCTCAAAATAGTTCAAATTTATTCAGATGTTTTATACCTGTTAACTCAATGGTGTGCACTGAATATTCAAAGCAGGAGTATGTTTTCAAATTGCATAAAAGGGCAAAATATGCAGAATGAGCTGTAAAGTCAATATTGGAAGCTGAAATAGCGGGGATAGTTAAAATGAACGCAGAATGTTAAACCTCTTACTATAAGCTAAACTTAGTATCACTTTAAAAAGAAGGATTTAGGATGCAGTTTTCATACATAGCCATGTTAAGCTGGTTCAGCACCAGTATGATCTAGTTTCATGTGGATATTGGATGCAATTTACTAGAAAGTAAAGGATACAGTATTTTTTTTTTTTAAATTACAGTGCAGTTTAGTTAATCCACTGTTCAGATTGACACATGCAGGGGAAAATTTACTGCTAGCAGAAGTAGCTGAAGTCAATGAAATGGTGCCCTTTTATGCTAACAATGACTTTGATCCACCGTGCTCAGCCTTGAAATCATAGACGGAGGGCCAAAGATGAGGTTAGACCAGGTAGGATTTGGCCATAGAACAGGAGAAAACCAAACAAACCTAGTAAGTGTCTGAACTTCACAAGCCGTAATATTAAGCTGTCAACCAAAGGCAAGAATAGACAATCAAAATACCAAAAAAAGGGTCTTGCAGGAAAACCTAGCTTTGTTAAAACTGTTCTTTGTCTTTATTTATTTGTGGTATATGATAGACTCTTTTTTTAAGACAATTTTGCGTATACTTGATAAATTATAGTTTTGTTTGTTATAGTTAGAAATGTTGCTCTCAATGTAAATAGTTGACAAACGGTGTAAATAATTTTGTAAGGCTTCAAATGTTTATACGTGGAAACACATGCAGAAATTGGTTGCTGTTTTGCTTCTTTTGCCTCCCCTCTACCTTATTTTTGTATTGTGGTATTTCCTATGCAAATGATGGAGCAAACAGCTGTATAGTTGTAGAATGTTTTGAGAGAGAATGAAATCGTTTATATATAAAGACTTTTTTTTTTTTTTTTTTTTGCAAAATAAAACAAAGTGCCTAATGTGTGTGTGCGTGCGTGTGCTCTCTCTAGTTCCTGACAATGAAAGTTCTGTGTTTTGCAGTGGAAGCTGGCAATTGTGACAATATTAAGCAAAGAATGTCTCTTCTACATAGGGACTGCCTCTTTGGAAAGTACCTGGCACTTCTGCATCCTGCCCTGATGAAAATAATAAATGTGAAGGAATAAGGGTTGGTGCTTTTCTGCCATCTAAACTTAAAAGGAAGTGACCAGTTGCCTGAAAACGGTTGCGGTTGTCCATCCACAGTAGCATGATTGGAAATCAGAGGTATGATGTGTTGGGTGTGTAGAAGTATACAAATTCCTTCTCACTTTCAAAATGGTGAAAATGTATTCACACTCATCAACAGCGTTGCCCAAAAGAAATTTGTCTCAAAAAAGTTCCTTTCATGCCCTAGAAAGGCAGGAAGATCCCACAGCAGCACTATGCAATGCCTACCGTATCAGCATCTTCTTTTCTGTGTTTCTCTCTTGGAAGTGGAAGTACAGTTCACATGAAAAATTCAAGTGGTTGTGTATATTCAGCTCTGGGGGTACATATCTCTTCTTTCCTCCTAGCTTCAAGAAAAAAGGCATGCTGGCCTTTTAAAATGAAATTTATCTTAAAACTAATGAAAGAGTCAGTTGAAATATAGTTTGCTAGCAAACATTCAAACCAGTCATTTATTCAAAATTCCATTATTGTCTTGTAAGCTCTAATTCCTTTCTTGAAATTCTATGTTCTTTCCTTACAATCAAACTTTTATTTATCTTCAACTGATTTTTCTCTCTTAATTACTGTCTTTCACATGTCATTTAGTCCCTCCTTTTACGAAATAGCTAGGATGGCCTTAACCAAGTTTGCACGTACTTTTGCAGTTAGGTGAAATGCAGGAAGATTTTCTTAGCTGTTAACTGGGTCTTTGCCATGTTTTGGAGCATAGGGAGAGCAAGCTCCCAGAAGCGTTGCTGTGCCATTACCCTTTCCTGGTCCAGTCATTAGAAAAACACCCAAGTTTCTTTGAGTCTTTTTGCTCAGAGAAGAAGCTGGGCTGGCAATGCATTGGGCAGTTGTCCATGTCACTGGCAAAGAGCTGCTAGAGCTTATTTTGCTGAGTACCATGGGCGAGGGGGCATTGGGATTGGCAAACTCCCCTGTTTAGCTCAGCCCTAGGTCTGAGCCAGACTAGTGGTGAGTTTGGTGGCCCCTCTCTCCTCTTTGCCAAGTTTTGTCCAAAGTTAGTGGATGAAGGCAGCACTCTCCTGTGTTTCCCATGCCTTTTCACAATGAAAGCCCACTGATTGCATGGTTTCAGCCTCCAACATTGCCTCATACTTGTTTTAGATGTTTCTATTGCTCAGCTACCTGGTTGCATAAACCAGCCTAATGGCTTCATATTAATCTTGAATGAAAGGCCATAATTATGCCCATGTACTTCTGCAGCATTTAGCCTAATGCAAACAGAGAGGGAGAGAACAGACCCATGCAGGAGAATATGTTACAAAACCTAAAGTAAAGGGGCTTCCTTTTCTGGCAAGTGCTATGGCTGCAGAGCACAGTATTAGTACAGGAGCTCAACAGCTTGCCTGGTCTGAAAATCTGCAAGAAAAAGCACTGTTACCATAGCCCCTGCTCAGTTCCTTTACAGCAGCTGGTGCAGACTACCCCAAGGTACTGAGGCCACCCTCAAGTTCAAGTCCCCAATTATCCTTCAGAACCCAAATTATCATTCCATATGAAGAGAGAAAATCCAGTGGGCCAACTGGTTTTTCTGGTGGCCACGTGAACATCGTGTCCTCTACTTGACTGGGTGCTGAGGCCCTTCCCATGATTTTCAATGTGGCTTTAGAGCTTGGTCATCCACAGAAGTGTCTCTGCCAACTTGGGAACCTTGTTTACCTTCATCCCCCTTGCAGGGATCCTTGTTTTAGTCTCATGGGTCATGAGGCTCAGTCACGCTCTCCAGCTACCATAGTGGTGCTGCTATCGGCCTTGATGAACAGAGTCCAGCTCAACAACTTACTATTAGCCAAAAGAATGTGGTTGGTTACTCATGCACTGAATAATGTATCCTGGCACTCTGAGTGTGTTAGGACAGAGGGATTTATTGGCCACTGTAAGTAGCAGAAGCAGCCCAATGGGTATGCTTTTAATAAAGCGACTTGCATACTTCACTTGTGTTTACTTATTCCTCTTCTCCTGCACTACTAACCATTAGGTTGTTGTTGTCACCTACAATGTGTCCAACACCCTCACCAATGCTGCTTGTTTGGGATTTGGGATTTGGGATTTGAGCAGACTCTTGCCACGAGAAAACCCAAGGCAGACCGGGCAGAGCCCAGTCTGTCTACAACAAAGGCCAGTCCGTGGCAAATGAAGAGCACCTTTGTTCACCAGATTCCTTTGATGTTGTTATTGTCCTTTCTAAAAGTAGTTGCTGTTTATATATAAATATGTATATAAATATATATTGGAATGTGTGTGTGCATGTTCATTTGCACATTCAGTTCAGTTCTGAATCCTGGCAAATACTTGCTTTTGGTGACCTGTCACAGCAGCAAGCTCCACAGGTTAGCTGAGGACAAAATGAGTGCTCCCTAGTGTCCACTCCAAATTTCCAAGCAGCTGGAGAAATTTAAAACTCTGTGTTCTCTGCTATGTGTACTGTATTAAGAAAGAAATGTAACAATGTATTTCTATTTCCAAGGAATAGATAATTTCTTTATTTTGAAGTCTCCTAAATGAGGGAAGGAGTTGAGGGAGGGACATGTGGGGAGAGGGAAGGGTGACTATATTAGAGGCTAAGTAAATTCACAGTGAAAAAGAAAGTCATTTCAGCTAGGCAGGTCAGAAATGTGAGTTGTTTCTGCCGGAGAACCTGTTCAGGTGGTAGTAGACAGCATCCTGAAATGATGTCTCAGGGGTAGTTTGTTAAAGCAGGCTTCCTTTCTCCACTTTTCCTTCCCAATCTCTGCTCTGTTCTGTTTCTGCTGCCCATCAGTCTCAGGCTTAATTCATGTTTCCGATTGCTCCCATAGCTCCAGCCCCTGTTGTTGCTCCTTCCCGCTCAGCTGGGCAGCTGCAGTGACAGGCTTGTGGCCGTGCTGCCCCGGTCCTGCTCTGCCTGCCTGTGGCCTGGTGCTGCACTGGTGCTGGCTGGGGCACCCTTCTCACCTGCCTCAGGTTTGAATTCATGGCAAAAACAACAACAACAACAACAACGTGGCTTGTTTGTATTCTGCCAGTCTCCCTGTGCTGTATAACGGGGCAAACTTTTCCCTGTGTGTGCAGTGCTTGTGTCAATACATAGGACATGCTATGACTACTTTTGCACTTAGCATGATCTTTATCTCACTCAGGGTTCGGGAAGCTGATTAGGACCTTCTCCTTCCCATGGGATCAAGCAAAGATGTGTGATGCCAAGGGAGATTCTCCACATTTGAGGCAGCAACTTAGAAAGGCTTCAGAGTGGAGTCATGGGGTATCCACTCTGTTTTTGTGCTGACCTCCCCGTTTTCCCATCTCACTCTTTTTTTACTGTAGTCAGTTCAACAGCCTTGGTTACAGGAAGATTTTGAAAAATGTGGTTTGCCTCTTTCTCAAGAAACAAGGAGTCGCACTGGCTGATTTGCCGTCTCCTCTGCCTGGGAAATCAAAGTCTCGAGTCTCTTCAAAATAATATCCCCAAAGGCCATTTCTTTTCTCAACCTCAGTTGTTGTTTCTGTTTATACTTGTTTTGTTTAGCTGGCTATTGTTATTGTGGTTTGTCGTTATTTCCAAGCCATTGGGGTGGATCACTGGACCAAAAAACAGACATAGACCCCTTAGAGGGACCAGAATCCCAATCTCCCAGGTCAGTACCCGTGCTGAGAGGATGCAGACTCATCATTCTCTTTTTGCAGTCCCGTGAATCTGCCTGTCTTGGCTGCTTGAGGAGGATGAATGCAAATTCAGTGAGCTCTCACTGTGCCCTTAAATAGTCTTGCTGGATATCATGGGAAGTTGGGCACATGTTCTTTTGGCTTTCTCAAGGCCAGGAGGAGCCAGTACTGCACCTCCACTGGAGTACTATCCTGCTTCATAGGTTACTACATCAGAGAAGGGGACCATCAAATTCCTTCAAGCCAGTGACTTAGGAAAGAAAAACAGCAGCAGCTTGTGAGAAGCTTCATGCTGTGGACATGTAGTAAGTGTGCCTTTGACATAAAGATCCCAAGAGGATTTTGGGAGGGCTACACCTTGTTTCTGGATCCTGAAAAGGGATGAGCATTGAGTCCTTAACAGCGTGAAGCCTGAGACTCTGATACAAATCTACAAAAGCACAGCTCTAGCACCCCATAAGGATTTTTAAACTTATAAATTTATTAGAATTTAAGCGTAAGGTCAAACATTAGTAGTATGAATGTTTTCTGGACTGTATGCTTACATTACACCCCACCATAGGTGCTAAATCCCTTTTAGGTGGATCAGATGCTTTTGCTTTTGCTTTGTGAGAAGAAATGTGCAGCTTAAGTAGCTCACATGACTGGAGCAGGCTTGAGAAATCTGTTTCTGCGGGCTGCGTTGGCAGCAGAGACGGCTCTGAGGTCTGGGTCTGTGGGAGTAGCCTTCTCCCTTGGTAGCGTTGGCGCAGATCTGTCACCGAGTGAGCACTGCCACTGCCTTGTAGGTGACTCTGGGCACCTTGTACACTTTGGGCTCGACTTGGCGACCACCACTGCTCATTGAAATAATATGCTGAAATAGGCTTAATTTGAAGAATCGGCTGTATTTAAGTATAAAGTAAAGAAGACCTTAAGTCTGAGTGTGTTGCTTTTGGGGAGTTTTCATAACAAATTTCTGGATGCCAATCCTTTAATCTGCTGGATCCAGATTTGATCCTTTAAAAGATTATTTTTTCCAGTTTCATTTGACTACAGTGAGATTTTTGCTGTGGAAGATGGCAGAATTCTTGCTTGATTAATACTATTTCCTCTGCTGCCCATTATCAATCAGTAAAAGCCTTATATGGTCCAAACCTTTCCCCACAATCCATCTGTGATGAATCCCTTGAATGAACATTCAAATTCATGAAGTGTGGGTAAGAAAAAGCAATAGAAATGTGCTCAGATACACTTGGAATTGGTTTGGCTTGTTTTTTGTTCTGTGTTCTCATGTAAGTAATGAAATAACAGTAGTTTTCTTATGCAAATATTTATATGCTATTACTAAATTTACCTGTGGTTTCCCCTCCACCCCCCAAAATTAATAAATTGCTGTTTTCCTAATACTGTGTTTGGTTTTTCTCCTGTGCTGTTATCAGGCCAGAACTAAGAGTCATTCCTCCTTTGAAGAAGCTCAGACAAATGGGTAAGCCAGGCTCAATGTCCCCCGGGGAAAACTTACTTCATTTCTGAAACATTAACAACAGCAATCAAATGAAATGTGAGTATTTTCAGAGTACATTCTGTGCCTTAGGACATTTAAGCTAATTTCTTGAATAAAGGAACTTTTCAGTAACCTTAAAGAAGCGTGCCCTGAAAAGACAGTTCTGAATACCAGCTATTTCTGACATGTACCATCTGCAGACAAATTAGTCTCAGGGAACCCACATGTTCCTGTTTTATCATCTTTGGGAGATTGTTATGTGTATTTCCTTTGTGTAGCTTGCATACAGTGGCTGGTAGATTATCCTTTATTTGCTTGTGTCTGGGATTGCTGTTTTGTGATGGTCCTTCAGAGACAACTTCTGCTGTTTCTTCTGCCTGTTGCTCACTTTGTCCCCGAAGTGGGGAGCAAGGTTTTATCTGGTGACTCAAAAGAGGATGATCACTTGACCTGTTGTCAGCTTGTTTCCAAGCAAGTATTCTTTCCATGCAAATACCACCAGCCACTGCTGCCAAAAGATGTGTGGGTTGGTGCACCTTGCCATGCCTGGAGAAACATCTGGGACTGCCATACTTGCAGATAAAACCAAATTACTTTGAACTGTATGCTATTTTCACAACTGTGGTTGAGGATGGTTTGGCCCATGCCTGACAGATACCTGATTTGAATTGTTTTCCAGTGCTCAATGTCAGTGCAGAAGGTTTCTATCTGCTCCATCTCAGACTTTTAAATCTTAATGCCATTAGAGAACTGGCAAAATGAACAGATATTTTTGTTGGTGGGTTTTGGTTTTTTTCCCCCTTATTGTCTCATTCTTGCATTTGAGCCTGAACATCTGAAAAAAAAAAAAACAAAACACAACACACTTAGCAATTAATGGAGACAAATCCATCTTACAGCCAAGGCAATGCATACAGTCAGTCTACAAGCAAATATATATGTTTATGCCAGCAAGATGGATAAGCAGCTTTCTTCTTGCAACAGCACAGTTGTACAAGCCTTGTTTGAGCAATTGGAGCTGTGTCTGTACTCGTCAGCTAAGCACGGTCGGGACTGTTCCCTGGTGCTGAGACCAGGGCAGATGGAAATAGTGCATCCATATTACTGACCTCCTCTCTCCTTGTTCTGCTCACAGGCCGCCTGTTGAGAGTGGCCCCAGCCCATGCCAGCTGTTGGCCTGCGCTGGGGAATTGTTTGGGAAAGTTGGCCCTGGCTCTGCTGTGCCAGGCACTGCGCTAACAATTAAACAGCACAGACAATTGCCTTCCAGCGCCTGGGAACGCTCCCCAGAGATGCTTCATTTACCAGGATGGACATTAGCTTTGGATTCAAGCTTTGGCAGATTCAGCTTGGCTTCCCCCTGACTTTAAAAGGAGGAAAGCACACAAACAAAACCCCATGGCATTCAGGGGAGCAGTTCTGCTGCATGTGGTCCTTCTTAGAGCCTGAGAAATATGCAAATACACAGGCTCTATTGATTTGCTTCAAATTGCTCTGCATTGACAATAGAATAAAGACAAAAAACAGAAATTACCCAGAAAATTGCCTCACTATAATGAAAAGGGGAAAACGAGTATTTATTTTATTTTATTTTATTTTATTTTGTTTTGTTTTGTTTTGTTTATGTTGGGTTGGTTTGGTATGGTTTGGTTTGGTGAGTGACAGAGCTCTAGGAAGAAATCTAGTTGCAGGGTTCAATGGGGAGGCTCTGCAGGGAGCTATGTAGAAAACAGGAGAGGTAATATTCAGAAATGTTCCTTTAAAAAGGAGACAGAGACAGAGAGGAGAGAAAAGAAGTCTAATCCCTTTGAAGCTTGCAGTTTTATGAGAGCTATGTCCTTGGGAACTGTGCACCAA
This sequence comes from Sylvia atricapilla, assembly GCF_009819655.1. NCBI lineage: Eukaryota > Metazoa > Chordata > Aves > Passeriformes > Sylviidae > Sylvia > Sylvia atricapilla. Next base: position 64,664,620 of record NC_089141.1, read on the forward strand.
AGATGACTAGAGCCGCTTCAGGCTTTGCAAAATTACTACAAACATAAGGTAAGTGGCTTTATCATAAAATTGGAGTGGCCATTAAAACTTCAAAGGAGAGGTATGACCTGAATTTTACCTGTCACAATCTGGAGTATTTATTAGAGGAAGATTTGATTCCTTTCTTTAGTTAACAACCTGATACTCACGTGAGGTCATGAGCCAGACTGTAGTTTTCATTGGTACTATGACAGATTAGATGTTAATATTTTATGGCTCCTGACCTTGGGAATCCATGAACCATTGGACAGGGGAGAGATGAAGAAAACTCAACATGTCTTCTTTAGGAATGAGAGCATATTTCAAATACCTAAGTGTGGTCATAGTGGTAGCTATCCATTGACTAGCTCCCAACTTGGCTGGCTTTGACAGGCCACGTACCTCAGAGGATGTGAGGGATTACAGTGCTTACTTTAGGAGCCTTGCCAAGCAGTGACACTGCCACTTTACTAAAAACCTTGAAAGTAGAATACTCAAAGGAGGGGCAGATTCAGCAGTAAAAATGGTAGTGAAAGACACTGTGATAAAACCACCTTTATCCAGGAACACCCATGTGTTTTTCAAACCTTGGTCCTTCCTCCTAAATCTGCTGCTGGTTGGCTTTCCTTGAGCCAGAGTGTTTCAACATCTTGTCATCTCACAGGCACAGGTGGCACTTTCTTTTCATTCTTGATAGTGCTGCCTGTTCTGCTGCCTTGGTTCTTTCTCATTTTCAACCTCTTTTCCATACTTTGAAACTCTTCCCCTACAGAGACAGGTCTGCCTGTGGTGTCCCACCTTCCCTTCCAGTATTCTCTGTTATTCTTCTGCCTACCCCCTGTCAGTGCTTTTAATGTCCCTTTTAAATGAGCAGTTGCCACACAGACCTTTGGCATCCCACTCTGCTTGCATTGCACCCTAGCACGCACTTGTGGGAATATTCTTGCCTGCAGCTGTGCTTGTAAATGATCAGAATAGTTTTACTAATATTTGCATTAGACTGAGATTCCTATTGTTTTAAGAGAACACAGTAACAGCGTTTTAACTGTGCACACATGGGATCCTCTGTAAAACTGTTAATCTGTACATTTCAAAGTTAGTGAAGTAACTTCTGCAATGTCCTGTCTGAAGAAATAGAAGTATAATGAGCTACCTTGGCTGAGGCCCAGTTGAGAGCAGAACCTGCAGGTGTGCTTTCTGAGACAAATACTAGTCCTTTTAACTATCTGCAAATAGTCTCCTAGATATAGATTTAAAATTGAGGTTCCAGTGGACTCTAGGTGCCTAATCCTGGACAATTGTCAAGATGGCAAGCTTGATAGTATTTCTAAAGGTACCTTTATGATCAACTTAAGAACTGTGGTCCTTTTGCTTACTAGAAGTAATGATGGTGTTAGCCAGTTTTTGCATCAAAGGCTTATTACAAGACTACTTTTCCAAGGATTGAGAGGTCCACAAGACATTTTTCATTATCCTCCTGTTGAGGTGCCACCAGCATAGTATCTCTGGTGGCCTAGTTTTAGCAGACAAGGAAGGGTACAGGAAGTACCCTTGAAAAGGAAGACTGTAAGAAGGGAAAACTGGATTTGTGTCAGCAAACCAATTTCTAACCCAGTGATTATTATGGTACATAGCAGTAAAGTAGACATATAAAATCTAGAAGTTATTATTTAAATGCAAAATTGTCTACAGACAGCCCTATGGCTGGCTCAGATGTCTTCAACAGCATGATTAAACTTGCAGATAAGGTTGCAATCTTTGAAATAAAAAACCCAAATGCAACAACAAAGGAAAATGACAACAAAACAAACCCAACCCAAAAGAAAAATCAGCAATCTGGAGGTGCAAGCCTATTTCCCTAGCTGAAAACTAGACTTTGTCCAAGCCATCCACTATTCAGCACTGAAGTGACCAGGAACTGCAGCTCTCCTGAGTCTTCAACCAGGTTGTCTTTATCTAGTCTCTTCACCTCCTCTTTAGTGACCTAAAAACCATTACCTCATCTCCCTTGCTCTGAATCATCCTCTTTCCCTCATCTTCCCTTATTATCTCCCAGTCCAAGCACCATGTTATCCTGACCATTCATGGCCTATCTTTGCTTTCTTCTTTTCTCCTTGCCATTGGAGCTGTGGTCAGTCCAGCTGGTGGCATGGCTGGATGTCCACCTCTGCTGAGGTCATCTCACCATTCTGCTACTAAGAAGATAATTTCCTCTTCCAAGATTGCAAGAGAGTGACTTGACTTATTCCTCAACACAACAGGCTCACCTCATTCCCCCTGCTTTCTCCTATCAAACCAGTACCCGAATCCCCCCACATAAGGAAAACCTGGGATTAAATTGTTCCACCACAGCTACAAGCCACAGCAAAACTGGCCTAACTGGTGGGAGACCAGCCAAACAGCAATACAGTGGATCATGTGTCATGGGTACTTATAGAAATGAAATGTCACAGCACTCAAATAGGGAAGGAAGACTTGGTCCGAGGCCATGAGGTGTAAAAAAGCTTTGCCAGAATTTTTGCCAGTTGAAACTGATCATAAACTACTTATTGCCACTGCTAAAAGAGGCCTGGCAAGCATCTTGCTGGGAAACAATTTTTTTTTTCAGTTAGAAATATGAGTTGCAAACTGGATGCAATCCTGAGAAAGATTTGTGAAGCAAATAGATTCTTTTGAGTAGCTCAGAAAAAAATGCTGCAGAATAAAGTCCAAAGGTGGGTTATTTATATTGGAGTGTTATTGAAAAGCCTGTCTGAGACCAAATATGCAGTGTGGCTGTCATCTATAAGGATGTAATCCACAAAAAAGGAGCTGAAACTTTCCGCATAATGTTTTTGGGGAGGTCTATTTCCAGTTTCTATCATCAGTGTTAAAAGAAGCTCTTATGACTAGTAGTATTTTGGTTTAAGTGGTCAGGAAAAAGAGCCTCAAAGTGTTACAATAAAGATGAATGTATTAAAGAATAATGTGAGCAGCAGGAAGGCAATCTAAGAAAGGTGCAAGAGACTGGCTTTAGGCAAACAGAGAAATCAGTAAAGGCTTGACCTGTGTTTTTGATAGGTAACAAAGAATTCAGTATTTCAGGCTAGGACTAGAAATAGGCTAGGCTCCTAGACCCAAATAATCATAATGGATGCAAAGGCATGCATTTATTCAGCAAAAAAGTTCTACTTGCAAGTGCCACAATCAGACGGAGCATGACAAGTATCTTTTTACTGGACAGGGTGCGGCATAGTCCGATTGCATGTCAGGCAAGAACTAAGTGACAGTGTAAAATGGGCTGTGAATAGTGTCTGAAGTAGGCATCCCTTGCATCCAGCCTCTCTCCTGATGTCTGATTCCCTGCAGAGCTGGTACCAGCCCACTGCGAGGACTTGCCACAAGCCAGCCTGGTAACACTACTGTAACCTCTTGGCTTTGTCAGGCCAACTCCACTTGGTTCTTCCGTGCCACTACACCATGTCTACTTCATTCCTGTGCTTGCCCAGACCTGCTTCCTGTTTCCAAGGTTTTGCTTGAAGAGTCCTCCAGTTCCAACACTCTGTCTTGTCTTTTCATATCCTGACCAGTCTTTCCTCATGCCCAAACTGCTTGTTTCCATTAGTAAACCATGGTCACATAGTTGTTGTCTTCCTCTTTCTCAAGTTTCTTATCTGGACTTGCTGTCTGTGTTTATGCCGTTGGACCCAAGAGTGCTTCGTAATTCCCATGTCTGGGTGTGTGGTTAGTCATGCCCCAGCTCTGTGCTGAGATGGAAACCTGGACATGTGTGTTGGATGGAAGCTGCAGCATGTCTCAACAGGCCAAGCCATTCAGATGACCAGGAAATGAGGCCCCCAAGATATGCTGCAGAGCAAGTAAGTACAGATGCAGCCACTGTTTCTCAGCTCTCTGGCTCTTCAGTCCCAGGTCTCAGTCCAATTTTCCATACGCAGTCATCACTCCCATCTCCACACCCAGCCAGCATAGGTTTCTGTTCCCTGCTTTGGGACGAACTCTCAAAATTTATCTTCCCAGTGGAACCAATTCTGATCCCCTAGTCTGACTTTGATGTCTCACCCTTCAAACCACATCTCTGCTGCCTTCTCCCAGCACCTTGTTTCTTGCTCTTGGTCCTTGAACATGATCCCTTCCCATTCATAACCATTGCTAACAGCCACTAAGCCATGAAGAAAGCTGCTTTGCTTCAGCCCAGCTGCTCTGTGGGGGCACTCAGGGCATAGCTCCACAGGGGTCAATGCTTCCACCTCTGGTCTGTAGAGGATCCTGTAGTTATTAAAGGTTTGATGCCAAGTGCCTTGAACATACTGCTGAACACAGTGTGAGCAGAGACCTTGGTTTTCCATGCACAGTGAGACCAGAGTCCTGCATGAGGGATTTAGAAAGAGATACCTGCCCAGACTTGCATGCCCTGCCTGGGACCATGTTTATGCTGGGCCGTCACGTGTAGGAACTTGTGAGAAACGAAGAGTTCAGTGATGCTGAAGAAATTTAGCATTCCCAGCTGGCTAAAACACCTGCTCAGATGAACCCTGAGCAGGTGCAGACTTCAACTTTTAAAATTTTTCAACTTCCTGAATTTGTGTAGACTTTCATAGGGTCAAGGAAAGGCACAGAACTAGGTTTGCCATTATTTTTGGACTTCCAAGATCTGACCAGAAAACATGGCAAGCCAGGGTTTTTAATAGAAAAGCCCAAGAATTGCTTTACAGGCCAAAAAGCCAAAAATCATTTCAGAAATAGCAGAGAAACAAAAAGAAAACCCTGCAGGAGATAGACAGCTGTAAAATTTTGGGCCATATTGTTACATTTTGATAGATTACGTGCAATCTTACCTCAGCTGGGAAGTACACTTAAAGGGCTCTAGATGGGTGGGAGAAGACAGAAGTCAAAGAAGAGGGTATGTAAAGTCCAGAGATCTCAAAAGGGCAGTGCTCTGTGGGACTTGTACTGTCCTGCACTCCAGCTGGAGGTCAGAGCCCTCAGATCATAAAATCATTAAATGATTTGAGTTGGAAAGGGTACTAGAAGTTATCTAGTTCCAACCATGCCCCTGCCATGGGCGAGGGCACCTTCCCCAAAACCAGGTTGCTCAGGGTTGTTCCAGCCTGACCTTGAACACTTCCAGGGTTGGAGCATTAGTAAGGGCACTGGAGTCTCAACGCTTAACCCTGCCTGCTGAGGGGCAGCCTTGGGCTATGCTGTCTCACGCAACTCTACTGGGGTGCTGCTGGGGCTGCCCAAGCAGACAGAAACCAGTGTGCATTCTTGTTTTACCCCTTTCTGGAATCATGAGGTACACCCAGACCTAGGAGCTCAGAGGGCTTCCACACACCCACACCCCTCAGGGACCAGCCAAATGGCTGATGTTTGCTGAGGGTCAGCTGCTGTCTCATTCCCTTGGTGCAGTGTTATTGTTCCCAATTCAATGTTTTCCTTTCTCCCATCACACCTCTTCATTAGCTCCTTGCATTCAGTCTTCTTGCACTTTATATTCTCTTGGTGGTTCCTTGCCTCCTTTGAGGCATGCATGGAAGTTGACAGAGGTATAGAAGTCTCCCAGCTGACTGACAACGTGAAACACCATGAAACAGCCCAAGTCACATACCACATCCAAGTCAGCCTAAACCTAACAATCCACAATCCTTTCATACTCCTTTGGCTAATACAGCCAAGAAGAGCTGGGACTTTCAGGTAGATCTGTCATACCAAACTCAAGCAATTTGCAGCCTCTTTGTTCCACAGCTGTATCAGGTTCTAGTCTGACTTGAATGGGAGAGGTATTTTAAAAACTGCTTTTGTTTATTTATTTTCAGATGTGCATACCACAAAAATTAGATTACGGTTTGGATTTTGTCACGGCTGTCTCCTGCAAAGACTGATTCTGTCTGTAGCAAGTATTTTCTGGAGGGTTTCTTCTATTAATTATATGCTGCCACCCACTTATTTCCTTAAGGCAGATTTTGCATCTGTGATTTCCCTATGAAGTTTCCCTTCCTTAAGGTAATACGTCTCTAAGGTGGGTAGACCGACAGCGTAGAAAAGGTTTTTACAATCTAGGGGTCAAATATTTTTCTTCTGCTACATCAAGGGATAAAAAGTGGAGAGACCGTGTGACAGACAGCATCAATTTACCCTGTGCTAATGCTGGTTAGCAATTGCATACTGAGGACACAGTGGAGAATCCAGCATTGCCTTGATCCTGCAATCCCACATTATGCTTGATATTTGTAAACAAGGAGAAGCATAAGATAAACACAAAGCAGTAAGGAGATGATAATTTGGAAATTTGTTGACATAATTTGGTTTTTTTTTTACAGTTAAATGGCCGAGTGGTTGAGGCATCTTTCTGTGTATGGACAGCCAGCCATTTGGGCCGGAAAGTTAGAGATTGAGGCTGACTACCAAAGTAGCTGCACTCTGTAAACTTCACAGACCAGCCACACACAGAGACATCTCTAATATCACTGTAAGTCTTAAGTGTTGTGGTGCAGCAACTCTCTGGTGATGTAGTGAAGAGTGCTTGACACACAGGACTTCCAGCATACTGTTACTCCATGTCTTCATGGGAAAACCTGGGAAACCTGGAATAACTGGAGGTGATCATAACCTCTAATGAATTTATCACTGCCCTTTTATGACAGATTTGCTGATGCAGGAAATTTTAGGGCGTCCGTCTTTCTTTCCTTCTTGGCAACCCTTGCTTGCCATAGCGGTGTATTTTCTTTTGTTTCTGTTTATCTTTCTGCCCCCGGGTTAATGAATATTTATTTATTCTGTTCAACATGGGGCCATTTCTGAGGGAAGGATCAGAGAGCCCATCTGCATACCATGGGTACCCCTGGCTGATGGCAGGGATGCCAGGGAAGAAGGTGTAAGAGGTGTATCTTCCCTCCTCTTCCTCTGTCTCACAAAGGGATGGAAGCAGCCTCTTTAATCTTGAGCAAGCGCTGTAAATGTGAGGTACTGAGTATTGAAGGGTTTGCTACTGTGTCCTTTCTCAGCCAGTCTTGGTGTTCACAGTCTCACCTTCTCTGTGTGTCCAGAGCACTGCAGGTAAACCATGGATGGCATTTGTCCATCCTGTGGAGGCTTTACTGCTAAACTGCTTCACACAGTCCTGCCTGAGGCCTTCACCACCTTGGGTGCAAATACAGTACTTACATGTTCTGTCTCTTGGGCATCTCATACCTTCAGAACCACCTGAAAACCATCTTTTCCTTCTTCTTTTCAGGTACTATGAGTGCAAACTGGAGTGAAAGCTCAAGCCTTGCACCTTTTGTAATATATTGATATAGAAAAAAACAGAAAAGTTTTTGCTTTCAGATTGGTATTTTCACTTTAGTTCTCTGTCCCTGCTCTCATCCACCTTTTAGCTGTGTCAAAGGTTTGTTTGAAGTAGTTGTGGTTTAGTACTGGAGAAGGAAATATTCTGCTTTGGCAAACCTTGCAGCAGAAAGTCTCCTGCAACTTGGTTGTCAGATTATGTTTTGTGACTTCATTTGCAAATACAGCTCAGGGAGTAGAAACTGAGTAGTGCATGTTTTGACAAATGCATTAACCCAACACCCTCTGGAGAGATCTGATTTTGAATTTTCCAGAGCCCTTTTCCAAAAGTTCCTTTTTATTTTCTGGGTGTATAAGTTGTACTTCTCATATACTGACTTCACAAGTCGTACCAAATCACACTGCATTCACCTGGAGTGATAAGGGCTGGAGGATAACATTTTTACATTTCTAATGTACTCAAAATATGTGAGTTTTCTTCAGACTATTGATACAGGAGACCTCATGGTGTTGATAAAACCACTGGAAGCTATACCTCCAACACCTGCCTTTCCTTTTTCCGAAACCTTCTTCCCAATAGCACAACTAAAGTCATAAATCCCCAAATCTTCACGTGAGACTTTGAGCCTGACATCTACACACTTTAAAATGTTCGCCCATTTAGAGTAATTTCAAGATTTTTACTAGATGAGAGTATGAATATGCTTTAGTATAACTCACAATTCTCCACTTTCTAAATCTACATAGGGACCCTGATGCAAGTTATCAATGAACAAGATTTTTAGCTCTCCTAAGCACACTAACATGACAACTGCATTTGCTAAGAAAGCCCAAATGCTCCTTAAATAAAACTGAAAGGAAACTGTGGCACCCCTGCTTAACAATAGCAAACAGAAAACAGTGAGAGAGCACTTGATGTTGAAAATCTAATTTTCGTCACCATGTATTTATCTGAGCTTAGTTCCCATTCTTGGCTGATAAGGAATAACTAATCATGATTTAAGCATTTCTTCAAACCTAGCAACCTGTTGAACAGCTTCTTAATGTGCCTATCAATCATTTGGAGATAAGGATAGTTTGCACTCATAATAGCTAGTTGTAAAAATAAACAGAAGTTACTATAACTAGTTCAATCAACAATGGGATCTTTGAGGTCAGAGTGGAAATAATCAAACAGTAAGTATGAATAGGCTGTAATTTTCTGATTAACAAATGTTTTGCTTGTCATGTGATCTTGAGAGCTGTTCTTAGCTCTTTAGAGGACTAAAATACATTTCAGAATGTATGTATTTACATTAGAGGGTTAAACAAATGTATGCACATACCAGTTATTTTCTAAAGCTATCTGTTCATGTAAAGCTTTTTTTTTTTCTTTTAAATTTTAAAAAGTATCTTTGTCTTAAAGTTAAATTCTCAACTGGCTACTCTACAAAGCATCTAGGAAAAAAAAACGGAAATCTAGTAAAACGCAGAAAGTACCATCGAATGCAAACTATAAATTACTGACATACAAAATAAACATATTACTCACATCTCTCCAACACAGCTGAAAATATAACAGCCAACAGGAACATATTACATCTCAGCACCAGTTGCTGATCAAAATAACAGTGTCCATATATAGTTACTAGTTGTGTGCAAGGAGTCATAGAGCTGCGTCTGGGTCCATACGTACATCCGAATCATTGGCATTCACAACCTGGAGACGGACAGGACATTGATCATAGTTGTATGATTCCAAAATAGATGCTCTGATCACCTTCTGGAGGCACCTATCTTTGTCAGGATTATAGAAAGATCGCAAGCCCATCTCTTTATTTTAAATTGCACCTGTGGTGCATACCTAAAATATAAATGTAGATGATGTGGATATAGCTTTCTTCTGTCCTCACACTGCCTGTACAGAAATACAACCTTCCTCTCCACCCTGGGGTAATCACTGCAGTGAGTTCAGACAAAGGTAGATACCTCTGTAGCTCATAGACTGTAGTGGTATGTGCAGACAACCTGGAAATGTGTCCTCTGAAAAGATAGAAATCACAGAATCACTCGGACAGGAAGAGACCTCCAGAGGCCTCTTATCCTACCTCCTGCCCAAGGCAGGGTATGACACAAACTCAAACCAAGTTGTTGGGGCTTTAATCTGGTTATGTCTTGAAAACTTCGAAGGAGCTGTTATCTTCACAGCGATCTTATTTTCTTTTTCTTCTCTGAACCTTCCCCCTTTTCAATTTAAGGTCACTACCTCTAGTTTTCCTGCTACATCACACTGTGAAGGATCTGGCTCCATCTCCTTGCTGGCCTCCCTGTAGGTTCTGGGGGCTGCTGTTGGGTGCCCGAGCACCTGCCTCTTCTCCAGGCTGAGCAAACCCTGCTCCCTCACCCTCTCCTCATTGTACAAGTGCTCCAAGTGGAATTAAATTACTGATGAAAATACCTGTGTTGTCAAGAAACAACAGCATATCTGCTCTATCAGTTTGATACTTCTAACCTTATTCATTCAGTCATGAAAGGAGTGACAGACAGCACTTGACAACTCTCTGGGATCTTACACAGTAGATTTATGTCAGCCTTTTCTAGAATACAAAGTTTGGCCTTATTTTGAAAGGCAATGAGCACTCGAAACTTCTGTATGTTTAACACCTCCCAGCAGCCAGCCTTCTGTTAAATACAGCAAGGGTGTTGGCAATTTGGTTATTTTGGTATTCAAAAGGAAAAGAACCAGTCAGGAGGGAAAAAACTACAAAGGAGCATTCTAAAAGAAAATTTGCTTAAAGACTATGAAAAGGATGAGATTCACTGATGTCTAGGAGGAAGAGGCAGGACTTCAAATACCATGGGGTTATTCTGAAAAAAAACCACCTTTCTGGAACACCTGATGGTGTGGAGCTCACTTAATTCAGCATACAAGATCTCAATCGGTTTTGTTTAAGGAAAAAAGATTTTCTAAATTAGATGCTGTGACTCTTTATCCATCGGCTACTTTGATCTCTTTTGAGTCATCTCTTTTAATTTGAACACAACATAAGAATACAGCAATAGCAGCTTTTTCAAGACTTGATTAAAGAAAACAGAATATAACAAAGAGCTGAGAAAACCTCCAGCATTTCAGATAGTTTAGCTGGGATGAGTCTTTTCAAAGAAAGATCCAGTTTTTATTTAGGGGTCTCAGATGGAGAACCCTCTTGACCCCTTTGTAGATAGTTCCACTGGTGTGTCTATTCTCTGAATACAGTGGTTAGTGCAAATGTATTAATTCAAAGGGTCCAAACCAGATATTTAGATGAATTTTTGAAGTTATTGTGGGAGTCTGTGGATGTGTGTTTGATTTAAGCCCAAGTCTATCACTGTGAACTTTGGTTTTGTTTCATAAACTTAATAAGAACAATAAGTAAATTGAGTAAGAATAATGAATATTCTACTGAGGGCATCCATATATATGAACTGCTTGCTTTAAATAATGAGACCTTTGGAAACCATGCTGAGAAAATTTATATCAGTCACTCAGGTCCCCAGTAACAGAATTCTAAAAAATATCTTCCCTCAAGTAAATGACATAATGAGAAATCTTGCATTATGCTGACTTGATAAAAATTAATTTTTATTTGTTTCTGAGGCTGCAGAAAGGGTTTATTTGTGGTGCAGCAATGGCTGAAGAGCAACAGTTCTTATTTTAGTGTAACAGAGAAGCATCTGTAATGTTTGCAATCATATCAATTGCAAGATTAAAAGTTTAAATCTTTCCCATAAATGCTGGTCATGAGGAAACGGATTAAAGAAATAAAATATAGAACTCATTGAACTTTTATCTATTTTAAACTGGAAGGATTAGATCCTAGAAACCCTTTTGTTTTAAAGCAGCCATCTCAACATCAGCTAGAAAGGATTGGGTTACTGAAAGGGTCACTGGCAACTCTGAAGAAACAAACCCCTCTGACTTAAGACAGGATCCTTCAGCACCTGCGCTGCGTGCTGGATATCTACTGCTTTTGTTCATTCCTTGCCCTCTCATCCCATTGCCTTTACAAGTCTGTGATTCAATAAAAGAAGACGTGGAATAAGAGGGAGGGAGAGATCCCCTTCCTATCCTTTCCACACTTTTAGTGAGTTCCCCATGGGAGAACAGAGTGTGGCTGCCTGGGGAGTGATGCTGTGCAGCCCAGACCTGTGCTGCTGGGGAGGCACATGGCTGAGGCATGGAGACCTTCTGCACCACTGGTTGAAAACATGGGGGGACAATTTAAGAAACCAAACTACATTTTAACTAGCATTCTAAAGCGTTATTTTGAAGAGGAAAAAGTGGGTGGTTTTGAAATCATTGTCTGAGCAAAGGCCACAAAATTGAGATAATATCAGTTATTGAATGAGATTATGCAATCTGGCTGGTTATTTCCCCTTTCAAACTTCTCCTCCAGTTAAGAGAGCACCTCACTGATGTAGGCTGTCTATGGAAACTGAGGGCTTGAGTCAGGTGTGTGAGCTTAGGTGTTTGATGAGGATTTCATGTTTGGTGACATTAGATTTCATGAGGCAAACAGAGAAATTGCATGGGGCTGGCTGATAGGACAGGGATAAAACAAATGTTTTGGAGGCCATGTGAGATAGTCCGGAAGTGTCTTGCATGAATTGCAAAGACCAGAATCCAGACAATTGAACTGAGGCCTACATGACAGTGTGAAGGGGCTGGATTCATCTCCGAGTTGTAGACACTGAAGCTTAGGTCTCTTTGCAGGCACAACATGGGAACCAAGTGCCTGCGAAACCAGCAGAGTCAGTGGAGTTTTAGCCAACACAATTAGAGGGACCCAGAGCTTTGTGGTAGGTCTTCCAACATGATAGGTCATTCTTGCCATGAGCTGAATAGCTTTCTGAACCCCAGCCAACAGACTGTATACTCCAGGTTTATAGAGGAGTGGTTATACAGTTTTGAATGAACTGCCTGGGATGACACTGAACATAAGGAAATGTAAAAAGCCAAGACTTACCTGTAATTATCTGTGCGGGGAACAGAGCAAATCTGAGGCAATCTCTGTTTTTTAATGAGCTGAAACCAAACAAATAATTTCATGGTTTTGTGAAATGTAGATGTCACCTGAAGAAAGTATCTCTTTCTTTTTTTACTAAAATCTAGTTACTCATAGTGAGGACCCATTCAGTGTGCAAGTCCTGCACAGCAGTTGGGAGTCTCATCCCCTTGTTTCCCTCATGGGACTCACTGTGGTGTGCACCCAGCTCAAGTTCTCATTGCTGGACAGTAGCTCTGATTTACTGGGGAAGGAAAGGAAGTTCCAAGTCCTGGTCTTCTGCTTCCCTGCTGGTCACCCAAGTTCTCTGTGGAAGAGAAAGGCACATCTTTATGCAGTCCTTTTCCTTATGTGGAAGGAAACTGTTGGGTTTGCCAGGTAGTGGATTGGTCTGACAGCTGAAATCAAATGTAAAAACAAAAAGCCTTTGCTTCCATCTTCAGAATCTTAGGCTTTACTTACTGATGCTTTCCCACTTGTTGAAAGTCATTCTTCCTATGTAAGAGGCAATGCAGTTAATAGGATTTTTATTTTGGTAAAAAAAAAAATCTTTATCCTTGGAAAAGAAAGAAAAAAGGAAAGCTTTCAAACCATATTATTACTTAATGTAGACTCCTGGGTTTTCTGCTTTGCCAACTCAATCAAGAAAAAAGAGAACCAAATAGAGTCTTTTAGCTTATTCATGTCTTGTGGTCTAATCCATGAATACTTGGGTTGTGTCCCTGGCATCTGGATTTCCAAACTTCTTCCTGTTTGAGTTTTCCACAGGGTCATTTTTGCTTGGGTGCCTTCTATCCTATGCCTTCTGGCAATTATGACAGAGGTGTCATCAAGGTTAGCTGTCAAACTATGATTCTCAGTCAAAACCAAAAGAAACAACTGATCAGTGAATTTATCAAAAGACAAAAGGCAGTTTATTTAAATGTTTCAGATAAACAGTGCATGTGCAGGGCACAGCTATCCAGGGTGTGTTGAAAGCCAAGTTTCCCTATGATTTCAAATACTGGAAAACTGATGTCTAGTTTTTTACATCTCTGTGCTTGGTGAAGATGTGTCTGAACCATTTTCAGAAGTAAACACAAGAAATGCAACATCTTGACCAATTTTATGTTTTAATTTTACTTTAAGGATTAGGAATTTACAGTCTTATACAACATTGTGCTACTATGGTGACAGACTCCTTAAAATATCTATAAAATAGGAAATTGATCATCCGATTTCAGTAAGGAGATGACAGGTTGCCTTTTACAAACCATGAAACACAAACTAACATTTTCCTACTATCTTATTACTTTTTTTGGGTTTTGTGGTTGCACACAGAGGTAGAAAAAGGGCTTATGCTGTTATCTAGATACTAAATAAATTCGGTGTAAAAAAGATTATATGTAAAATTGCATATGTAGATTTGACAGGAATAACAGCATATTTTAGAAAAACTCAAGCACTCTGTGTTGTCAGAAGAGGGTACTAATAATTTTATTCCACATGAAGAATATGGCACATGCGAAAGGGGTAGCCAAGGGTTTCCTGATTTTTTAAAAAAGTTCAGACATCCTCTGCTTTAAGAATAAAGTATGCATGTATATACCTGCAAAGGCACTAAATTCTCTCGATAACACAGTTGTTTCTATACATTCTCGTCATATTGGTCCCAAGGAACAGAAACACCCAGTCCCCCACATCTGCATGACCCGGAAAAGAACTTGTTTAGGCAGCCGATTGCTCAGGAGGTTTGGGCATATCCATAGCTGCTGCAGCTATAGTAGCTGCAGCTACTGCTCTGCTCTAGGAGAATGATGAGAGTATGGGTTGGCACATCAGCAGCAGCATCTAAGAACAGATTGGCTTTTCTGGAGTAATGGCTTAGGACAGGTTATGGCTGCTATTCTCAATTTTTCTGTTGCTTTGTTGTATACAGCTGCGGTTCTTTTTTAATAAACGTGGTGTTTTGAAGCGGAAATCAATGACCTGGGACCTGCATATGAATCCACACATCCTTCTTTTAATAAGATCAGTTTTGGAAACAATTTGCTCTCAGGCTTTAACTACAGATATACCAAAAATCTTACAGGAGCCCACACAGTTCAATGAAATGAACTGCATTAGAGCCAACCTAACTGTTTTCCTGGCTTCCCCTAGTCTTATTTCAATAAAAAGAGATGTGAAAAATGTGCAAAATGTGTGAAACAAGACTAAAAGATAGAGCAAAAATCTACCTTTGTGCTAAATCTCTCCCCTTCTAAATTTAAATTAATATTTCCAAAACACATTTATGAATACATTTCTTATTTAAAGCAAAGAAAAATCCCCTGTATGGATAGGCTTCAAAACTCCCTAATTATTCCTGAATCTTGTCTGTCAGATAATTGTTTGATCTTCCACTCTTTTAAGTCAACGTCAAAACTCTTACTGAGTTTAATGGGTTAGGAACTCAGATTGAAGTAGGGAATTTTAAAAATACAGACTCTTGGCACCAGGTACCATAACATTTTTGAAGGTGTATAATGTTAAAAAGGCTTTTTAGCAAGCAGCAAAATTAATTTCTTTGAAGTTTTACAGCCTATTGGGCATATGAAAATACAGCAAGCACACGGGGTGTTTGCCTGTTGAGGAATCTTGGAAAGTTTTAAATTATGAAAATTCCAAGTGCTGTAAATGATGGTTGAAACTCTTGTTTGCTTTCATGGTTCTAAATATTCAGATTTTTTCACAAAAACTAGTGCACAGTTCCCTCCCAAGTACAGAGCTGCATCTGTGTTATGGTGACAGCTCCATTCTTTATCCCTTCTCTGAATTCAGACTTCAGTTCTTTGTTGTTTTGAGAAGTTCTTTTTCTAAGTGCATCTAGCTGAGTGCATTTTGAAACAACTTTCAGCAGAAGTAGTCAAGAACTGCCTTTGCGTCGGTGTCTTGCCATAGCAGTGGATAATATTTTCCTTACCAGACATGAAACCAAATTCACAGACAGAACCTGCAAGGGCCTTTGTGTCCTTGCAGTTTCCTCCTCGGTAGCCCATGAGGGCCTGCAGAAGGAGGTGCTTGTTGTACTTTGTGGGTCTGTCTACTTTAGCTACTGGCAGTGTGGCTTCAGGGTACCTGCAAAAGGGGGAATGCATGTGTCCTCCAGCTGGATTATGCCAGCAGCCTCCAGACAGTCTGGGGGGGCTGTGCAGAAAGATACTTTGCATTGCATTGGGCACTGAGCACAGATGCTTATAGAACCAAGGTGGTTCACATCAAATCAAATGCTGCTCCTCCTTTTTCTTGCACTTCTCCAGCTGGTAATATGAATGCCCACAATGTGGTAACTCACTTGAGAAATATTGCATGTGGCTGGTCTACCTGTCTACTAGTGCTTAATTTATCTCTTTAGCTCCATGGGGCAAAGATCTTATCTCACTCTTTGGGGAAAATTCTGTGGGGTTCTCAGTTGAGCAACTTCAGTTTTCATTTAGTTATCTCACAAATTACACATTTTACTGGACTGAGCCGTTGACGCTTGCCATGAGGAGATCCCAAGTCAAAAACATGGGCAGATCCAGCAATATATGCACCAAAACACCAAAGTATAAATAATGCATAAACTGGATTACAGAATCATGTACTGTATCTGAATTTATTCCTGGAGTAGATTGTTTGGTGTTATTACAATCAGGATACTGTAGTGGCTTGTATGTTAACTGAAACTGTGTTCAAATTATTAAAGAAAGCTTAAAATTGCAATAAGCAAATTAGACTTGCTTAGTTGCCAGAAAACAGTTTTAATGGAAGGTGTGTCTTTTGAAAAATGAATCTGAACTGGAATCCTTGGATGTGAAATGGCAGCTCATCAAACTGCAAGCAGGAATAAGGCCCATGGTCAAGGCTTGGTGGTGAGACTATGCTAGCTTGTGCTGGCAATTGTGTCCAGGAATCTAAGGTTCATACTGCTGAAATCACCAAAATAGCTGATCTTACTTTTCAGTTTGTTTTGATTTTTTTTTCCCCTTGGGGAGGGGAAAAAAAAAAATTGAAATCTCTTTGCTAAAATTCTGTATGCCAAAATTCAACCTGGGACTGATTTGCCTGGTCAGAGGGAAGCAGCAGTGCATGCCCCCTGATAATGGAAATATCAATCTGCATGAAAGACCCTTCCTTGGAAGGAGTAGAGAGATGCACAGTAAGTGTGCAATTGCTGCAGCTGCTGCAGAATCAGAGGGTGTGCACTGTTTGGAATAGGAGGACAGCTAGCATTCTGCATGGCACAAAGCACTGCTCTGCACAGCTACCTCTGAATGAGTCGGAAATAGTCTATCTTCATGAAGTTTTCTCCTCAGGCTAGTGAACTCTGCCTCTTGGCAGGGCTAGTTAACCCATATGAAGTGCTATGCTAATACTGCTAAATTGTGTTCGTTACCCACATTACAAGGTTTCAGGTCAGGCTGGCTATCTCTGCATTCAACTGCAGCTTGGCAGTGCCAAGCACATCAAAATCCCTGCAAATGTGAATGTCTGAGCTTGACTCTGCCCATCCTCCTCAGTGCCAGTTCTTATTACAGGCAGTGGGAACTTAGCCCAAGGAGCCCATGACTGGGCCTTTAAACATTCAAGACCAACATTTTGAATAATTGACTCTCTAGTTTGCCTCAGGATATTATGATACTTTTCAAAGGCTGTTTCCAATATAGCAATAAGCCACAACAACGTGTGTGTTAGTATGAAATCGGTGCATGCCTCCAGTGCATTGGCATGCAGCCTGTACCACCCAAGAAGTATTCCCGAAGTGATGCAAAGCCTACTGAAATCTGTGGAAAACTTTCTATTGACTTCAGTTAACTTAGATTTCCATTGACTTCAGTGGGCTTTGGATCAGTCCCAGAGATTCTCATGCTTCATATGTTTACATGAAATAATCATTAGCTAAAATATACAAACAATTCTTGGAACAAGGACCAGCACCTAGGACTCTTCTCCTTTGTGATGGATGCAGAGTCATATCCTTTCTTTCTTTCTTTCTTTCTGGGTCTCAGTGTTTGTTTTTGCTGCAGTCTGGCAACTTCAACACAGTGGTGGCTGGAGCACTCCCTGGGGAATTGGAAGCTGAACCTCTCCAGATGGGAAACTACCATAGGGTCTGTATCTCCTGTGTTCTTCAGGAACGCCCTAACTGCTAAGTTGTTGTATACAAAGCAGTTGTTGCCAGCTCTTCTATTGTCTAGATTTTATAAAATGAGGTATGAGACACTCTTTGGTCTATCTACGTCTTTCAAGTTAGTGCCTTTGGCAGTCACATCAGGGTACGTACTTAGTTTTGCTTATCCTCCTGTTGAAGACAAATATAGATGGAAACCTCCAAATAAAAGCTCCCAGATTTAAAGTTATCAGGAGTACTTATTCAGGTGTTATTCTAGCACCAATATTTCTTTTTTATTGTGGAATAAGAGCTTCTCGATGAGTAAACGTTGATAACTGGTTCTGCAAAGGTTATAGAGGTGATGATAAGATCTGAGGTTATAGGAGCGTGCTAGGCTTTTTGGTGATCATACAAGTTGAGTGGTATTTCCACAGCCAGATTAGTTAAAATATCCCAGTAGGGAGGGAATTTAAATGCTCACAATTCTTTAATCAGTATCCTCACTGAATAATAAATTAATACATCTATTTCTGAGATAAAGATGAACAATTTTTTCAAATCATTTATCTACAGGTATATCGATTAATGTATTAATGGAAAGGCAATAATCCAATAAAGCGTTTTTGGACATGTGTTGTTAACAATGAACATGCTGTTAATAATAATTGATGTATATTGTTTGGTTAAATGTACATTCATTAATCAAAACAGAGCAAGCTCCGACAGTGCTAAGTATTGCTCTATCAGTGTATTGTCAGCTTGGACAGTGCTGTTAATTATAGGCCAGATGTTGATAATCTTGCTCAGCTCAAGGAATTGCTTGTCCCATCAATAGCCTCAGGGGATATTTCTACATTCACTCTGAGATGCTCCCTGAGGCTGCTCCCAAGACCACATGCACTGAGTCTTACACTCCACCAGTAAATTAAATGGTGCCAGGGCTCTGGAACTTAAGTCATCAGAGCAGTTGCTGACATGATTTTGGCCTGGGTCATCAAAAACTTCCCAAAACAATTCCCTGGCATGACTGGAGACTCAGCAGAGGCCGGAGACTGTTCCCTGGTGGTCATATGAGTCTGGCCACCCTGGTTTGGGAAGCAAGAGAGTTTAATACTAACGACATGGAACACTGTGAATTGGCCAGTTTTGATGCTGGAGAATGGTCCCATGCAAGTGTCATTCATTACTGTAAGTGCAGCTGGGCTACACAAAGAGCAAAATCTGCAAGCACAGTCTCTACTGTGGCTGAAAAAACTCTTTGTAGAGTCCCAGAGATTCATGTTCAGTTCACAATCCTGTGGTGCACCTCACAGGCCCCATCCCAAAGACAGCACTGCCAGACACACCAGTGCAAGCAGAAAGCAGGGGCATCAAGGGCAACCCTCTTCACCAGACACATGGGCATCCCTGTGGGTTCTAGTAGGTGCTTCTGGAGTGCTATAGCTGCTGCTAGTTGCATGCAAACCCTTTTCTTTTTTTGTTTGTTGCAAACAAAAGATTATAGAGGTTCAGGCACTTGAAACAACGCCCACGGAGGCCCTTCAAAAAAGTACACAGGTGCATCTGTGGCACTCTTTTGTAGTTTACATGGATATTGAGTGCTAGTCCCGTCTGGTGTGTTCAGTCTGCTCACTCATCTGTGAAAAGTCAGCTGTGACCATAGTGTTCTGCAACATGGAGCCTGAGGTAACCAAACCAAATATTGTCTCTTACTTCAAGCAGTATATACATATATACAAAGATATTGCTGACTTGTAGCAGTTGTTGATAGAGCAAGTTCTGATGCTGCAGTTAAATTGCGCTGAGTCATTAATCAGTGGCCCCACTTTATTGTTTTTGACATCACTTTCTACAGGTTGAAGAAGTTTACCTTTATAAGAAGCAGAAAGCTGACAGATATAGTAGATAATACTGTTATGCCTGTTTAGAAATGATTAATGCTAAACTTTTGAACAGGTCTGCCTTGAAAAGGAAATGTCACCTGTTCAAATGCAGCTTTGTATGTTCTCCTGCGGTAATGTATTCAGTGCTTATCAACATGCTGATCTGCTGCTAGTTTCAGGGAGTAAATGTGAGTTTCAGCAAGTGAAGCCTGATCCTGCAGGTGCATGTTTAGGCAAAACTACCATTAGTTTTAATGAGAGTTTGTCTTATTCAAAAGTGCCCGATGAAGCCAGCAAGTGGGTAATGAAATATGTGAACAAAAGGGTGGGTTTTTGTTGCTCAAAATACATTGATGTGCCTTTGAGACTTCCATTCTAAAGTGTTTAGAGTTTGCTTGAATTTTTCATGCAAACCCAGTCATTGGAACATTTTAATGTTTTATTAAATTCTCATTTTATTTCACTCCCTTCCGGCTGCTTAATAAAGAGTTTCCAGCTGTTTGTAGTTCCACTTGGTAATAAAGTAGACCCTTATTTTGCAAAACACTCAGGAGCATTTATAACTTAAAGTGTGTGAATGGTATTCTCTGAAGGTGATTAACTCTCAGTGGGCTTGAAAATAGTGACTAAAAATATAGATACAGGGCAACGGGGTTTTTAAGGGTGCTTAAACATGTCAATCACTTGCTCTGCAATGATTTCTTTAGTACTCCATGAAGTGGTTAGAGAATAACAATTGCAGAGCCCACTTGTACAGCAATATATTTCAATAAATTGCAGATTCCGTATTATGGAGAAGTAGGAAAACCAGGTTAAATTTAACAGGAATTCAAGAAATATAGAGGGAGAAAATGGTTGCCATACATGAATGCAATTTCCTCTCTGGAGTTGTGTTAACCATCTACAGGTTTATTACCACACAACCCCTCAGATGTACTAGGATCCCACTCTTTCTGCTACTAAGCAAAATAAGAACTTTTATGATCTATCATATTGTTTGAAGAACTCCAACTGTTTCTTCTCTTCATGATTTGCCTATGAGCAGTTCACGTTTTCCATGAATTTGTCCATTGTTTGGATTTGTATGAAATTTATTTTCTGGGAAAAGTCTATTAATTAGCTAACCAAGGAACCAAACATTGGGGCCAAAGGGCCAGATTTTCAAACACTCACTAGGGAGAGTTCTGTTTATACATATTTCATGGGAGGGGTTATAATTTCAAAAATAATTGTGGTGGTTTGGAATTTGTAAATGCTTTGGGTGGATATTGTTACATACTAAGTTTTTGAAGTAACTAACATTCGAAAGACATTCTTAGTCATTTAACTATTCAGTATTTGAGCTTCTCCTTAGAAAGTAGTTTGGCAAATACCAACACCATGGAAACTGTAATATTTATGTACTGATCGAATACAAATAGAATATTTCCCCAACCACTCATCTTTGTACAAGGTAGACAGTTCCTCATTCCACATCTGTCCCTCTATCTATCTATCTATGTATCCATAGTAAAATTGCCATATTAAATTCTTAATCCACATTATGAGAATTGTCTCAATAAAATTTTTGTTCGACACATTTTGTCATTGATCTGTTTGTATATCAATAATGCATTGATAGTCCCTTTGCTCCTTCAGGTTTGTCACAACTGAAACTGCAATTCAGTATGTCTCCTTTTCTCTGCTGTAAAGCTGCCTGCAGACCTTACAGAGCCAGAGGATGCAAGAGCCACTGGAGTTTAGTACTTCCCGTGCCACTGTGCAGAGAAAATTCAGCAGGAAATGGAGGGCTTGCGGGAGAACTTTTTTTCTGGTTATTTTCTTCCTTGTCATGTGCCCTACTACAGTAATGGAGAAAGACACGGCTCTTCTCAGCTGCAAGTAGGATGCACTCTCCACCAGATTTTTTGTATCATGTGATACAACATGTGATACAACAGCACCATTGCTGCTGTTGGAGGCTGTCCATGCTCTCCTGCAAAAACCCAAAGGACTCCCAGGGTACGCAAGTAGCAGTCTGGTTCACCTCCTGTCCCCATGTAACGCTGAGTGGAGCTGCATACCCTGTCTGGAGAACAGAAATCATTATGTAATCACAAATCACTAACTGGTAATGCACCATACACATAAAGCGTAAGTTATTGTCAAATTTAAACTATTTATCAGGTTAAAAGGTACTGCCTTTCGCTGCACACAGAAATAAAAGAGTATTTTTAAAGAATCCCCAAAAAAATCCTTTTAATGCATGAATTGCCAGGTCCTGAAATGTCTTTCTGGACACTGATTAAAGTAAAAACTACAAAATAGTGATTGTTTGATTATAACCTCTATAACAATGCCCAAGGTTTTTGTTTCCTCATTTGTTCTGTGTACCAATATGGACCTAGTGTAAACAGAAACATGATCTTTCATTACCTTGTATTCAAGCAGCTGCAATAAAAACTGCTAATGGAAGAGGAGGAAAGAAGAGAGAAAAGATCAAATGCCCTAACAGATATTTACACAACATAAGAGTTTTGTGGCCATGAGATACTATTCTGAGGTTATGTACAGGGAGTGAAGAAAGAAACTGTACTTTCAGAAAACTTTGTGACAAGAATAGGTGGGAAAATAATTATGTTGCATGACTTTTCTTTGTACAGACACATTACAGGGCAGATGCCAGAGCAAACAGTTTATAAGTGAAGCATAAGTTTTACTCATTTTCTGTCTGATCAGAAGTATTTATAAATACCTGTAGTATGAGTGTGTTTCGTGTACTTTTTCCTTTTTAACATGCAAAGTTTGTTAAATCACTGATAGAAAAGTTCAGGCATTTATTTTAAAAATTGTTTAACTTTAGAATTTTGTTTAGAATGGAAGGATAACTTCACGTTTCAGCATGAAAATATTACAGTAATTTGTCCTTTTCTTTCTTGGAGTGGATAATTACCGACTGAAGGGTAAGTGAACAGCGGATAAATATTTGGGGAGAATTTTCTGACACTGTGTTTTATGATGTTGTGAGAAAAGTAAGGAAAAGCAAGCTACAGGAAATAATTGGGCAGAAGGACAGCCTGAGACACCTCTCTTAAAGGATAAGCATTCACTGAGAAATTGTGAAGTCTTTGAGTAGGGTCCTTGCAGACTTTCATCTTCATCCCAGCCTTAATCTGACTTTACATGAAGGGTCTGGACAGCAGGCTAGAGAGTGTGCACAGACACACACACACACACTCACACACACACTCTCACAGTTAATTTGCAGATGGCACAGATAGGATGATACTCCAAGCACTTTGGAGATCTTCACAGATAAAAAGGGCAAACTGTGGGAATGGCTTGAAATTCACAGAGAGAAACTAAGCAGGAGGCAATGCAGAAAACTGCAGTTTAAAAGGAAAAATCAAACACACAAATGAAATAGAGAATGATGAGATTTACAGCAGCACAACAAGAAAGGATTACTGTGAAGCACAAGCCAAGTCGGCAATCTGAGGCTGTTGTGAACAAGAAAAATTCATCAAGATGTGATCAAGAACATCATCTGTAAGAGACTTGACTTGTAAGGAATTGACTGCTTTGTTCTGTTTAGCATTGATGAAACCTCAGCTGGAAGATTCTGCCTACTTTTGGGTACTGCACTTGAACAAGGATATAGACAAACTCAAGGAGGGGGTAACAAGCAGAGGAAGAGGTTTAGGAAACAGGACATACGAAAGAAGTGCCATAGAAAGAGAATTATTTGGTCTAAAAGGACTGAAGAGGGGATGCAAAAATCTGCTACAGTAAGGAGATTACAATAAAAAGATAGATTCACTTGAGGGAATTGAAAATCTCCTTTTTTGGATAGGCTAGAAAGATGTCTGTAGGGGTGATTTGGGAACACAGCAAACTCTTAAGGTCATTTCCAGCCTTATTCCTTTGATTCATTGACCCACCACATAAAACTGTTTCTGAAATCAAACATCTATTTTAAAATTGATTATTAGGAGACTTTTTGGATTAGTATATTTTTAGCATGACACCCTGCTACTTTTTGTTTGGAGAAAGAAAATCTTGTCATTCTGATGTCAGTGTTTTTATTAGTTGATGATTCTCATGAATATTCATGAGCATTCATATTGAAGCTCTAAATTTTGTAAATCAGAATAATATTTCACAGGGTTTTGCTGTAGCATTGTGGAAACTTGTTAAATGGCAAATACTCTTTTAATCTATTTCCTTCAAAATAGTTAATTCCAAAAGATAAAATTTTAATACCCCTCTCAGAAGAATTGTAACATTTGTATTTAATGTACATACTGACATTTAGTTGTAAAATACATATTTCCACTTGCTTTTTATTTGTCTAGATTCTCATTTCCAAGTGCTGCCAGTATTTTTCACTGGCATTAGGGATGTTCATTTGCATCACATTTGTTTCATTTGCATCACTTTGCATTGTTATTTGTTTCAGAGCATTTGTCCTTTAGAAATATACCTACCAACAAGTAGTGACCTCTGGATGTTGCCCTCAGTATACTCAACTAGAGAAGTTTGTGAGAATAATTGGGGTTTTTTGTTATCCTGGTAATATTTTGTTTGCCATGAATGTCTTGAATTGATTGAGAAGAAAATGTGCTGTACAGATTTCAAGTTAAATTTAGCATTCTGCTTAAAAGAAAGCCAAAATGCTTCATTTATTTTTGCATCAGAGAAAACGGAGAGGCAGTTTTCCTTTAGAAGAAAGTTGTGAATGTGACAGTAATTTTAAAAATATTTTGTCTTAAATCCACGTTTCTTTCAACAAAAGTACTTGTGTCCTGTCAATAGCATTCATTATGAGATCCATTTGTTAGCAAAGAGGCACACGTAAATTAATGGCTGACAGAGTACAAAGTTGTGCTCACTGTAACAATAAAGCAGGCTTTACTGTGTGGAGACTGAGGTGACAGATCATCAGCTTTAGGGCACCTTAAGAATCAGACATTGCTGATGCAAGGATTGTATCATCTGTTACAGATACATGGACAGCACAGATTCTGTAGTCACAGGATGGAAACTTTTTTAATCTAAGATTTAGTTGGGGATTTAGTGCATTCTCTGTGGGCTGCACATTAGTGCACACAAAAGGCTGCTCCTATCATAACTACAATACAATTAGTGTTCACCTTCTGTGCAGTAGTGAGATGTCTGTGTCATCCTTCCTCCCACAGGGATGGCTGCAGGCTGTCTGGATCAGAGCTCCAGCCCCAGCCCAGCCCAAAGGCCGTGGAAGCCTGGCCCAAGTGAAAAGAGAAATGTTTCCCTGTAGGGATGTGGCAGTGGATAAAGTGCTGCAGCCCTGGGGCAGGAGCAAGGCAGGGCCTGGCAGGAAAGCTGTCAGGTCTCTGAGCCATGAAGTCACTGATGTCCCCCATGACCTGTCGCAGCCACTGATAGATTCCGTGTGTCTGCTGCCTCATGCCATTAGCAGGCCTGCATAGGATGCCCAGCAAGACCACTGGGTGTTCCATGGAAATTCTCTCTCCAGAAACCCAAAGCTGACTCTTTTTTGGTAAGAGTTCATGGACAGTTCCATATAGCTGCAGGGATCTCAGGAAACCTGCTCGCTATTCCAGCCTGTTCACCTGAGAAGGTGTGTGTATACCAAGGGTGCACCTTCTGTGGTTATTTTCCCTTTGAGGCAAGGGTGAGGGAGGTGAAATTATTTTCCTGGTATATATTTCTTTGTGGTAATGGGCAAACACCTTTTTCTTGCTTTTGGCTTTCCTTGATTGAACCTGCAAAGCTGCACATCTTTGCCATGTATTTACGCAGCCTGTAGGGCACCATATTCTAGCTTCATTCTTCAGGTTTCCTTGAAGCCAATCAAGCAGGACTGGCTTTAGGAATTGCAGAGGCTGGGATAAAACCCATGTTTATACTGTGTTGTGCCATAACTTTCCAAGTTATGTCAAAGGATGCATCAGGACCAACATAAACTCACTTCTCTCACTTCTAAAATCAGCAAGATTTTTTTTTTCAGTTGCATGGATTTTTATCCAGTTGTTAATCCCATTTTTTTAGCAACGTATTTCTGTTAATGATTTGAAGTCAAGCTTTGCCATACCATGAAGTTGAGTAAAGGGAAATAAATGATTCTCACTTTATCATTTCTGCTTGAAAATTAGCAGATATTCTCCACTACTTTACAATCAGACTAATACTTTCCTGAAACAAAGCAGAAGACTATGATCAGATCTGAACAAAATATAGAGATATGTAGTCTGTGCTTGCAGCTGTCTGCACAGCTTCAAGCACAGAGCATAGAAATGTACTCTAGTACAGAACATAGAAATTCTTTACTATAGGGATGGTGAGGAACTGGAACAGGTTGCACAGAAAGGTTCCAGATGCCCATTCCTGGAGGTCCTGATGACCAGGCTGGGAGGTTGAAACTAGGTGATCTTTAAGGTTCCTTCCAACACAAACCACACTAAAATTCTTCTGAAATACCTTGCTGGTGTAAAAGTGGTCTACTTCCAGGCCTACGGCCAGTATAGACAGGCCTCCTACTGGAGTGTCCCTATTTTCGAAAACCTGGAAATCTGATAGTGACAGCACTGTCCCAGCAGCAATGCAGAACACAGACCAAGCCCTGGCTGTCCAGGTAACTCCAGTGTTGCATTGAGGACAATGCAACACTGCATTTGAGGAAATGTTGAGGAAAAGATCAGCTCTGAAAAAAGGAGAATGAATTTAACATGAGGAAAATAATAAAACAAGGACCAAAAACTCTCATGTATGCATTCAGAATCAAAGATAAACAATTTCTGGGACAAAGCATTGGTAAAACATGAACAGTTAGACATCCTACATAATTGACAAGCAAGCATACCTTCTTGCTCCTTGGCTGACATATATAACATATTCTCCCACTATTGCAACAACTTGCTGTGTCTCATTTGTGTACTTCATCCTCCTTTTCCTGATCCTTCTGGCAGAACCATGTTTTCCATGCTTACCCTGTCTCATGGATGTGGTATTATGATTATTTCTGTAGCACCAATTGCTTCAGCTGCTACAACCTCTACATTTCTGGAGTCCTCCTGTCATTTTCTGGAGAAGAATTTTAATTATTGCCATCAAGAAGATAGTCAGATCAATTCTTGAAACTAGTGATCTTTGAACTGTGATACTTCATGTGTCTGAGACAGCACTGGAAGGTGAAGGTAAACTTAAGAAAGAGAATCTGTCTCTTATTTCTTAATTTGTATGCCAGCTGCATCTACCTTGTTTATCATAACACTTTTGTATACAACAAAGAATTATGATGGTGAGTCTGATGTGATTCTCTGCATTCCATTGGTATTTCACTGAGGGCTGGTTAAGACACATGGTGCTGATTTGTTGTCAACTGCTAAACTGTAGCAAGTGTCTGGTAAAGAAAAGCATAAATACCTTCCAATAATGGTATTTTCCACTGGAATTTGGAAGGGGAACGAGTTTGGTTTATGCCAGCTTTCCCCCAGGCAGGTAAGTGGGTATGTCCACCTCGGATAGATAGCTGGTGTCAACTTCATTTCCAGAATCAATGTGCTGTGAAGTATATCCACAACATTATAGCTCTACTATAGTGAATTGTGCCACATTATGACTTTACTAGAATGAACTGAAGTGAGTCAAGCCTTAGTTGTTTCTTTTTTTGGAGAGGGCCTCTGTGATAGTTACTGTGGATACTAGTGGCATAGTTACTACTTAATGATAAATGATTTTTGGTCCAAGTTGCTATCCATGTGTAGTAGTCCAAACATCCATAAGTGGCTTCAGTGGTTGGGTAATCCAATGTTTCCAGAAAAGGAACACGAACTGCCTGTTTGTAGTTAAAACATTATCCCTTTAGTAACAAACATTTTGATTATGAAGTAATGATCCTGTTTATTAATGTAATTACTCTACAGACAACAAAGCCTAATTCTTACATTATTAATAATTTTATGTACCTAAGCAGCTCTGGTTGTTGTTATCTGTTAAAGCACCTTCTGTTGTCACCAGAGATGCTTTGTTTTAGATCCTCTTGCAAGACCTCTTCTACCCTACACCTCTCTTCTTTCCTTTTTTTCTTTTTTTGATTTTTTAAACATCTCTCACATTTAGAACCTGGTGTTTTTTTGTCCCCTGTCTATTGTGATAGAAATTGACCCTCTAACAGGTCTGTGGCTAGACCTTGGACTGGGGAAGGCTGCCAGTGTCTCCTGTTCATTACTTGCCTGACTATGACGCCTGTATAAAAACATCTGTCCAAGAGGTTGTGTTGATTGCCTTATTAGAGTAACTCATGCGTTACTTATCAAAAGATATGTAACAGTAAAAAAAATTATGCCAAAAGTCTTGTCCATCTACATCTAAGCCTTAGTCCTTGTGTGTTTTCTGCACATTCTTCTCAGTCTTGTTGCCCTTCTCTTCTGCTAAAAGACACATGCCCAGAAACTGCTGCTTGTTTCCAACCCTTTCTACTTCAGGCAGCCTTTTAACAAGTTTTAAGTTTCTTTGATCCTGACCTTGTAAACATCCACCTGTAACCTACCTGGAGCCAGATGGTAGACATTGCACTGTTAACAGTCCCTATTCTGAAAGACTTCTAAGTATTGTCTCTGAAAAATATTGATCTTTGTCATGATTCCTTTTAGTATTTGTTTTTCTTAACAGTCTTCTTTAATTCTGTACAATTGAAGAAAAATATTCAAACAGATAAAATGAAGTACCGATGATAGTCACGAAAATTATAGAGATATCTCATTCTTTACAACAATCAAATGAATATGAAGTATTTCACACACTGTAACCTTGCAAGCTTGATATTACACAAGTAAAAATAAATGTACACACCCATAAAACTAGTAAAACTGGCTGTTGCAGCTACACATAGTTCCTTATGTTCATTAAAATTCTATCTTTATTGAGTTTATCTAGATTGGCATGCAGATCAAAGTGAATATGTAATAAATAAAAGAATATACATAATGGAATCCATGGAAAGAAGCTATTCAGAAGATAATTCCAGTAGGTGAATCGCAATGGAGTTTTAAAAACAACAGTGCAGAAGCATTTGAAACGCAACACGTCATACGGTGTTGAAGGGCCGGATCCTGAGGCCATTACTCACATGCATAGACACACTGACTTCAAAAGAATTACTCACTATGAGTAAAGATAGTTGGAATACGACTAAACAAGAGAGCATTGGCTCCTTTGGCGCAGCTGTGTAGCTGAACAACATCTCTGTGTAAGCATGATCCTGCCAGCGATACCCAGCTCAGTCCATAATGGCAGCTCCAAACCCCCTCTGGAATGTGGTAAGCACCTGCGTAAGCCAGAGGATCCTTGACCAAATGGAAAGTGGGAACACAAATACTCATAAGAATGAAATGACTAAGTTTTCCTCCAGTTGTGTTCACCTGTGTTGCTTATGAAAATAATTTTCTTACTTCCCTAGCCCTGGCTGGCCTTGCACAGCCCATAAATGGAAAAGTGAGCTGGATCAGCCTTGTCTCATCCATTATTAAGCAAATCATTGTACTTTACTCAACTGGGCACCAGATTTTCAAAGCTGAATTTTTATAGCTGTTTGAATGCATGGAGAAAGAGCCGTTTGACTTTCAGATATCAAGGATGACTTTTTAGGACGAGCAACAGAGAACAAAAAATTTTTTACACCTTAAACTGCTAACTCGAGTATTTTGTGACTGTCATAGGACATGAACACAATGCTATTTTGTTGAAATTTTTATTGGCACAATTACACAAATGAGATGAAGGAGGATTTACAAGGTTAGTCACAAAAGGTGAACAAGACAGAAACTAGATGACAGATTGTAGACAACAGAAACTAGAAGACAAAGTCTGCACATTGTGGGCTATTCACCAGAGTTCAATACAGAGTATGAGAGAATACGTAAAAAAAACTGACAAAGGAGGAGCCTAAGAGAAAGCTTTCTTTGACAAATATGGAAACCTAACTGCCAGCAATGGCTGCCATTCACATCCTCTGTTTTAGCATCTAGAAGCAACAAAAAGACCTGTGTATGCCAGATTTTGCTTTTCTGGAATGTAAAATCAAGAGAAATTTCTCCTGCTTTGGTCTTTCATCCCTTTTATGTTTAAGCATTCTCATTACGTACGTAGCATAACCAAGAATTAGCCAGGCTGTCGTGCCATAAGGATGAGTTTCAACAGAGAAAAACATTTGTCTGTGGTTACAGACTGGCTCTCTGGGAAAAAAAACAAAACAAAAACTGGTTGTGGCAGTATGTACTGGAACTTCTAAAAGCAAAGCATGAGGCTAAGTTTACCTGTCTGCCTACCACTGCCTAGAGTGTTTTCCCAGGTCTCAGCTAGTTTGTAACACATGGTTACCTGCAGTCATGTGAAAGTGTTTTCAACCAGTGTGCTGTCGTATTGGCAGCCACTGTTATTTAATGTAACAAACATTGCTTGTTGTTTTGAAGTAGTAGGAGGCAGTGTCCCCTTCCTCAAAACATTAATAGATCTTTTGAGCCAAATCCATCATACCTCTTTGACCCGGATTTATGTTTATGTGACTTAATCGATCCCAGCAATATTACATCCATGTGTCATTTTGGAATAAAACTCTCTAGTGAATCAATACCCTTTGCTCCTTTACACATTTTTCCACTGCCACCATGAACAATTCAAGGAAATTTTCCACATCTGGGACCTTTCTGAGTAAGGAGTAGAAGATATTGGCATCCATAAACCCCTCACAGGCATCTCAAAAGATTATGATATCTACAATAGTGAAAAAAAAAAATGCCACCCAGGCTATTTCAGTACTTGTTTTTTAGCATTTTCTTGTTTTTATTTTGTGAGCAAAACTTAGTCAGACTCAAATAGAGGACTGGAGCCTTCTCTTAAAGGAAAGAGTTTACCCAGCTCATTACTCCTAACTAACTGACACAGAAGTTAGCTGCATTATGTGGGCTTCAGGCCATCCTCAGCACAATCAGTCCTCTTCAAGCTGGAACTTGTTGTGTTTAGGCAGGTTGAGATTTCTGAACAGGTTGTTCAGCCCTATTTTCTATGCTCGGTTGCCCAAGGATTTGTTTTCTTCCAAGAGCAAAAACAAAGTGTTTAGCTTACAAAAGTTTTGAAAGAGTCTATAATTTCTAGAGAATTTTCTAGCCTTAAAATGTGCAGTTCCACTAGGACAGACACCAGGCTTTCAAGATGGAATGGCTCAGCAAATTACAAAGGCTGGAGGGCTGATACCTCCGGCTTTTCTACTGATATTGTGACCTTTCAAGTATACTGTGACATGACAACAGTTTGTCAGGGTCTAGAGGTCTAAGTGAGGACATTTCAGGACTCTGAGGAAATATTAATCTCAAGTGTTAACATAATTTTATTTGCTCATATTCATTAATAAGGTGCTTAGAACCTAGAAAGAGCATGACTGTCAATTCAAGACTTAATAAGACTTAATATCCTTTCATGTAATGTTTATATTTGTGTGGTATTTCATGGTGTGGGGCTTTGCTACAAAAGTATAGCAAAATGCTTTGTCAGCATGTCATATCCAAGTAAACATATTTACTTGGAAAGAAAAAAAGGAAAAGAAAAAAAGACCTAAGCCCTACAGAGGATGTAAATGAGAGGGTCCACCAGCGTCTGTTACAGAGCAGTAATAGTCTGTGCAAGGTAGAGTTGCTTCCCATGAAGGGAAAACCCCTCAAACCAAGCATAAATTCATCTAAGTGACCAAAAGACAAAATGGAGAGTCCAGCTCAATTGTCAACACGGATCAATACAATACAGATCATGCAAGGGTTTCTTTTGCTCTCTGTCCTGTCCATGCTAGAGATCGCTTTTAGTGTAACACATTGAGCTGTACATTTCAACAGCACTGTATGAATAAAAGATACATATCCAACTCATTCAACTTAGTAGTTATCTATACTGGTGGAGTCAGCCTTGCATTTGTAGAGTCCTACAAAGTTCTGTGCTGCCTTCACAAGCTTTATATTATTGCAGTAGTTCAAAGAAGAAGAAATTAAAACCCTGGAACTTTTAAATAGGGGTTTCAAATACTGCCAGTAGCACTTGCTTACTGTGTTTCCGTTGGTAGCAATAGATTTAGATATTCAGATCTTCACAAGTCTGTGGTAGTCTGCATACAGCAAACATCCTATCTGTTGGATATTCCATGCCAGTTGTAATGTGTTTTTCTAGCTTCAAATTCCAAATAAGAGAAAAATCTGGAGGTGTTAAATGCCACATGGAGTGCCTGGAAAGAGACAGTCCTCACTGTAAAATGTTTTTGAGGCTGCAAATAAAGGACAAAGTACCGTTATTCCTGTTTTATAGGCACAGGTATCAAGAGATGAAAAGATCTGCCTCTGTTATTCATGGAAAGATTATCATTGACTTCAGTGGGTGTAGTATCAGCCCTATAGCGGTATGAAACTTGGCTCCTAATTACATCAGGCCCACGTAGACTTAGTTTCAGCCACAGTTCATTTTATCGCCAGGTTGTTAACCTGTAAACCAAAAGTATTTCAACTGCTGACAGAGTCTGACTTGCGGTTCTGGGCTCCCAGGATGCCTGACTAAGAGAAACCCATGTCCAGTCACGTTTCGTTTGTGCTCCAAGTGTTTGGCTTCCATCAATGGCTTGGGATGGCCTGTTCTCTGCAGATTAAGAGGAAATAATATGTGACGCACAGGCTTGTCTCCTTCACTTCAAAGTGTGAGCAACAATGACTCACCCACCTCCACAGACATCTTTAAACTCTGTGCTGAGTTTCCTATTTTTCTTCTTGTGTCATAGATAGCATTGCTGCCTTTTGTTTTCTCCAGCCTACCTTCATCAGC
This sequence comes from Sylvia atricapilla, assembly GCF_009819655.1. Taxonomy (NCBI): domain Eukaryota; kingdom Metazoa; phylum Chordata; class Aves; order Passeriformes; family Sylviidae; genus Sylvia; species Sylvia atricapilla. The sequence continues at coordinate 64,696,779 of NC_089141.1, forward strand.
TTTGCAGAATTTTGAATCCAATCTGGCAATGAGGTTGAGCGTGGTTTTTTTTTACAGTTCTTTTGGGTTCCCATACTCTTTCATAGTTTACTTAACCAAACAGCATGTGTTTAAGTTTCTCAGTATACTCCAAGTGTTACCAAATAAGAATAATCTGCATAATATCTACGTGAAAAGGAGGCTTGTTATTCACACTTTGTTATCATCCTGTCCCACAGACAGCTGCTGTCACTGTTTGCCCTTTTCAGTGGCAGTGGGCTAAATTCATCCTAGTCACAGACGGGGGTAGGTGGCTGTGGTGCAGTTGCCACCCATTTGGAATATGACACGCTGGATTGAATTATTCTTTCACAGAGCAGGAAAGCTTATTGAACAGAAGAGGTTAATTAACCTAACTGCTGGCCAAAATGGGGCAAGAAAAATGTCCATAACTTCTTCAAAATATACTTCATTAGGAAAACCATGAAAAAACTCAATAATTACCTGATTTTATAAAAGTCTTGCCAGATAACACCATGGCTTCACCAGGAAGGATTTATCTGCTCTTGTGTTAACAATTCTTCAGAATTCAATGAACCTGGGTCATCCATGGTTGTGTAGACAATCAACCCTGTAGGCTAGCATGCAAAAAGTGGATTCCTCCACCACCACCACCACTGCGTCACCTACATCTGTGTTTTTGAATTAAAGTGACAATGGCAGCTCTGCCCTGTTTTGAACCTAGTGCTGCTGATATTCATTAGACATGGTCTAGGCATGCCCAGAAATGAGGGATCCTTGGGGACCTTAGACAGTGAAATATCAACTCTATAAATCCCAAATGTACTCAGGAAAATGGCAGTCTATGCATTTAGTTCAGCAAGGTGTCAGTGGTGTAATTTTAAGTATGTAAGTAAATTTTATAATGCAAGTTTTGAGTACATTAATGGGGCAAACATTATAGGGAAAATCACTCTTCTCTTTCTTTGATGAAATTCTCCTTGTTTGCACCATAAGTGCTAAGGTGTTTATCTGAATCTTGCTGAAGGCACCTGCCTGTCTGAGCTCCAGCTCTTCTGGGTGTCCAGAGCATGGCTTTGGCACATGCCCAGAACAGTTTAAGCAGCTTGATAGTTATCTCCCACCTATGAATCAAGGCATTCCTCTGCTGAAGTCTCCTGGGGAGCTCAAACCTGCAGACATTCTTAAAAAAACACCCAACACACACCCAGAAAGCTCCTTGGAAAATGATTTGTGGGTGATTTTTAGAACAGACAGTGGAGGAGGATCTGCCACCCACCTTTCATACAAAATTCTTTGGTTAAGTCATTTGCTTAGGAAGTTAGGCTGAGATTCAACACTTTAGTCTGACTGAAAGGGTTGAAATGAACATTTTTCCAAGGAAAATGTCTTCTTCTCAGGGATTACATTGTTTATAAAGGAAGAGATGAGGTTTCATTCACAGCTTACTTTTTCTCTTCAAGTTATATTAATGTGTAGCAAAAACTCTCAAAAGTCAATAGACAGGTACCTCCACAGAGGTACATAATTCTGCAGACTGCATAAAGTAGTTTGGGGCAGAAACCTGATTATACACTTTATGGTCAACACCCTTTCAAGTCAACTCAGAAAAGTAGGGCATTTGATACTTGAAAGACTGGAAGAAATTAAATTCTGGTCTCCCACTTTGTCCTCTACAATTTTACTTCTATTAAATAGACTAAATAGACAGAAAACATTTCCATCACCAGCCCATGTTAGAAGTATGCTAAGCTGAAGAGGAGATGTAGACACTTTCTTCCAAGTTCTGATCTGTGAACGTGAAGTTAGACCCATCTTCATCTTTGTATTTGCATTTTCACAGCAAAGTGGCTGAAAGTTCCTGAATGGTGAGTAGGGTGAAAAAGCAGATTTCAATCCTCTCTTGGATGCCTGACCTTTCTTATGATGTGCATGTAAAGGCCCATCCACAGGTTCTGTTTTCCACCACCATGCCCAGCTATACAGGCTAAAACTGCACTTGTTTTTTGTTATTCTTGTTAAGATTCAGTAGTGCTGATTTGAGTTCTTTTACATCTTGACCAACAGCCCAGCAGTTTTTTCATCTGGTTATATAATTTTCTTGTTTTCTAGGTCCACTTTCTTTCTGGACCCATATATTTCCCATTTAACTTCCATTATAGGTGACCTGTTTTGTAGGCAATCACTTTAAATTATTCACAGTTATTCACAATGAGTGAGGCAAGATGATTATATTCTACTGTATCTAAGGATTCTGTCTTTTCTCTTGTTCATGTATGTAAACACTAAGCAAACATCAAAGTGGATTCTTGATGAAGGGTGTGAGGTCTTTAGATTCCTGCCAGAGCAGAGAAAACCCTGGGGAAATCCAGAAAGCAGGAAGGGTTAAGGCAGAGAATGATCTGTGGTTTTATATTCTGTAGAAGCTGTGTCTCTGAAATGATGGTGACAGCAGAAGATGGCAACAGCATGGGAAAGTCACCTCTGTGTGGGGTAAGGTAGGGTTGGCAAGAGCCAGAAATTGAGCAAGGGAGTCCAAGTGAGAGAAAATGAGTGAAAGCTCAAGTTAGATGGACATGAAAAATTGGAGCTCTAAGTTTATGGGAGTTAGGGGATTAATCTGGAGGGGTAAGAGAGGGCATGTGGAAGTTGGAGGGATTGTTCTGCAAAAGAGTGGAGGGAGGATTAGGAGAAGTCAGGACATAAGTGACATGTAGAAGCGTCAAGTGTAAGATCTGGGAATTTTACCAGGGGAGGAAAATTTCCCTCAGGAAAAAGACACATCAGATTAATTAGGAATTGGTGGAGTCCTCTGAAGAAATACAACTATGTAGATCTGAAAGGGCTGGAGGAAAAGAGATTCTGAGATCAAACTGAGTGGAGCTAAGGAAATGGGGGCAGTGTCTCATCTTTCCCATCTTCCTGCTTCTACCTCCAGGCTCCTCAAAACTCTTGCATGGGAGCAGTGATGCAACAACAATGTCTTTCTCCATCTCCATCCTGCATCAATCTTTGCTTTTGAAATGACAAATATGTTTGAAAGTAGTGACCATATAATAACCTTTTATGTCTCTGGGTGATTTGCTCTACAAAAACTACAGCAGCTATGGGTTCTCCATCCCTGGAGGACTCCAACACTTTCAGCTGGAAAAAGCTCAGCTGAGATGCTTCAGTATTTGCAATAGTTCCATTTTGAGTGGGGAGTTGCTGTAGATGACCACCAGAGTTCCTTTTCTATATATTTTCCCATGGCCCACAGTTCAAGGAATCTAGAAAATTTTAGGCATAGAGGCTTACTTATACTTGACACCTTACACAATATCCTTGTTCCATTGTCCTTAATTTTTGCTCAAGATGGAAGATATGTGTATCTGCAATATCCCATAATGTTGCTGTTCTAAGAGGCTTGCAATAATATATTCTGGGTTCTTATTTCTATAACAAAAACCTACTTAATTCAGAGAAAAGAAAGAAGACCATCTAAGGGATTTATGCGCCTCTTCCTAAGGTTCAGGTGTCTTTTTAATCCCCCCATTTTGGCCCTCAAAATCATCACTTCTGCTTGACATTCTTGTGGGCCAAAGACCAAGTTGACTTGGATCTTTCCAGATCCCGTCAAAGCCTATTTCTGAAGTCATAAATAGTTTGCTGAAGTATGAAAGCACACCTTTTCCTCCATGAATTGGTAATACAGCTCATTTGTACAGTTCACAGCTAAAGCTGATGGGAGGATTTGGAGCAAATGCACTTTGCTTTTTAATGATGTAAAGGTTTTTGTAGAATCAGAAAGATTTTACTTATTTTTCATACCAAAGAAAGCCCCTCTCCAAAATAAATTTTGAAGTAGGAATAATTACACTATTTCATTGATTTGTTTTGGAAAGCAGGAGGTATGAGGTACTGCCTGAACCTGTGCTTGGCTCCACTGCTGAGGTACCAGTGTTACAGCCCAGCCACCCTGGCTCTCTCCACTCTCCTGGAGCCACCAAGTCTTCCTGCCACCCTGAGAAAGTGCCCATCATCCTCCTGCAACATTAGAGGGAGTCTGAGATGACTAACCCCTTAATTTACATGCCTTACATGGGTGATTAACGTTAGGTAGGATGAATTGCGACTGCAGTGTATCATTGAAACCTTTACCTTATTTTCCAGATCAAAGTATCTCGTGTTTTTGTTCTGAGGAAACAGTTTGGTACTTAACAAGAGGAGCATGTAAACATTCAACATACAAATTAGAGAAGCCAGATGTTTGCTCTATCTTTCCATTATCCAGCAATTCTGGTTCAAATAATATGTTAGGGCATGTGGTTTATTATGGACTTCCACAATGAAGCCATAAAAATAAACAAATATCTCTAACTATTACTAACAATGAGAAATTCTGGGTTGAAAAGCAAATCCAAGTCAACTTTTTTTTTTAAAAAATGTAATGCTTTTTATTCTGTGGCAGGTTTAAAAATATTTGGTTCAGTTGTGACTCAGCACTGAATCAAATTCTGAAATTATATTTAACATGAACCATGCTCCTAACTTTAACCAGCTTTTCTGTTTCAGCAACAAAAGGCCATTCAGCTGCTAGCTCTCATCTTAAAGACTGAGTGAACAGTTGGAAAGCAATGAGAAATTCCAGTGATCTTTGCTGGTAGTGGGTCAGTGGGGTAGTGCAATTCCACTAACTGCTGGACACTACCCAAGTAATTTGGCTTTAAGATGCAAAAATAGGCTAAGTGTTTTAGGATATGATGAATACTCTTCAGAAAAGTTCAAGGTCAACAAAGTCTAAATGGATATTAAGTATAGCTGCTTACCAAAGTGTTTTCTAACAATAGTAAGAAAGTAACCAGAGATTTATTCAACCTTAAAAAGAAAAAAAAAAAAAAATCCCTTACATTTCTTTGAATAGAATGTGAGCTGAAGAACACACACATACAAAATCCATTTACTATGCTGTTTGACTATGCACTATGCAACTAAAAATGTTGGAGCATCTACCATTTAACTAAACAGAAGCATGCTCTGACTTGATTGACCTATGCATCATTGCATGCCAATCTATTTGAGTTGTTTCACAGTTTGGAAACATTCTCACATAATCCTACATGTATGCTCACTGCACTTGGAGTTAACTTGCCCTTCTTTTGAATAGTACACATAATCTTCAAAGTTCTGGGAAAAAAAATTATAAACTGTGATGGTTAAAAAAGCAGCTCTGATGCTTCTTGTTGGTGGCATGGGACTAGTACTGATTTCACTGAATTTCTTATAAAAGTCCACTTTATCTGCTCAGAAAGAAATCTCTTATGTGATGATAAGAGATGTCATGGTGCTATTACAGATAACACATTCGAGTCAGCAGTGGACTGTGGTCAGGACTATGTAATCAAGGTGATTTGTAAGTTGAGACACGTTCCAGCCGGATGCAGAGGAGGTGGCTTGGCATTTGCCAGGAATATCCATCCTGCAACTGTCAAATCCACAAACACAATCCATCATGCAGAATAATGGTTTCCTCCTTCTTGTCCACTCCATGGTCTAAGTGTGATTATTCACCTTGAACGCAATCAGTCTTTCACATATGCTTTATTTTATTACACACAATCAGAGGCACACTATGCTATCCTTAGAAAGCAAATATTTATTAATCTTCATTAGCAGAAATGCTGTCTGTATTGGTATATGATACTTGAAAGTAACCATCTGGTTTACATGTTACGGTATGACAACAAATGACAATGGTTGATTTTTCAATAATGGTCACTGATAGGGTAAATAAGTACAAGTTGATGAGATAATCCTTACTCCTACTCACTTCTTTGGGGTAAGCAAGGCCCGAAAAATCAGGAAAAAAATGTATGTTCCATTTCAGTATTTCTTAGTATGTATTCAGGGTATTCCTGAGAAAGTCTGCAGCCCTAATAAAACAGTAACTTACATTCACAACTTTCATCAGAAGAATTTTCTCTGCTGTCTAAAAGTTAATATTATCTGTTCTCACTAACAAATATATTATATAAAACTTTTTTTTTTCCTTTTTTTTTTCTTTTTTTTTTTTTTTTTTTTAATTCTAGTAACAATATGTAGCATTTAGTATAGTCTTTCAAGAACTGCCTTAAAAAGAAACCCTTGGTATACGATGGAGATTCTTGGCCAGATGAGAACTTAGAAAGATGAATGTATTAACCAGCAATCTGCAGGGAGTTAATTTTATGCTGAGTTAGAATGCAGTGACAAAGCAAATCAGTACTTTCTTCTGCTTTTTAGTGCTAAAACACATCTTTTTTTCTTCTTCTTCTTTTTCTTTTTTTTTATTTAATGATTTGGGGCTTGAAAGCAGGATTGTTCCAAGATGCTTGCAAATTGAAGTCCAAAGGAGACTTAGGAAACAAATGTGTTTACTGAGTAAGATTAAGCCAGTGCATGAGTAGGGGAACAGGAAGGATCATAAACCAGAGAGACCAGTTCAAACCAATTTTCACAGAACTCCTCCCTTCAGTTACATTACTGTAAGTTACAAATATTACATCATCAGAACAAATGATTATTTGCTAATCCATGATTCAGAAGGACAACCATTGTTAAACAGCAGCCTTTGGAAACTGCTTAACCCTTCATCCTCCCTTTGCTCTATCACCACATGTAAAACAAAGAAGCTATGAATGAAGTATGCTGAGAACACCGTGACTTATGAAATTGGTTAAGCACATACACACTCCTTTATACAGGTAAGTGGCAAAAGGTGGCAGGTATTCAGTGTGGCAAGAGAAGCCATTCCTACAGTCATACAAGTGCTGACAATTCATTTTCTGGAAATTTGGTTTAACTTTGCCTGAAGAATGTTGCTTATAATAAGTTCTTTGATGTAAATCTATAATTTGGGTAATGGACTTGGGCAACCACAAACATATCTTACAAAGACACTGATATTCACATCTGTTCAGACCTCTGATTTTTTCTATTCCAGTGAATACTCCTGTCAGAGGACAGAAATATCTCTGCAGATTAATGAATATATACAGTGAACCACACAGAGAACATACTACCAAAAGCAGAAGATAGGAGAAGGAGATGTTTAAGGACAGGTCTCTATTAGTGTTTTCGTTTAGGTTGGGAGAGCTGCTTTGAAGGGGAATCTCCTGACCACCCCTAGCGAGAATAGAATCATAGAGTCATAGACTGGGTTCGGCTAGAAGGATTTTTGAAATTCATCTGGTCCAAACCCCTGCAACAAGGAGGGACATCGTCAGCTAGATTGGGTTGCTCCGGCCTTCAATATTTTCAGGGTTGGGGTATCCACCACCCCTCTGAGCAACTTGTTCCAGTGTTTCACCATAGGAAGGGTGGTCCAGACCTCCAATCATTTTTATGGCCCTCATCTGGATCAATTCCAACAGGTCCATGTTCTTCCTGTACTGAGGACCCCAGTGCTGGATGCAGCACTCCAGGTGGGGCCTCACCAGGACAAAGTGAAGGGATAGATTCACCTCCCTTGGCCTGCTGGCCAATGAAGCTTTGGTTTGCATCATGGAGCCGCTTGAAACATGGAAACTAGATTCCTTTTGGATGACACTAACTAAAAAATGTGCTCCAAAAATCTACCTAACACCCTTCCATTGCTAATGGAACTTCAGTCAACAGGACCAGCCTAGAACTAGTCTGATGTCACAGGCCAGAAATGTGTGCAGAGTACCCAGCATTCCTCAGCATTTCTTCTCACTAATCTGGATTTGCTAGGGTAGCTGGAGGCTTAGACAGCTCAGGTTTTGAGACACTCACTGCAGAGCTCTAAGAGGAGTCAGTAAATGATCCAGAACAACTCATTGCAATTTGCAGCTATTCCATTTGTCTGCAATATGAATGCCATTTAAAGTTTTGTCTGCTGTCGTAGATACTTTGTTCTCAGAGTCCTCAGAGCCTGTAGGAATGACCATATTTTTGGGTTCTGACCATACTTTTGGGCTAGTATTCTCCTATGCACTCTTGAATGTAATAGGGTACAGATGGGACTGATTGTGGCCTGAAAAAGTGTGTTTCTTTTTAGAGGAAGTTCTTATGGATAGTTGAGCATAGTTGATTTCCTTGGGGCAGAGTTCACACTCTGTGTGCAGATGATCTTCTTGACTTTGTGCTTTGTTGGCTGTTTTATTACACCAGACAGCAATGGATTACATTGACGTAGTTATGGAATTACATTGATGTAAATGGCTGCATAAATGATGTAAATGACTTTCACTTTCTGTCTACAAGTAGTAGAGAATTTTTCAGTCAATGTGTAAGAATTTTAGGTATAATTGCAAAGGAAAAAGCACCTCATTAAAGGATGTCTGAATTCAGAAAAATTCCAGATAAGACGAGATAGGTCAGAGAAGTCTTCACAAGCCCCCAAACAGATGAGTGCCTGTTTTCCTCAGGTCTGAGTGTGCCAGATTCAGCTCAGCCTAATTTATGGTGTCTGCAGTGTAGATATGTGCACCTCAATTAGGTGCTAAGCTCCTATTAAAATTAATGGAGAGTTTGAAGGTTGCCTAAGCACAGCCTTCTAGTGTCATTTGAGATGCCATCAAGAATAAAAGATATCTGCATAAAGCTTGAAGATAACACCCAAGACCTAGGGGTGACCCATGCTCTTCTGGAGCAGCCTAAGGGTGACAACACATAGCATCTAACACTTCAATAAGACTTCTATGTCTAGGAAACTGGCTTGGTTATGAGCTTTCCCTTAACTCTGAGGGCAACTTATTCAAGCCCTGATACTGACACCTCTGATACACAGCTTAAATTGAGCCAGGATTAAGTCTTCTCAGCATTTCATAATGAATGCAATGGAAGTGGCAAACAAGTGCTGGGAGTGGGAAGAATAGCCTTGTTCACGGGAAAAAAAAGGCAGAGGTAGGTTGTGGTACTATTAATGAACATGAGTGGCATATTTATATGTGCTGGAAATAGAACTGTCCAAATAATGGGTTTTTGGGTTTGGTGGTTGAACTGAAAGTTATACAGTAAATTCCTTTTAGTTAACCTGAAACAGATTTTTTTTGCCTCTGCATGTGTGTTTTTAACTAATGTAAGGAACACGTGTCTCATCTTCTTTGTTGATGACAAGGAACGAAACTTCTATGTAGCTGCAGCCATAGGTTAGGCATGGTAGCCTGTGGCAATGGATTAAACATCTTAGAAAGGATACTAGGTAGGAACTACAGGCTCATGAACTGAAAATTGCCATGCAGTGATTTGACAGGAAAGAATAATCTTTTTTCACATCATGACTGGAAAGCTTATCTGCCATATTACGTATTTTATGGGTTCTACTCTGCAACTTTTGCTTTAGATTGTGTTCACTGGAAGTGCCACAATACTTATTTACCTAGGTAAGTGAGCAAAAGTGATTCATCATGCAAAAAGATTGTGAAACTAGGCAGTATATCTTATGTATCTATGTTTTCACCCGTCTCTAAAATAATCATGCAAACCCCATCATTTGGGGGATATATGTGCCAGATTCTTGTGCTCTGACATCAGATTAAGACCTGAAAGTTCTTCTGGTTTAATTATATTGTTAAACTGGTAAAATATGTCAGTTGAAATGATGCTATTACAGTTTTGGAAGTCCTGAAACTGCTGCAGGGTATGGCCACTCAGAATCTAGAATAAATTATAACAGCATTAAAACTTACATCCCAGTGTGACTATGTTTGCAAGACAGCATAAAGCTGTGCTTGTAAAGCTGCTAGATTTTACCTACTCAGGTGGGAATTCTCAGGTGAATAAAATGGACAGTCTTTGTGTCCTGATCAAAACCAATCTATACTAAAAAAAAGAGTAAAAATACCTGTGATTTTAAGTTGACACCCACAAGCAGTTTAACACTGTAGATGTTTAGGAACACATAAATTGAATTTTTCAAGGAAGATACATGTTGATACTTTAAATTATCACATGGAAAGTTGTGCAGTTGGCAGCAAAGTTGCTTTTCCTTAAAAAAAAAAAAAAAAGAGTTATATTAATATTTACTTGATTGCCTGATAAAAGTAATACTACAAAAGAATATTGCAAAATCTTGGAGGCTTGGCATGCTTTTCTATGTGGGTGGAAAAATCTTGTGCTGAAGCCAAGCTGGAATGAATCATGAAACTGTAGCATAAAAACATACTAGATCTATTTTTTTTTTTAAGAAAAAAAGATGACAGCTAAAATAATAAAACTGTAGGCCTGTATGCAACGTAAACATGTTGCTGAAATAATATTGGAGAGTACATTATGCAGGACAGACTTTGATTGTAAGGAGAGCAGTAGGGTTTTGGCCTTCATTCACAACTTAGATCTCTGAACTGAGAGGTCCCATCTAAGACATTCTCTGTGGAAACTCAAGACGGACAGCATATTGTGTGCCCTATAAGTTCCAATATTAAGGGGCAGATAGAGGGATATAACTTTACTTATTTCAATATCTTCTACATTAATGATAAATACCAAAATAATTCCTCACAGGTTAGTGCAGCAGAGGATGGCAAGTTTCTTTAGCCTTTACGCCTCTGGTGTCTCAACACTTATGGGACAACTTCAGGGAAAGGCATGCAAAATTTGATTGCTATGCTGACACCCCATCTGTCTTCCTATCAACCTAATGCCATAATTGCCAGGTTGAAATAAAGATGTGTAATGCCAGCTAAAAATAAGAGTGTGTCAATCTCATGCGTGAGCATCAGTGCGTGTATATGAAATGGTGCAGGCTAAAGCAAGGGCAGGGACCCTGCCCTGACCTGGAGGCCAAGTAACACTGGCTGTTTCACATCAGTCATTTCTACACATGACGCATCCCAGAGACTGCGTGGAGGGACAATCTTCAGGACAAGGCCAAGAAGTGAGCTAAGACTCAAGCAGTGTGGCCATCAAGAGTCTGGGGAATGAGATCTGGAGCAGATTGTATCTATTGTGGTTTATCATAGGGAAACAGTCATTGCAGGTAATCCTATTCTAGTTATTAAAATTATGTAAATGTATCATATACATATGTGCCATTGACTGTTGCAGTCCCATGTTTCTTCTTTATATAACAACCATCTAAAAATGTTCACCAACTGACAAACATGGAACTATGCTTGAAGTATTTATAAAAACATAAATTTTCATAAATTAAAATTTTATGGTATTTTTTGAATTCAAGCCAAAGCTCTTCTTTGAATGGACCACCTAAAGAAATGAGGAAGCAGAAATGGGGAATTATCTTCATGAGATGTCCAAATTTTGATGTCTTTAAAAAAAATGGGGGAAAATACTATTGAAACTTCTTCAAGGAATTTACTTTTAAGTTTTCACTTAGAAGAGAGTCATTTGGAACAAGAACAACAAAGAAGTATACTCCTTTTTGAAAGGACCAAAACATCATGAAGAGTAGATCGATCAACACCCAAGTGGGAGTATGCTTGGAAGCACATGTGACTGGGAGGAGTGGGAGAGTGGGATGTGCTTGTGCCTTGTGGATGATACTTGCAGCTATATCTCCCTACCTCATGCATATGTGAGAGTAAAATCCCAGGACTCTTACCAGTCACCCCATCTAGATTTGAAGCCACTCCCCAGGCAGGCAAATTTGTCAGGAGCTTTGGCTGGGCATTATGATCTGCATTTGACCTCCAGGTCTTCACTTGAGGAAGCTTGCTCCAAGGTCCGAGTTCTTCCACTCTTGCTGTCATCAAAGAGTCCCTTATTCCCAAATCCATTCACTGTCTCTCAGGTCTCAATTTGGCCCTCAATCAGCAACACAGATAAGGTAACAGTTACATTACACTGAGATTTTTATTAACGTCAGAGAAATTAATTTTGCATGACATCTCCATGTGCTACCACTAATAAATCAATGAATGAATAGTTGTGTAGGACAGGGGAAACTAAAGAAGAAACCCTTGAATTTCATCCTTGACTCCATAACCAAAGTACAACATGACCTGCTCTGATGCTTTTGTGCCTGCGTCTCCATACAGATATTTTAATGTATTTTAATATTGGTTATTATTATTGGTTGTACAATTCTATAAACATGAGCTTATTTCAAAACACATGGCTGGTGGTGTTCACTATAAATGAAAGTTTTAAGCTTTGCAGAGCTTATATACGTATTCAATATAATATGTATATTGCAGAGTCTACATATGTGCTCAAGATAATATGCATATAATATATACATATTATCTTTTCTCTCTATTTTTTTTCACTTTATATGAAGCCAGGAAAAATGTGTTTCAACAGTTTTTATAAGAAAAGGAAATACATTTCAATTATATATATTCAAATAATATTTAAAAAAAAGTATAAGAACTGAGAGCTAGAGAAAAGAGTTAATCACAGCATTTCTGCCAAACTATCTCTTTTGTCAGCTATATTCAGTCAATACAAGGTAGAAAACTGAAGACAAGAAAGTCTATGAATAGGCAGAGCCTATTTTCTGTAGTTAGCCAAAGAGTAAATATAAGTGTATCCCTAATATAGTCACATAATCAACTGCTTCCTTCATCACTCACTGTGAGCAACATTTCTTCCACAGAAGCAATGTCTCCATGTTCCCTCAGGAAATTCCCACAGGATTTTCTGATAATTTTAATTCTCCGTGTTAGAAATTTCATACTGTATTTTTTCTTCTGATTTTCTCTTCTGTGTTTGTAGCATATTTGGCAGTAGATGAGGTTTTGCACTTTCAGTAGGAAGCAATCCTTCCCAAATAGCTCATGCAGTTTCTCAGAGCTTGGCGTTTCCTATACCACTGAAAGACAGAATGTGAAGTTCAGCTTTTCACATCTCTCCCAGAACCCAGGATTGGCAAGCAGAGGCACAGTGAGTGAAACAGTTTGTGTTTGCCTGTGTCTGAATGAGCCTCATCAAATATTGCCATTGATTATTCTAATAGAAAGAGCACAGAGCTAGAACTCAGAGTTCTTCTAAGAAGTGTCTTGGATATGCTTCTGCCTTTTGAAGACCTTTCCCTTTCCTAAGATGATAGCACAATCCTTTCATTCAGCAGTGGGCTCCTTGGTAGGAAACTCTCTGGAGAAGATTAGAAACAACAACCAGAAACTACAGCTGGTAGAAACATTGCTGTGCAAACAACCAGATGTTGTTGGGGACATCAGAGAACAACTGTGTGGCAAGGGCTTTGTGGTAGCATACACACACCCCTGACATGATAGCGGTCCAGGAATATGTAGTGATAAAGCAAATTCATCTTCCCAGCTGTGACCTAGGGACAGAATGAGAGACAATGAACAAGAAGCCACTGAATCCCAATCAAAAGTATTCAACGGTCTGAAGTTCTGTAGGTCATCAGGGAGAAATGTAGGGTGCAAAAAGAGCACAGAGATGTAATGCAATGAACCTTCCTAAAAAAATTTTATATGGTGCTATAATTATGATATAAACTTCCTTCCACATCCACCTTTTTCAGTGGTTTCAGGGGAATAATAGCATGAGAAACACAGGACCAAATATGACAAATATCCTCACAACTCTATCTTTGATACCACACAGGAACAGCTGCTTAGAGTGCATTTCCATAAATGAGTAGGGTATCTATTTTCAAAATAATTTTCTGGATTTTCATGATCAAAAGAATTTGGAGTTGTATCCAGGTACATAAAAATAATTGATGAACTCTTCTGCAGTGTTTGTCTAATTTCCACTTTGAATCCATTTATACTTTTGCCCCCTCTGCATTATATACAGGAATTATGTAGTCATTGTATGAAAAAAATTCTGGGACCCCTCTACTAGTCCTTTCATGAAGCAATCTCCATTTTATGAATTTTATGGGAATTGTGCTTCTCTGACAGTTATGGAGATCTGTATAAATTCTGTTCTTCACTGACTGTTCTTTAAAGGGAAGAATCCTTTGTTCTGTAGTTGCAGTAAGGGGTAAGGAACACAAAGAAGAATATGTAATGAATACAGATGTAGGAACTGGAAGTATGATGAATTCTCCAAATGTTTTGCACATTGCTACTATTAATCATCCATTAAAATTAAAACCAGCCAACACTCAAGTCCCAAACAGATAAATTTGATGCCTTGATTTTTCAGAGGAGAACCAGATTCAGAGAGAATTTCACAAGGTTTCTTTCTTGTGATCTTGTCCAGGTTTTGACCTGAACACTGGACCATAATCCAAAGCAAGGACTTAAGTTTCTTGTACAGTCAGATGCCTATGGAGTCAGTGGCTATGGAGCAGAATTTCAAAGGGACATACAACTTATGTTAGGTTAGGCATGTCTCCATACTTTTTTATTTATGAGGTATTGTTTGTAATATTAGTGGCTACTGTATGTGCAAATATTATAACTTTTTCACACACCATGTAAGACACATAGAAGTGTAACTTCTGCTCCAAGTACCAGAAACAATAATTTATTTAGATCACTTAAATATCAAGTATTTTTTCTTTTTTTTTCCCATGTAATTTTATTTCCAAGAAAGCATTAGTAGTCTAGTTCTAAGCCTGTGCCAGTAGGTCTATCAGGAGGAAATCCACTGTAAAGCTAAATTTGCATATTTAGCTGTACCTGCAATCATAGGAAGCTATTTCTTTTCCAATGACAGAACTACATGATATACTTTTCTTTTTAAAGTAAACATTAAAGTATATTTCCTTACAAACATGCTAACAGCCTTAGTGTTAATAGGAAAGATCTCCACTGATTTGTTTGTTCTAACTGTGGTGGGCCCCAAAAAGAGTGACCTTGGCCCCATTGTCAGTATTGGCCTTTGAAACTACATCTGCACTCTGACTGCCCTTATACCTCACGGAAACTTACAAGAGATAGAGCTGGAGCAAATTTCCCTTGAGTCTTGCCTGACTCTGTGTTTGCCAGATAGAAGCCCTTGGCAGAATCCTCTATCCTGGAGAGGGAACATTTTATTTTCTTCCAGTAAATACTTAGTTATGTGTTCCTTTAGTTAGAGATAGTGTGTAGCATTCTGTTCATTACTTCAACAAAAGCAAAACCAGTTCTTGTAATGTTAGTTCAGAGAAATTTTTTTTTTGCAGTATTGATGATTGTTCTATAACTGAAATGAGTATTCTCATTTCCAGATGTACTTCTTTCACCTTTAGTGTTGCTAAAACAATGGTCCACAGAAGCATTTTCCGCCCTTCAGAAGACGCATATTCCAGAAGGATGTTGTTTCCTATTTCTTCCCCTAAAGATCATAGGAAGCTGAAGACTCCTGCTGCAAACATTTCCTTTCAGTTTAGGAATGCTGGAATCCTTGTTCCACTCCAAAGTTTGTCAAAGACCCACCCCTTTTTAGGAGTTCTGATGTGAGATTTGGCTCAGACAAGGCTCCTGTGTGCCTTCTACTAAGAAAGTTTCAGGGCATCAGAAAAGCAGCCAAGTCCTCCTTCACGAAATGTCCTAACCAAACTTTTTTCTTCAAGGTAGTGAAAGGGTGGATTGCATTCCTTGGGCTCTGGAAGGGAAAACCTTCATGTAAATCTCATAAAACAGCTCATGGCTCATACTTTAAGAGCTGTAAGCAAAAAGAGTGGCAGTGGCAGCAGCAGCTTTCCCCTGGAAGAGGTTTTTTGGCAGAGGACCGTTGATAAAACATCAGTTTGGACAGTGAAAAGAAGACTGTGACCCTGAGTGAACTTCCACACTTGCATCCCCTGCAATGCTGGGTCAGAGCTGCACTGGCAGGACCACACTTGCCTCCTCTATCACATGCAGCATATGAGATGCAAGTAAAGTAATGAACCTTTTCTAAGTGCTGAAAGGAGCACCTCATTCAGCCTGCTGAATTCTTCTGGACTGAAAAAACTTATTTTTTCTGAGATGATATCCACTTGTTATTGACATCAATCTAGGTGATATTGACATCAATGATATCAATATCCAAAAGCCATCTCCATCAGCAGATGATTCATTGATGTCAATATGGACACATCCCCATCAAATTTGTTTCCTTCTGTCTTCTCAACTATCCAAAAATATGTCCCAATCTTCCCCAATATGTGAATATGTGCCACCTAGCAAGATACATAAAGTGTACCCTTGCAAAGCATTTCTTCACTGGTCATAGCCCAATCTTCCTATCAGACACACTGAACTTTAAAAATGCACATTAAAATGATTAGTATGTGTGCTGGTATTGGCTGGGACATGGTTAATTTTCTTCAAAGTAGGTAGTAGGTGCCAGGCTGAAAACTAGGGCTATCTGCTATAAACAGTGTTGATAACACAGGGGTATTTTAGCTACTGCTAAGCAGTGCCTAAACAGTCAAGGTCTTTTCTGTTCCTCATCCCACCCCACTAGAGAGGAGGCTGGGGCTCCAGAAAAAGCTGGGAGAGGACACAGCTGGAACAGCTGACCCTAAGTGACTAAAGGGATAACCCACATCATATGGCATCATTCTCAGCGTGTACAACTGGGGGAAGAAGAAGGAAGAGGAGGACGTTCAGAGTGATGGTATTTGTCATCCCAAGTCACCATTAGGCATGATGGACCCCTGCTTTCCTTGAGATGGCTGAACACCTGCCTGCTCCTGGGAAGGGGTGAACTAATTCCTTGGTTTAACTTGTTTTCATGTGCGGCTTTTGCTTTACCTACTGAAGTGTTTTTATCTCAACCCACGAGTTTTATCACTTTCACTCTTCCAATATTTTCCTTCATACCACTGGGGAGAAGTGAGTGAGCATCTGTGTGGGGCTAAATTGACATCTGGAGGTTAATCCACAACATTATGCCTTAGAGCTCCTAGGGAGCTGTGGTGTTCCCACTTCTCACAAAAGAGATCCAAGCCAACATAGCCATAAGGCACCTGCAGTACTTGGACTGGTGGGCCATAGATCATTCTTTTGAGAGAATGGCTTTGGCAGATGTGTCTCCCATGAGCCCCTAACTTGTCCTTTGATTAGCCTCAAGAGCAGTGAATTGCTAAACTCCTTATTTTGAAAAGACAAGTGGCAAATATCTCAGGACTCCTTTCTTCAGACAGAGATACCAAGAAATTCCTAGAGACAACACAGAGAGAACCATGTATCACATACCCTTGGATATTTTCACATACTACAGGTAGTTCATTGGTTAGCAAAGGAAACTAGTAAGAAATGTGTATTGGCTGACAAATACTAACCTCTAAACCAGATACTGTTAAGAAACAATTATGAAACTCTAGCATTTTTATCTTTTCCTTTTTCAGTGAAACAAGGAAATACTGGCATGTTAACACCACTAAATTCCATAGAGACAGAGTCATGTTTATGTCTCATGTTGAAGCTTTTACATACCATGGTCTCATCCTTACCTTTGCACCAGATTACTTATTTCATTATTCTTTTTCAAAACCTGACTCTAACATGGTGAATTGTGTATTCTGGATATACACAGGGCTGTTTTTAAAATCAGGATAGGACCAAAGTTTTCAGATACCCCGACGTTGTTTGCCAGTTTCACAGGTAGGACAGAAAGTCAGACAGTTAGCCAAAGGTTATTTTAAGTGGGTGTCTAATTGCATTAAGTTTGCTGTGAACTAACCAGATTAGATCTACCAATTCAGGCTAAAGATCATGCCACCACCAGAGTACTGGTGGCCTTTGTGGCTTCCCTGAGAAGTGTGTCTATCTCTGAAATCTGGAGAAGGTTGGGGATCAGGCCATAGATTTGCACATCATTTTTCTTTGGTCAAAAATATAAAATCTGAAGTTTGTGTTCACTGAGCTGTCCCATAGCCATTATTTAAGATAGTCTCCAGTAATTTTACCTCCTACACATCAGGTCATTGCTTGTGAGTCATGGCAACAGAAAGCATAAGGATGTCAAGGAAGGATGTCAGCTATGGAAATTTCCATCACTAGGGTTTCCATTTGGCATAATAGAATGTTTGCAGTAACCATGAGGATTCTCTGAGATGTTGCCCAACCAGCTCTCCTCACTGCTGGGGAGTTTTATAATACCTGAATTCTGTAGCAGCATAAGAAAATTCTGTCCTGGTGAAATAGGTGGGGGAGTTCTAGTGTGTAGGTACAGGCTTGGTGGATAAGGCTAGGCAAGCACAGATTTGAGAAATTCAGGCATGCCAAGAGAGAAGTGCAGATGGACAACGCATTTGAAACAGCTGTGGCTACTACTACAGGGTAAGTAACGAGTCCTACTTGCCAAAGGGAAATCCTACTTAATGCAATTTTCCATAGCCTTCATCATTTCTTCACTTTGTGATAGCTGTGCCAGCTCTAAGGAATAATAATTGTATGGTGAACCTTTGATTTTATTATCTGTTGTTTGCCATAGGAATTTAAAACCTAGGTGTTGACAGTGACATAGAATAAAATCAACTGACTTGACCAGTCTGGTCTCACTTGTAAGCCTGCTGAAAGGAACATGAAGTTTAAGTGATGAAATCAGCATCAGGAAATCAAATGGTAAAGTGAAAATTCCCTCTTTTTTTTCTTCCCAGACTAAGATGAAAATTAGCTGCTAACCCTACTGACAGCAAATAATGGTTTCTGCATTTTTCTTAGATGTTGTGTTGTTATTGGACGTATTTTCAATGCACTGTATGAGGTAATGCTTAATGTTTCTTAATAAATAAGCCCAAGGCATGTTCATAGTTGGCATAGTGGATAATATTTTTAGTGGAAGAGGGTGGTAGTGTGCTGATGATGTACCTGATAAGATAAAGAGTGCAAAAGTACATTTTTCTGCATGTTTAAACTTTTTAAATTAGAAAATGTGATCAACTCAGTGTGATGATTCACTTGGAAAACAACATCGTGAAACCAGGCCTAATTTATAAATTGACTTGGCTTTTCTGCTGCCACTCCCATAAAAAAACAGGTAAATAGCATGTGCATTACATCTTCTGAGACTGACTATTCTTCTTCTTTCTATTGTGCCGCCAGTGTGAAATTTGATATGTGGATTCTCAGCCATGCCACTGCTAGATCTTGAGGGAAAGCAAGAGCACACGGGAAACTCTTCAGGAAATGAATTGTGCAGAAGGAAATGATGCTGATGATTCACCAGGTTGTACTTTTGTTCTGAGTCAGAACCCGGCTGGTCTTTGGCAAGCTCATGGTGGTGCATTTGCTGTTGAATTGCCATGTTGTGGGTGAATAGCCAATGTCACACTGCTTTTCAGAGTAGTGGTTTCTTTGAACTCCCAGTCTGAGGAGTACATTTAGCTTTTCCTCCTTAAAATTCTCTTGCAGTTTGAAATGATCATTGTCAACATTGCCTCAATTCCTCACCTCTTTTATCATGTCATGCCATTCTGTGCCTAGCACTAATTGCCCTCTTTCTCAATATTCTTACATGACATCAATGATTCAGACTGCTGGAGTCAATCAAAAGTCTGTATTGACCTCAGCAGCTTGTGGCAAGGGTCTGAAAAATTTTGCCAAATGACAAAAGAAAACACTTTAGTTCTCAGATTCCTTCTTCGCCCTACAGTGCCATTTTTGAGAGAAAGACCAGCAGCAAGTA
Organism: Sylvia atricapilla; assembly: GCF_009819655.1. Lineage (NCBI taxonomy): Eukaryota > Metazoa > Chordata > Aves > Passeriformes > Sylviidae > Sylvia > Sylvia atricapilla. The sequence goes on from NC_089141.1 coordinate 64,716,243, forward strand.
CCTTAAAATAACACTTTAACTCCAAAATCATGCTACCTAGGCAAAAGGCTGCCCCTGATGCTCCATGCAGTCCTGCTGACACAGGTTTGTGTTCAGACACTGATTAGCTTCTCTCAGCATCTCTTTCTGTGACACACTTTCAGTGAGATTCTCTCATTTATTTATATCTCCCTATGTGTTTATATGCTTGACAGTTACCAAAGTGAATGTATGAACTTCTTAATTACCATTCTACTGATAAAGGCATATTTTATGGTAACACAGACAATAGTACTTCTCAGTTTCAGCACTGAGAAGTCATAAAATTGTTACCTCTCCTTTTCTTGACAATTTTTACTGCATCAGAATGAACTTCAACATTGTTACTTGGACTTCTGGGTAATTTAGAATACATTGACTTTTCCATTCTTACTGGTTATTGTTGTTAAGTTTAACAAAGCACACAACCTTCAAACATACAATTGCGTGCCACCTGTTTCAGAAAGGTTATGGCTGGACAAAATTCTGTTTGCATTTTGATAGCAGAGGTGACTTACTGTCCTTTCCTGGATACTTGGTGTTCAGACAAGTTGTTCAAGTTATTTTATATGTATTGTATACACACTATGTATTTATATAAACATGATTTCCTTCAATCTATCACACAGTTCGTCATGGTGAGTATAAAGAAAACCTGTTCTCCCAGCTCTGCAGATGGCAGAGACAGGCATAACAGAGGTTAGAGCAATATCAATATTGCGATCATATTTAAACAGTTTGAGCCACACAGATGGTAAGCCTTGACTGGGCCTTTTAGTTCTTTGAAACCACAGTCAGTATGGGTTTTATCACTAAAGAGAAACAATGAAAGGTCTTTCTTCAACCTCAGTGCAACCATCATTCTGGGGGGAGATAGCAGTGTCATTTACAGTACAAAACTCTTCTGCTATCTCAGAAGTTTGCATGTTCTTTGCATCATGAGCAAATTCTCTGCAGATCTGGAGATAAAATATTTTACTCTGGCACCTTGAGCCAACAATTATATGAAGGTAATTTCTTACAGAAATTGACTTAAAATTTTATCACAATACAAAGGATTCAGTTGCCCAAACATAGCTGCCTCATGCTTCAGAGGCAGAGATACCTAATGCATCTGGATATCCAAGGCACCTGCACGGCACTAGCAGATAAAGAGTACACCTGCAGTAAAGCTGCTGACCAGGCAGGATGACATACTGTGCTCAAGTGGTGCTAAATGGCAATGTTTAAGCAGTTAATGTGAGTCCCAGGGATTCCCATCAGAGGCTCAGATTACTGAAGGCAAGTGTCTCCTCACAGGTGCTTACATGGAAGTGGTGTTTAAGTCCAGGCAGCTCAGTCTGGCTGTTCACAGGTAGGGCATTGGAAGTCCGGTGCAGATATCTTCAACACCCCAGGGCACCTGGTATTGTTAGAAGCCTAGTGACTATGCCTTGGTAGGGGTAGATGAGACAGGACTGTACTGCAGACCTGAGGGCTAATGTCAGTATGTGGCTCACAAGCAGCTTAAAGGTCCTCCATCCACAAAACAAAGTAATGGCATCCATAATTTCCTTAAGGGAACATTCCTTGGCCCATGTTATCCTCTAAGCCATGTCCATGCTCCTTCTGACAGGATACCAACCTGCACCAAAACCAGCCTAGGGTGTATCTATGCTTTAGCATAGAACAATAAGGATGCTCACAGGACAGCAACAGAGCCTGTACCTGAACTACTTTTGAACCTCCAGAAGAATGTTGTTTCAAGTAAGCCTGTTTCTTCCTATTTCTCCCAAAAAAGAATAAAACTTGTTTCTATTTTAAAACCTAAAGATATTAATTATGCATTTGATTCTTACTTTTGGCATTTTCTCAGTTCAAAAGCTTTAAGAAAGATCATCACGGTGGAAATTTTGCTATATAAATATAGCTATGATTATTTCTGTAGCACCACAAAACATGACAGAACAAACCATAGTCCTTAATGATAGAAAGAAAAACACATAATGATTTGAGAGCTAGAAACATAAATTGTTTTAAAAAGAAGATTTAGAAAAAGCTATTAAAAATTGTAAGTTATTCAAGAATATATTCTAGTTACTTTTCAGATGTATTTGTGCTACTCAATGGCTGAATTTCAGAGATGCAGGTCTCAGTAAATGTCATGTCTTTAAATTGTGTGAACAGGTACTCTTCAGACCTAATATCTACCCCACTGAACTAGCAGTCAGAATAGGAACAGGCACCCATACTAATTCAGTCTACCCCTAAACAGATATTATTATCTTATAAGTGGCTTTGCATTATTATAATCATAGATATTTTCCATAGATATTTTTTTCTAAAGTGATCTTGGAGAGGATGAGAGACTCTTTGTATAGTACTCCATTACATCATGTAGTTAGACCTTTAGTATCAGTTACAAATTAAAATTTGGAGTAATTTGGGCATTTTATCATCCAAATAGTGCAACTAAGCAGAAATTGAGGTCAGTATGCTCTTAAACTAAAGAATATTTTCTCCCTTCTGTTCTGAAAATGGCTATTTGTTGCTGTATCTCAAGATTTTATGAACCCCGGTGATAATCAATATTTTTTTCTTCAAACTTCATGTCCTTGAAGTATTGTACTTACAGAACAGTCTCAGCTTTTGTTTGAAACATAGTAGGATTGCAGAAATGCTTGAAAATGTGAACACCATGTAACTCAAATGTGGCTGATCTTGGTTTCTTCACCACCATTAAAGTATGTCATTCAATTTTTCAACAGCCTTGTGTAGTACTGACACAGAGAGAGTAAGGAGGAATTTATTTCAGTGTAAGATTTTGACAAGATAATAACTTGATGGAGGTATTTGCATGAAAAAGTTACTGAAACCCTAATTTCAGGCAGACAATTAGTAATAATTGACATATACAATGACTTATTGCCAGCCAGGGACATAGTTTATTAACAGATGTAACTGACAGTAGCTGCAAGAAGTTATGCATGAAATCTTGATTTAATTCCAAAAGTTACTAACATGCAGGTGGGATATTACTTGCTCCTCTAAGAAAAAGTAAATGGACAAGAGGCAGTCCTGTTTGCATCTCCTTTGTAATTAGGTGTTTAACTGACATGTTCATCACACTGGCATGCCAAAATGGTGGCTGTGTAATGAGATGCTCCAGCAAAAACATACATTTTATGTAACTGCAAATGCATGAATCAATCTCTCAGTTCAAAGAATTTCCCCCCATTATTTTCAAAAAGCAAGCCCATCTAATTCTGCTCGAGGCAGGAGATGTGTTGCTGGGCACAGTAAAACCATGTATTGTTTTCCCCATGCAACTGACTCACGAGCCAAGATACCGAAGGGCACATTTCTGAAGCCTCCAAGGGCTCCCAGTCATACTGGCAGCAGACTGGCCTTCCTGAGGGAGGTGTCTGGTCTGTATCTCCCAACCAGTCTCACCTACAGTGTTTGTCTGCCTCTCACAGATTGCTTTGTGTTGGCATCCACCCCCTACACGGCTATGCCAGAAGAGTGAATAAACACTGGGATACCCTGGCCCTAAGAGGCGTTCTCATAATGATGCAAAATGAGGATTCCAGACTGTGTGACTCAAGTTCTCTCTCCAAAGATGAATTAGCTGAAGTTCCTTACTATGACCAGATGATGCCCAACCCTATGTGAGAGAAATGGGTGTTGAGGGTAAAGGCAGCTTGCTCTCCTTTGTCTCTTGGCACAGTCTGGAATAGAGGCGGCTCACTGCCAGCATAGCTATCCCATTTGCTTACAGCTGGGAACAAGTAAACACAGTATTTTGGATAAAGGAAGCAAGCCAAAATGCCCTACTCCCTGCATAGAGAAAATCAGGCAACAGTCCCTTTTGGAGAGCAAGAGGCTCAGCATCAACCTCACACCTGCTCACCTGAGCTGTTTTCTTCCCACTCTTTTGCCAAAATGTCTGAATGATAAAATCTCTACCTGAAAGAGTGGCAAAACTGTTGGAATGTTTAGCTGAGTGTCTTGATTCACAAGAGACTGGATATCAGAAATGGGAGTCTTTTGCTGAAAGCAATTACATGGATTAATTACTCCGAAGAAAAATATTTTCTCTCTTTCCATTCAGTTGTGGAGGGGAAAACATTATTAAATTGTATGTTTTATTTACTAAAATTAGATGAGATCAAGACACATAACATGTAATTTTGTTTACCAGTTGGGAAACAATGTTCTACTGCACCTGCACTTGCCTTTGAAACGGAGTTACGTTACTCTAGACAGGTAGGAGTAGAAACAGAGAAGGATATCTGATGTGGTAGCCTGGAAGTGTGATGTTAGGTACTTGGTTTCTAAATATTTAGGTGCACCATTTCACTCATAGTTTACATGGTCACACTAGTTTTTACTCCAGCCCTGTAATGGCTGTTTGGTTTTGAGAGAAAGTATAATCTATGACTGACATTAAATAAACTCAGTTATCATTAAGATAACATGTGTTAGAGAGCATCTCAAGGTAAAAATATTTTAAATGTATATGATAAAACAACAGACAAAGATCATCATAATACAAAGAAATTAATTTTGTGGTTCTGGTGATTAATTATGTTAACTCAGCTCTGGAGGTTTATGGCATTCCTGAATCTCAAAGAGTGAATTACAGCTTTCTCTTGTACAAAGGAAGATTTTACAAACTGTACAAGTGAGAAGCTTTTGTATTCAGGAACTAAAGCAATACTTTGAAACTGGGCTTCACACATTTCAGAGAAATTAGTTTGCATAACAGGAAAGAATGAAACTGGGTTCCCAGGCAGCAATATCATGATGTAGTAGCTAGTACACATGAAGTGTCTTCATATTCCTTGTGCCACAATTTCAGTTTTTATGCACTTTGTTCACCTCTATATAATCTGGAACTCTTTTTAGGAAGAAGAAAACCTGCCTTGCTTGTGAATGTTGTTATTCCATGTGATTTTCCGTGGTAGAATCCGGGAGTATTAAAAGTGTGATAGAAAAACATGTAGAAATACTGCTTCCTCTCTGGCTTACTCTGGGTAAGGAGTGAGTGAGAAAGAAAAAGAGACAGAACCTCTAACCAGAAAGCATACATTACACTGGGTGTAGGGTCACAGCAAGGTTCATCATCATCCTCATCCACAATAAGGGTGCTGAAGAGATGCATGTTTTGGTCTTGTGGGTCCTCTCACCACCAAGCAGCTCTGTGGCATGTGCCTGAGGCTGCTCAATCAGTTCTGCTCCATGCAGGGAGCCTGTGGCAAACCACAGCTGAGCCCTTGGAGCAATCCTTGGCTGTTGCCTGGTAGCGTGATGTCCTGAACGTACCCCAATTTGTTGAAAGGGCAGAGTTAATGAATGTTTAGATTGTCTGAACGTTCGCCATACTCTAAACCCTGTGGAAATCACTGCCCTCACCACGCCATGAGTGGAAGAGCAGCCTGAGTCCAGCTCCAGGTGCCTATAAGGAGACCAACATGTTAATGCCATTCAGACTCAGAGCTACTCTGCTTCTCCATGCATACTTCCTAGTGGTATGTGACTCAGAGCTGCTGCCTTTAGGTGTCTAGTATTTGCCTGTCTAAAGGTAATCTACTTGTTTCCAGCTTTAGTGGAGAGAAACAGGTATGTTCAGCTGGTGATTCAACTGCCTATTCTAGATTCCTGTCCTACACCAGGGTGATTTACTTCTCTCCTGCCATTCACTGAGGATAGCACCTGATCAGCTAACTTCTGAACTTTTAGAGGTGCAATGTTAAATGAGATTAATTCACACCTAGGTGCTCTACTTGTGAGCTATTTAATTACAGGTCACAAAGTGGAACCAGTGTTACTAGAAGAAGTAAAATCTAGGTACACACTAAAATGGCCTTTTTGTTGAGTTTTGCTGTCATGTGTGTGCAATATATCCTGGTAATAAAAATCAAATGAAGGTTTTTATGTGCAACATACACAAAAAAACTAAGGTGTCTTGTGAAACTACCTGTTTTAGCTGAATAAATGAGACAAACTTCCAGGCACACAAAAGTTTCTAGGTTTTTGTGTGTGTATATATATATACACACACACACACAAAAGTATCCGAAGTCCAAGTATACATTTCATGTTCTTTAATGACATGCCATACCATTACATGCAGTCCCTTCGAAATGTCCCTTTTTAGAAAAAACGATTGAATACATGTACATACCTATACTCTAGTATATGTAATAGCAGTTCTGAGTCAAGTTTAGTTTGGCATATTAGCTATTTGACACAGCAGAGATAAACAGAGAGATGTACACTTGTGGCTGTGGCTGACTGCCCACACACCTTTATACACTGCAAGCACTGGTGTGTCAAACCTGCAGGGCTTGCTCCACACTGCAGTGCTCGATCGGGCTGCTCTGCAACTGGAAAGCAGCCTTGAACTGTGGCCTTCACTTGGCTTAAGATGGTGAAAGGCACTGTTAGGAGCTGTAAACACCTTTCTGTTCGCTTTGCTGATGGTGTCTACAAGAGGGCAGGAGAGATGACATGGCTGCTCCACTTTGGCATTGCCAAAGAACTTGCCCCCAAGCCCCAGAGAGATGTGAGCTTAGAATCAGCCCAGGTGCTCAGCAGTGAGATCCATCCCATCCCAGGACAGGCACAATGACATCACTTTAAACAGCCTAAGCACAACTGGGGATAGGCCTCATCAGTGAGAAGTAAAAGGAAAAGAGAAGTGAAATAAGTCTGCTAGCTATAAAATAATTTATTTGCAATATGTGCCTCAATTTTGTAGATTTAAAACATTCCTTGCTATAATGCTTATTTTATGCAGACACTCACTGTGTTATGTCTAATGAGCTGATGTCAATAACAAGAAATCAATGAGTTGCAGAGATCTAAATCTGTGTTTTAATAAAAAAAATATTATCTGCATTGTAGTCTCAACTTCTTTCATGTAATATTATAGGTAATACTTAATGTGTAAGTCATAAATATTAATAATTTGAAAAGTAAATTAGCTCTTTTCATAGCTGTAGCTCTTGCATTTTATTTCATTTACTTCTGAAAATACATCTCAGGGCCAAACCTTGCCCTTACCTGTATTTGTCTCTGAAGTCAAGGTCTATGTCTGTAGGTCTGAAAGAATGGAATGCTTGGGTTTTTCTTATACCCTGCACACATAAATCCCAACTATGGACCTTATCCAAAATCTTCTGAAATCAAAAGAAGTTTGTAATGACTTCAATGAATTTTGAAGTAGAATTAAATTATTATGAAATAGTTTTAATTAGGAAAAAAGAAAAGGTAGTTCTTCAAAGCCAAATTTTTTTCATTTTCATATGTAATAGCTATTTTTTAATATATTCAGAGTCTTGAAAATAATTTGGATTGAAATGTAAAAAAACCAAAAAACTTTTTTATCTTCATTTGTTATTTAGAAATATTGACTGCAATAACAATTACGTTGATCACATAGGATTATAAAATTAAAATTTCCTTATCAAGCTAAAAATTGTCAAAATATCTGAGCTCTGTGGTATTTTGTTTTCTTTGAAAAATATGATGAAATTTGAGATCTTTCTCCTTATCCCCAGTGGGATTTTTTTTAAGTATGAAGAAAATTTCAATGGACAAAGTTTAGGAAGAATTGCCCTTTGGCCCAGGCCTTTAGGACCAGAATAAGAAATAAGTTCATGCTTCATGATAACACCAGCTGCAATTTCCTTTATAATGAGTTAGGCTTACTAAAATGAGACAGAGCCCATTGAACTTAAAAAGAGAAACTTGGAAAAAAAAAACCCAACCCTATTTGTCTCTCCCCAGCCATGCAAGCCATCCCCAACAACATATTTGCTGTCACTGGAGGAGACAAGCATTGATAACTTGAATCTGTCAGCTCTTGTCTTCCAGGTTGCTAATGAGGCTCAACATTCAGCTGCTAAGTGAAATGATGATGGACAGACCTTCCAGTCTCCTCATTGCATTACAGAATAAAAGAGGTCTTCCTATTGTGGCTAAACATTGGCTGAAATACCTCAGCAGAATAACTGGTAAAGTGATTACTGAAAAGTAACATTTTTATGGAAATAAATGAACAAACAGATTTAAGGTATATCTCATTAAACTGAAATGAGGTACTGTCTTGAGTGATAGAAGTTCAGTCAAAAACTACTAAAAAAATGAAAACTATTAACTGTTCCAAAATGCAGGAATTTTTTTGCCAACAAGCCTTAATTTGAATGAATATTGTGGTCAACAAAATAACACAAAAACCCAACCAACCAAATGAAAAAAAAAGGGGAGAAAAAGTCTTGTGGAATTGAGAAGAAATAGCAATAATCAAAAACTACTTGCATGGTGGTTTGACTCCTAGAACCAAATCTTTGAGATGGGAATGGTCATATACACTGATAGGTACTGACTGTATTGTGGATGTGCCTAGAGATAGGCATTTGTGTTGTGTGCTGAGTGGAATTTAAAATACAAACTCTGTAGAATATGAAATGTTCAGATACCTAATCAATTTACAGTTCACTGAGTGGACCTCTCTACACATAAGCTCTTGACTTATCGGAATTAGTGTGATTTGTAGTCTGGTCTGCAAAGAAAAAGGAGATGAAGTTGAGTTACATTATTTGGCAGTTCTCTAATCTATCCCACCCAGCATGCAATTACTTGCTGCGCAATACAACCATGCAAAGGTTTGGATTTCATACAATATTCAATTTGTATGTCCACTGAAAATCAATTCCAGTGTTACGGAGACAGCACAATTATCTGTAGGACATGAAGTCAGCCACCCAGTTCTTTGTTTGTCACAAAAACATGGAGGAGTTATTTTGCCAACACTTTTATAATGGGGGCTAATGTCATGCAACTGCACTTGATATCATGTCTAGGAATAGACATTTGACATTTTCCAGAGACTTTTCTAAACCTACTGTTTAACAGATATGATATAAGGAAGTGTTCATTTCTTTTGCAGAAGTCAGTTAACAATCTTTAAATCAGGCTTGCAAACTTTTCTCTGTGTGATAAAACCCCTGAGAAATCCAGGGGAATTCAGAACTGCAGTTTTTTAAAAAGACACCTCTGTTACATTCACCAAGTTTTTGAATCTAGCCCCCTTTTTTAGAGTGTAAAAATGCAAAGAGAAGTACTTTAACTTCTTGACCAGATGCAATGTTGACTCTGGAGAAACCAAGCAGGAAAGGGGAACAAGAATACTATGGCATAAGGTGTGAAAAGCAGAGTGGAGAATTTATGTGAATGTTTAGGATGATGTGTACTGTAATAGACCTGTTATCAAGTAACCATGAAAATTAAGATTAAAATTAAGGCCTGGCTGAGAAATTTTGAAATGAGTAAAATGATGCCTGCTGTTTTTTCAACTAGGACAACAAAGCTAATTGTAAAGGGTAAAATTACGTAGATGCCAACTCCAATCTTTGCATTAGCTCAACATAATAGAGTTGGTGCAGTAGTTGAGACTCATAACATTTAAAAGGAGTGCATGAAATTTATATCTTTTCTTGGATGAAAAAAATTGCATCCATAGTTCCATTCCAATCCATTTCTCTGCATGCATAAATTATAGACTAAATAGCATTGTCCATTGCAAAAACTCACTTTGGCTCAGATGAAGAATGAGATTGAAGCAATATTTGACATCTAGGTTTGGAGTCCTATACTGCACATTACTGTGGTTTTACATGAAGTATTTTCAAGGTGATAGTAGAAAAAGGAGATGCTTTATGTATAAGGTACATACTCTTATTTGTCAAACCTGCATCAACCATGTTTGATATCTCTCAGGCTACATTTACACTATCAAAAAACTTAGGTCCCCTGTTCATTCCTGGCTCTCTGTTCCTTCACAGTACGCATTACATAAATTTTCATTTACTGGTCAGCTATTATACTAAGAGATCTCAAATTGTATTATAATATTGGCTACAAATAGATGGATAGATATAAAATGCTGTCTGTGTTTAAGGGTAGCACCATGAGATGCTCTATGCTCATCAGATCCGAAGTGTCGAGCTTTCCCTGAAAGAGGCTCCACTTTGAGCAGTGCAGATGCAATCGTTCTGCATCACTTGGCTGAGGATCCTGCTGTCAATCTCTGAGTCGGTACCACACGATGCAATGCTTTGCAGAAATAGCTCATGTGGCTCTTAATAAATCCTGTTTTGACAGAAGAGTGAGGTGATATCACAGAGAATAATGGCTTCTTCACTTAGATCTTTAGCTAAAAAAAAGTCACATCTTTTCATTCTGGAAAGTGTGAAAAATGAAAACTGGAAGACCATGCTTTTTTATTTATCTCTATTTTTCTTCCCATTAGATATAGCAACTACCAGGTCCCATGCAAGATTTTTCTTAACATGGCTATCAAAACCACAGTAGGAGATACCAGTGAGGAATGTACATCTTGCAGTAAGAAGTCCATTAATTAATCAGGGCCATAGCAATGACTGACAGTGTTTTAAATTTTTCAGAGCAAAACTATTTCACTAAAAGTTCCATAATCCAAGATAAAGTTAAAGGCCTGATATTTGATAAAAACATAGAAGTTAACCACTTCCAAGTTCAAGTAAGGGAAGATACAAATTTGAGAACATTATGTACTAAGAGTGAAGAATGTAGGTGAAAACTATGCCCATAGAGATTGATATACTTACTGATACAGGAATAATTTCCTGTATGTGTAAAGGTTACATTTTGATAGCTTGCCCATAATACACACTAAGCAATGACATGTCTCTCTGGATTGAATGATTTTACTCTGTAATCAATACTTTCAGAAGCCATGAGTCAATCTGCCTTCCCAGCACAATTGTCCCTTTTTTTTTTTTTCCCTTTGTATTTCTTTTTCTTTTTATTTTCCTTTATTTCTTTTGTTTGGATAATGCTTCCCTATCCATAAAGTGATATGTCAGTGCTGAATACCTAACTTTTATGGGAGTAAGATATTTATTAGGTAGTTAAACTGGGTGAGCAAGGTACAGGACTGTAAGAGAAGTGTAAACAAGAACTTTAGAAAGACTGCTTCCAGTGGGCTGTATTTAATTCAGAATTATAATTTGCAACTGAAACAGTAATTATTACTCATCTGGATACTGAAGAATGATTTATCTTAACTAACATATTCATCAATGTCAAGGTGGATATGACCAAAGAGAGACATTTTGGGGTAGAGGTTTCCACCTGAGCTAAGGCCAGACTTACTGGTAGAGGCTGAAATTTTATTAGGTCAGTTGTTCTAACTTGGAAAGAAAGACAGGACTTCAAACGTACAAGTCCTTTTTCAAATCAGAGAGACAGAAAAGCCCAGAAGTTTTTGCTACTTTTAGCAACACTAATGGTTGTTCAAATAGAAGATTTCACCTTTACTTACAAACTTTGCTTCACCTTTGCCCTTTAGACAATGAAGGTTACAGCAATATTCAAGACAGTCACCACTTTGTAGTCAGTGGTGACAAACAGGAACTTACTTCATATTCCTTTTTCTATATCTACAAAAGTATAAAATTAACCTTTTACTTATATTGCCTTACATTTCTTATCTTATATTAAGAGACGACAATGATTGACTTAAATAGAAATGTCACGAGTTCACTCATATCAATCCTATCTACATGCCTCTACATAGTGTAACTAAGATAAAATGGAATTCTATGGAAATTAATTTATTCTACGGAATTAGCCTTTTGATAGTGAGCATTAAGAATATGAATTTGCTAATCAGAACAGCCTGATGGAAATAATAAGTTAATGTGCTAAAGGACACTGGGGAAATAATTGACTAGTGTGATGTGCTTTGTGACTATTGGAACAAGGAAGATCTAAAACCAAATAATTACAAAATGGCTTTTTAATTCATTGCCAGCTTTAGTGAATATTGTGAGTTTCTAAGAGTTCTCTATGATTCATCTTCTCTTGGAAGACTTCCTCTCCTTCATCATTTATTATAAGTGAAGGAAAATTTAAAGTTCAAAGGGCTTTTAGGTTACTGAGTTGATAAAAAACAACTTTAATTCTTGTTTGTACATAGGAATACTGCAATTTTCTTATAATTCCATATTATTTTTTTTTTTTTTTGCATACTAATTGGTAGTTGAGTGTTCTCTGAAAAAATTGACGTATTATTTCAGTGCTAGTCCAGGAGCTGAGAAGTCAAGATCACTCTGTCAGCAGGCTTCCTTGGGCACACAGCTTAAGCCTGTTTTTTCAAAGGTATTTAGGCATTGGTCCAGTCAGTGTTGCAATGATGCTGTAATCTATCAAAGCTGTTACATGAACTAATAGCTCTAAGTTAAGTCAACACAGTTTAAGCATAAAATAAGACGAAGTTTTTCACAAGGCCAATTAACCTTTGTTAGCAACAAACTGTACACACAACAAATTCTCCAGATCCCCAAATCTAAAGCAAGGTGGGAAATCTTTCCAACAGATATCACCACTTTAGCAATGTTATAAAAATTGTCTATATATAATTGCTATGCTTTGGGGCCTATGAACATAAGAGGGTCACACTATCGGCCATGGTCTCTTTCAGCTTCAAAATCTTAATTTCTCTATCTAGTGACTATCTTAATTTCTCTTTCTAGTGACTGCTATTACCTACCTGCTTCTGCAAGGGACTATATGGTCCTGTCTTTATGTCTGGCAACTCTTGAGGTCTTTATCCTCATTAAAAAATGCTGAAACAGAGAGGTATTACATCTTATGGCTTACCTGAAAAATATTTTTAGGATTTACTCAGATTCACCATCACAGTTTTTCTCTGACCAGTGGCATGTCTATGCTCCGGTTACACAGTAGCAAGGGCCTTTGGCCAAATTAACAAGCTTCATGAGATGCAGAGGTTTCTCACAAAGCATCCCCCAAATATGACATGTACCTAGCTTGTGAGAGAGTCAAGAGTCAAGTTGGTGTGTCTTGCCTGCTGGAAGAGAACTGAAGCCTCCAGTCATTCCTGAGACATGATCTTGGAGAGCAGGAGAGGAGCTGGGAGTTGCACATCACAATGCCTAAGCAATCCAATCCTTGATTGCTACTGAAAGGAACTTAAATTTCAAAATCAGCTGCTTCTACAATACCTCATAATGAGCTCTGGCTTTTTAATTAGTGACCTAATGGAAGCCTTTGACAGGCGGCTGGATATTGCTGTGTGATAGAGCAGCCCCAAAGGCTGTGAAGTAAAGACTGTGCAGTGCTATGAGGTTGTGGGCATGACTTTCATCTGATTTCACAAGGCATATTTTCTAAATCACAGATCCCTGTTGTGTGTGTCCTCACCAGGTTTACAACATCCACTTCAGGGAGGGCAGCAGAGCTAGATACATGAAACATGACTTTTCAATGTCACAAACACAAATAACACCACTGGCCAATTCCAGCTTTAAAAAAAATCTACTTGTGTAACTGAAAAAGTCTTAGTTTGCTTTTGCAACAATATGCATTTGGAATCGTGTTCAGGTGGTTCTGGACATTGACCTTTGTGTTCTTTCTAGTTTCACTACTTTCTGAATTGAAGTAATCTGGAAAATGTGACTAACTTTTTTTTAAATCCTTCTTATGTCTGTATGACAATTAGTGTTGCTAGATTAAATCTAGCCCTCAATTGCACTTGATTTTAAGTTTAAAGATTTTGAGACCGGGGTAGGGGTGTTTTTTAACTTTGACCTGCTTTTGGTTATTTGATGACTATAAATTTAATACAAGGATCAGAGTGCAGCTTTGTTTCCATTTGCCTACATCCGTCCACCTTCCTTTTCTCTATCATGTTATCAGCATTCAAGGAGACACGTGGGAGCTGATGTACAGTTATTGCTTGTAAGTGACATTCCTACTGCAAGGTAATAAACTTGTGTATGTATAAATATTAGTATACCTTTCACACAATTTGTTTTGTTCTTCTGAGTATATTGTTGATAAATCCCAAGTGAAAAAAAAAAAAAAAGAAAGAAACAAACCAACTGTTACTGAAGCTGCAGTTTCAGGACACAGTAGCTATGGGGCAATACCACAGCTAAAAATCTTGTCTCTTCTGCTCCCTGCCCTCCTGCCCAGCTCTCATCCCAGAGCAGAGGCTGTGTCATTTGTGCTGACTGAGTGCTCGCAAAGCTACAGTGTGCACCGAGCTTCTAAAAAGGTCTGGGCTAAAGAAAAGATCTGATTAAATGGGGTTCAGAGCCCCATTTGGCAAACAGTTGTGCTGCTAAAGTGCAGAGCACCTGGCCCTGCAGCACGGGAAGAAGGAGAAGGACATGGAGGAGGAGGATGAGAAGAAAGGGAAGGAAGAGCAGGAAGAGGAGGAGGAGGAGCAGGAGCAGGAAGAAGAACTATTAGCTGAAGCTCTGTGGCATGGGGATTCCCAAGACTAGCATTGCCACTGGGTCTGTCTGCTGACAGACCACAGCCAGAGCCTGAAGGATGAAAGCACCTTGAAAAACAGTAGGATAATGAATTTGTAATTCTTTATCAGAAATATTGTTTATTCTCCTGTCCTCATTTTTAAGAGAAGCAATGAATGTTCAAACACCTTTCAGGGGTTTTACATGTGAAATATTTTCGCTGGCTCAGTTTGTGGGAATGACTCACATTTGTGAGCTCTTCCTCAGTGCTCTTTGCCCTTTTCATATACAGACTTGACTTCTCTGGTAAAGATTTTATGCAGATCAATGTGCATGCTGGCATCTGGGAGCAAGACAGATAACTTTTTTCTCCTGGTTTCCTGTTTAATTTCACAAGGTAATAGCTCCAGTTAGTCTCAAAAGACATAATATCCTGTATTTTCTGCACAGTGAAAAAAGTTTTCTTTTTTCTGGGATACAATAGTAATCAAACTATTCATACTACTTTAGTTAAGAAAAATGTGACTTCTTAAGAATAAGGGGTGGCATTTTTTGATTAGTCCTGAACTTGACAATATAAGCAAATAATACCTGGGTTCTTAGCTCACAAAATATTTCATTTCTGTTTTAAAGCTGGTATTCCATTTTAAAGTAGCTTTTCACATAACTGAGCTGTCATCACTTTCAGACAAGGACTGAAGGTACAGATCAGGTTTGAACATGTGGCTTTATACAAAGTCTCACAGAGATCCTGATGGTGTGAACTATTCCTGAAACATTGTTTTGACTTTCACGAAATACTTAAGTCTATTTAGTCATGTCAGGGACTTGGCCAGTGGTCTGAGATGTGTTATTAATCCTATAGACTGTCTACTCTCACACACAGGCAGAAACTATGCAGGTGCACGAGACTGCCCAGACTTGGCCTTCACATCTGCCTTTAACAGTTTTCATCTTATCTCAACGATAAGGAATTTCCATGATAAAATGATTAGGCAGAAGCAATTTGACCAGTTATTAAGCAATTGCTGTAGATATACTAATCTTTATTAGTTCATTGTGGAGTGACTAAGATTTTGAAAGAGATCTTGGTGACATAAAAATGAAGCGGCAAATAATTCAATTAAAAAAATATGGCAGACATAATTTTTTTTGTGTGTGAAAGCATGAGAGAGCTAAGGAAGTATTTTCATTACATTTGTTATTCAACAAGGACCTACATCTGTTTCCAGTTTGCACTGATTATTGACACATCTGGCTATTTGGCCTTAGGAACTACAAGTTGCTGTTGTGGCATTATTCTCTGAATCAACTTTTTAGACCACCCGGAAAATAATATAGCAAGTGTTGTGAGAAGGTTGTGTTATTTGTAATAAGATTACCTTTTGGCATCTAGATGTATTGTACAAATGGGATTCTGTCATCTTCTGTTTTATAAATTACAGTTTTGCATTTTTTACACCTGTGGGGAAAATATGTCTCTAGCCAAAGGGCTTACTAGTTGACAGAAATAAATCAGGATGACCTGATTGAGTTTCAAGTAGATGCCAGATACAGTAGTAACTACTTGCCTTACATGGAAAAATACCTTTGTTTCAGTAGAAACACAGTACAGCTAAAGTCACACAACTGAGAAAGATGTTTCTTTAACCTATGGTGAGATGTATTTTTTCTGATTAATATCCCACTGTTGGAAGTGAATACTGTCCAAGTCCTTGAGCCTCCAAACATTTTTTCCATAACAAACAGTTAAATTTTCTCCATCAGCAGTTTGAGAGTAGCAATACAGTCCAAGAGTGTGAAAGATATATTTTGTGAAATATATGGTGAAGACTTTGAAAAGCCAAAGGATAAGATCACAGGACAGAAGGAACCACCTAGATTCTCAAGACTAGTCATTTCCATTTGCATGCAAAAGATAGGATAGTCCTGAAGGATTCACAAAACATCTACTCCAAACACCCCCTCAAACCACAGGCCAAAAACCAGTTCCAATACTCTGTCATGGATTTAAAACATAATAGTAAAAGACTAACAGCCATGGCTTCCATGTGCTACAGGAAGGAACATGATGAAAAGCTTATTTGTTTTATTACAAATACTTTTAGACTCTGGTAATTTGTTGTTTTTTTAAATAACAGTCTCGATAATCTATATGGCCATGTGAAGCTGCAGTACAGCTTCACTTGCTGCATTGAATTACATGTGGAATTAATTTGACCTTCTGCATAAAACTAACACAAGCCTTGAAGACGCATAGAATAAAGATATATAAGAAATAATTTGCTGATTTTTGACAAATTGCAGTTTTTTAAATGTTTTTTTGTGCTTTCTCTATGAAAGTTTAGACAGCCTCAACAGTTATTTCCATTCCTTTAGATTAAGGCTGCAGTTTTTAATATCCATTATTGAATTTTTAATTGCTTTAATAGCTAAAGAATAAAAAGTACAGAGGGCAAGGCAGCAAATTCACTGGGAGGCAAAAGCAGAGGATGAATACTGTATTCTTTGCAGAGCTATACTATTCTCTGCTCTTCTCTTTAGGCTTGCTCTTTGTCTTGTTTGACACTGTGTCCCTGTGACACAAGAGAAACAGGGATTTCTCGTTTTCTTCTTAGGATAAGAATCTGAGGGCAGCCTTCATGGCAGGGAATCATCACATCCCACCAGGCACACTGCCATACAGTTCACCAGCCTTGCCCGTCTTCTGTGCACCTTCATGGCAATGATGATGGTGATGTCTTTTGCTGGCTGTCTGGCCAACTTAAGTGTCTGCAACTGGATAGAGCACACCCAGTTAGGAAATGTCTGCACAAGTACACAGCTTTCCAGCAATCAAACACATGCAAGAACGACTAAGGCAAAACAAATATGTAAAAATAGAAACTACTCTGGGTGATTTTCTTCTTCATGTGCATTTAGTGGACTTAGGACTTCTGCAAGACCTTTGAAAAGTGATTTAGAGGTAGTTTGATAACGCCTGTTTTGAACTTTATCTTCGCAGTGCCTACAAAGTTTATGCCCAGTGCTCAGGGAGTTAAGTCAAAACACCTAAATCAGGTGTTTAGGCAGCCTAATCAGACAAGTAAGAAAGTTAGGCATCTTGAGAGGATGATTCAGTATCCCACATATTGGGCAATAACTTGCCCAGATTTCCGAGGCCTCACAGTTAGTGCTCTCTGCAGGGAGCAGAGAGATGCCTGGTTCCCCTCCCAGATATGTTTATGCAGTTTGCATGCAGGACATGTAGAAAAAAGTAGAGACTGGGATCAGGACCTCCCCCCCTCCCAGCTGAGCGACCTACCCAAGAGGTTCCCGAATTATTTGTTGTTCTCCTCCCCGCAGTAAGGGAATGATCTGCTTAAACCAGAATATTGCTTAAATAAACAAAGCCTTAACAGGAGGAAAGTAGAGTGAGTAGCTGCTCTACAGCATGGAGTTTAAGACAGCTCAAGCTAAAATGGCTTAGGCATCTAAACTTCCTGCATCCTTCATGAGTGTTAAAACCACTAAACTGATATGCAGAGGGCAGACTGCATTTAGCAAGGTCTGCTTTTGTGAGTGCCTAATCTCAAACAGAGTACAAGAGCCCGAAACCTATGTAATTAGAAGTGCCTTTTCCCAAATCCTGGGTTACCTGCCTAAGTTCTGGAGAAGGGACAGATCAATACTCTCTTCTACTGGCTGGATCCCAACCATTTTCTTGTCAGAAGAGGGCTCATTCATGCAGTGTAAGCATCTCCTTTTATCTACTAGTCAAGCAGACATCTCCAAACTACTGGGGAATGGCTCCCTGCAAAATCAGGGGGTGTGTGCTTCAGTTCCTGTGAGGCTCAGAATTACCATTCATGGAGACACAAACTGTTGAGGTACTAAGGTGCTTCAAGTTGTAGATAAGATTTTCAGGTAATATGCAAACACGTTATTGAAATTTGGACTTGGTCTGTCAAGTTACTCTCCTGCTTTAGAACAATTTTTCTTCAGATACAATCTCTTAAAGATTCAGATGTGCCTTATTGTGAAGTAAGAGGAGACTGAATTACCTTTGGGGACTGTTTTGATGTCACTCTTTTGGATGCTGCCAAATATGTGCTCTCTTTTATTCCTGGGCTAACAAAGCTAAAGATAACGCCTAAGAAGTTAACATTTTCAGTCAGATGGCAAAGGTTTGAAGTTGTTTTAACATATATCAGGACACAGATATCCTGTTGGGATCGTATGCCAAAATTGCTTTAGTCAGGATACAATAAACAGTTGGGAACAAAATGCTGTAAAAACCTTCAAACAGAAATTCTTACTTTACACTGTTCTTGGAAATAGGACCCATCTCCTTTCCTCTGAATTCAGCTCCTGCAGTGCTCTGTTAACCATCTGGTATCTTCCAGGAAAGGAAAAATATAAATTACATCTGTCCTTTGCATGGTATGGGGGACAGGGGACAGGGCGGCAACAGCTATATTCATATCTGAAAAAAAAGAGACTCATTTCAACTTTGGTGAAAACTTTGTGCCTCTCAAACTGTTACTTGCATATACAGAACAAAAATTCTTCTCTATGAATTACTCTTATATGCAGTTCATTTCCATGTAGTCTACTGATCTACATGCACACACAAAAAAAACCTTGCAGACTTTCTTACTTAAAAAGACCATCCTGGATCAAACTATTTGAGATGCGAGGTCACTCATGTGTGTTCATGCAACTTCTAATGCTCATGATTCAGTGTATAATTTTCTTCCACATCTTGGGGGGTCTTGAGGCTTCCATGCCAGCATTAGTCCCAGATACAATGAACAAAAATGAACAAAAAATTAATGGTGTAAGGATAGTTGTTCACTGAAGATGAATAGGTGCACTGTGTATGGAAAATGCATGAGATTTATATTATAATCAACTGTAGAGAATTCAGTATGTGATGAGACCCTAGGGTTTTGCTCACTAAAAAAGGAAATCCAACAATATATTTCCTTTTATTCAGCATGAATTCTAAGGTTTTTTTCCCTTCATTTTGCCTAAGAATTGCCTTTTTGAAGGCTGAATACTGCATCATTTCTGTTTTCATTTCTCCTTGGTTTTGCCTGGAACCTCTATGCTGTATTGCCAACATTTGGTTTATCTCAGAAACATATTTTCATGGCATCAGAGGGATAGGTCTCTATGAGGCTCTACACTGAAGTCAGAATTTTTTTAATAGAAGGCTCTGCTCCAACCTCCTACCCCTCCAACACAAGGTGTGCTCCAGAGGACAAAGGATGATGGTCACCTGTCAGTGACCTCCCTGAATCTACCCAAATAAGTGGTCTGTAGTGATAGCATCCAGCTAGGGAGCAAGAAGAAAAATGGAAGACTGCTGGGACTGTTAGTAGATGGGAAAGTAAGTAAGCAGGGAAGCAATGCTTCTAAAGTGCTGCTGGGGTCACTGGGGTGGTGGTAGGTTTCCACCTACCTCAGCAGCGCTGGCTGAGCAAAAAGAATTTAAAGGGATCAGAGGGGGAGACACATATGATGAACATACTTCATGAAAGGGGGTGGAATGAGTGGGAAGATACAGCATGTGCTGTAGGGGTGGATGGTAGTAAATCTGCGCTTTCATAATCACTTGTGACTATGCACTCAGGGTGGGATTCATTTCACAAAATGTCAGTGTTTTTATGCTAGCTGCTATCCTATCTCTGTGCCTCTCACAGGTAGAGGAGAGAGGTGAGTGTTTTTTAAAACATTACTTTGTCATTTTGCTGCTTTATTGGTAAAGAAAGAAGAATTAGTTTTCCTCATAATGCAAAACTTTTGTCCAATTCTTAAAGAAAGAATTTATTACTACTTTGGCAGGGAACTGTGCTGGAAACCCTCCCGCTTCAGTTCCCTGGACAATGTCCTCCCCTGAAATATGGTTTGACTGTTCTGAACAGTGCATTGCAAATTTGCACACAGTGATATTGACATCTGGCTTTAGCATATGGGATACAGATAGTCCTTGATTGCTGAACAGCTGTGATGCTTTGAAAAGAAACAATTGCATTTGAAGAATATGGGATGTAGAGTAGGCCTTGTCCTATCCCACACATCTTGCTTACATTTCTTTTTCTAAATCACCAGTCTGTTTATTAAATTTCCACAATATAAAACCACCAAAATTTAGAAGAGATTGAAGTAGATGTAATATTGTCAGATATGCCAGCAAACAATCCACTGACAACACGTGTTAGGAATCAGTCCATTACAATTAGGCAAGAACAATGCCAGAAGATGATGGGACTGAGTAAGAAGAAACAAACAAGCACAAAGGAAGGAACGAGGGGAGTACTGAAGGTTCAGAAAATGTTCTCATCAATTTTCTATGTAAAAAAACACTTTGGTGAAGAGTTTTTGCAGCAATCTCAGCAATGTCAGCAACTGTTTATAGTGAGCTCATTTACACAGTAACAAAGAGTTCTGCTATCAGCTGAATATCAGTTGTCAGTTTGTCAGGAAATGGTCCTCCAAAGCAGAGTGAAATGCACTTATACAGCAAAGGGAAGCAAACTTTTGCAACCCAAATTTAACTGAAGAAAACCATAATCTTGGTGTATCTTGTTCAAAATTATGCTGTATATAAAATATTACAAATTGAAGTTGGTTGCCCAAGCTTTGCTTTGTTTTGCAGCCCACTGGTTTATATCCCAATGTGATTTGGTGACTACAGGACTGCATATAGCATTTTAACACATTTCATATACTTTTCACTTAGTAAAAATTCTTGTAGCCAGGCTACCTGTAGGCACTTGCCTATAAGCCCTATACCTTATGCTGTAATTTCTGGGTATTAGGATTTAAGGGTAATAAATGTCACCATGAATATCAAGTCTGCCCAATGTCTGACAGTTTCATGAGTAAATTTTGTATCAGAGGCATAGTATCTGTGTGAAATTTTTGTAAAAATAGGTGTTTAGCACTGATTTAAAGACTTCAGGACCTGAAATGATCCTGCCTAACAGGTGCCTGTAGCAGTCACTTCAGCCTTTCTCAGTATTGAGTGAAATGAGAATGGGAAGCATTGTGGTGAGTCAAACTGAATCTAACTTTTTAAGGTGCCTCTTGCATATTCAGGAAGCTCTTATCCTCCTACATCTGTTATGTGCTTGAAACCTGAATGGGAAAAGTCTAGGACTATGTAGGCCAAAGTTATTGTAGAAAAAGCTCTAGCAAAAAAGAAAATAGACTGCTTTGGAATAATGCATTGGCTACACAAAAGAATCTCCTGGCAACACAACTCTATGAGAATAAATAAACTGGTCTGCAATACAAGAAAGTGAGGAACTGTTGGACAGAGGAATAATAGTTATTTTTTCACAGGAAAAGAAATGAATGCTATTTATTCAATTCAGGGTAATGTGAACAAGAGTATATTTGTACTGTTCTAGCAGGTCAATTCATGATCAAAGCCCTTTAATGCAACAGATCTCTTCACAGAATTTATTTGTACTAAAAAAACCTAATGTGACAAAGAACTATGATACCAAGCAGCCAAACAAACCAAAGATGTATTTTCAAAGTCTTTTAGATATACTTTCAAAGTCTTTTATCTTCTTACATTTTCACTCCCCAGTAGATAACCATTTTCTCATAGCTCTGCCAAGTTCATGCAAGCCATATTCTTTCATTTCATCTTTATTTGTTATTAGATTTTCCTAAAATTTGTCTTTTGTTTTCAGTCTTTTTAGAGGCTCCATATCATACACTTTAAATACATGAGGCACGTCCTTTCCAAGTCTTTCCCTGCTCTGGGCAAACGAAGAGTAGCAAGTTTGCAGCAAAGGTGCAAAATGTCTCTTTCATATCCTCTTCTGGGAAGAAATGCCATCCATAGCTCAACCTCCATATCCACAGCATCTTTGACTGATTTGGCACTTGGTCTCCCAGAAATGTCAAACTTTTTCATTGGAGAATCTGTGGCATATGTAATTTTAAAGTCTGCTATGCATTCTTGCAAATTCAGTGCTGCATTGTGGTACAGTAAACAACCATGGCTGTTTTTACAGATTGCAAATACAGTAATATACAAGAAGCAGCAAGAGAAAATCAAAAACCCTACAACAAAAGCAAACAAAAAACCACACAATATCCTACATCCAAGACTGTATTTTTTAGAGCATTGGCATTCATTTTACTCAAAAAAATCTGAACTCTTCCCTACCAGTCTGCATGATTCATGGCTGTGTTGCTCTGTTTTTGTTTTGACACTTGGCTGGCCCATTTCAAGATACTTTGAGAATGTACCATGATCTCTGATTTTGCTGAAACGTCACAGAGTGTACAAAGGCCAAAGCCTATGAGAATTGCCTATGAGAAGCTCCATGTTTAGCTACTTTGCTTATCTCAGCACACAAACCCTGCTCTCTTTTCCTCACTTCATGTTAGTGATCAGGTCTTTCTGATGACCCAAGCAATTCCTCAATCACGAGAATTAACACTGAAAGAACTATGTACAAATGAAGATTAATAAGTAATAATAAGTATTCCTACAAATTCTTACTTGGATTGACTTGAAAAGCTTTTTGAAGTCTGAATCCCGACAGGTGCTGAAGCTGTTTAAGTTCAAGCCAAAGCAGGAATCTCAAAGTAGGGGTATCATGGGTCTGATCCTGGAAACATGGTCAGAGTGCAGCAAAATGTATAGGCAGAGAATGCTTTTCTCCTTCACAATAAAAATGAAGCTGTTCTGAGAGGTGAGTGTGAAAGAAGTTCTCTCCTCACAGACAGCAGAGGCTGGATTCAGGATATCCACGTACCTATTCTGCTGCATTCCTTGGTTTCAGCTCCCCTTGCCAAAACTATTTCATTTGGTATAAAAGTATTCTGAAGTGAGGATTTGAACCTGAATGTCCCATTGCTTAGGCAAATTCTCTCACCAGTTACTTGGAAAGACATTTTCTGATTTGGTCTTAATCAGACAGTGAGGGACTCCAAATTACAATAATTTCCAGAATGTCACTGTCTTTTGACTGATGGGCTAATGACATGAAATCTATTCTGTATTAAGGAACTGCACAGTAAAAGCTACAATTTCCCAGGAACACATATGTCTCTTCATTTCCTCAGTTTGGCTTTCTTTGGACCTTCTGGGATGCTTCAAGCTGCGTAAAGGCAAATTCAATAGTCGCTTTGGTAGACGTGGACATTAGTGAGGGGTCACATGGAAATTAATGTCCAAACCATGCTGGTTTTAAAGGGTGATACTTACTGCTTCACTTTGGATTTTTAAAAAATCCTAGTCATATTTAGGAGTAGGCAACATTTTAGAGGAGATTTAATGAAGACTTTGAGGGTAAGTGATCATGGCATAGTCTGTTTTGCAAGGTCAAAGCAGAAGTTATTAAAAGTAGGAATTTTATTTAGGGAATGGATGGCATATATTTTTAAGTGATAAGCCCATAGGATGTTAAATATGTCCTCCTGGAAATTTGAAAAATGTAAACCATCATGACTCTGTTCTGTTCTGCAGTTGCAAGTGCTGGTGCCAGGATTTTTTATGCCTATGGTAACAAAATCTCTCTCCTTCTCCCTTTGCCCTTAGCCAGTCTTCCCAAGCCAAAAATTGCAACTGATTTTAAGAAGAGGCACTTTACACTTGGTGCACTTGCACTTGTGCATATGCATACAGAAATCTGTACACATGTGATTGTTACCTCAGCTGGTTTGGTCTTCAAAATCCTCCACTGGGCAAATGGACAAGAGTGTCCTCCATGAAAAGATGACTTTATAAAATATTGAAGAAGCAAGTTTGCTTTACAAATTGAGGAAGATCTGAATTTTTCCTCTTGACAGTGAATTATTCCTTCTTTACATAGTTCCTCTGCTTGCATTCTGTATGGCAAAATGTCATTGTCATCAACATAAGCACCATATCCTCATATGGTAATGGTAAAGGAATGCTAGGAAATGAATGTTTCTCATATGTAGGTTTTATTACTGGTTTTTAATTGTGTAAAATTTCAAAACCCCATTTTATTACCCACTGCAGTCAATGGGAAGACAGTTGTTGACTCCCATGGACTTCAGATCAAGACACAGTTTTGAGAAATGGGTGTACTCATTAGGACAGAATTGTTTTTTGGACTTGGCATTTTTAAACCCTCTTGTCTTTGTTTTGTGAGCCACACAGTTTGTGATCAATAAAAAGACGTTGTGCTGTCGTACATGCTGTAACTGAACCAACAACTTAAGTTGCACTGTAACTAAATCTCAACCTTTGGACAAATTACAAGGAAAATGTATTTGCTTTATTGATTTTTAGTCTCCTCTATGCTGATTGATCATTTACCTTAAATACAAAGACTGAAACTAGGATATGCAAATGATTGGTTCTTTAGTCTCACTAAATGCCATATCCAACAATATGATCTTTTGTGACCTCACATAAGAAGTGATTTAATTTATTCCCTTACTATCTCTGTTTGCAATTACTTTAAAATAGGAGTAGTAAGAAAGTAGTTTAATTAATATTTTTGCTGAGCAATCAGACAGGGGCATGCCCTGATTTTTAAAATTATTTTCTAATTTTAAAAATAACCTGTACTGTAGCAGCCAGAATCTGAAGTAGACTACGGGAAAAGGTGTCATAGGCATGTTACAGACTTCTTGGAAAATAGTTTCTTGTTCTGGTAACAGTGCAGTCTAAATTAGGGTAGTTCCATTGACTACATCTTTGTTCTCTTTGTTCTCTATAAAATTGTTCTCTAATTTTATTGAGATTAAACATATGGTGTTGCTTCTGCTGTCTGATTAACTGCAACATTTTGAAGAGAAGAGAAATCAAAGAGATTTCAAATTAGCTGAGAAAATGCTTGCCCTGCAATTCCTTAACAAATATTTGAACAAACTTCTATAAGAAATTTGAAGGAAATTACATTATGTGTTTCTGTAGGCCACTACCATCAATCCAAAACAATAATCTTAGGAGAATCTGGAGAGTCATATATATTGTTTTTTAACAATAGACAGAGACAGAGCCTATCTCCATGATGAGGACTCCTGTGCAAGAAAGGGAATTTTACAGACTCACAACATGTGCTGATTTGGAAGGGACCAATCCCAGGAATCACACCATGTTCCTGAGAACATTGTCCAAACACTTCTTGAACTCTTGTCGGGTTGGTGACCACTTCCCCAGGGAGCTTCTTCCAGTGTCCAACCACCCTATGGGTGAAGAAACTTTTTCCCAATATCCAATCTAAACCTCCCCTGATTGTTTCATTATTCTATGTATTGTTTATTTTATTTATTATTTTATTGTTTTGGAGTGCTCAGGAGCACTCCAGCTGCTGAACTGGCTGGCATTCAGCTTGCCTTTGGTATTGATAAAGAATATCAGGGCTTTTCTGTGTGTCCACATAAACATACACACATATACCACATGTGGGAAATTGTCTGAAATGGACTGTGGGTCAAGCATATTAGACAGTAACAGGTTGCTGAACTCAGAAAACCCTTTTACAGGTAGCACTTTTGCAATACCTATAAGTAATGTGTCATTATTTTTTGATAGCACTTAAGGGACATTGAACAGATGTGTGTGCCTTTAAAACCTGGTATAAAACATTATAATAATAATTAGAAGTAAAAAACCAAAAGTCATCCTACGTTTTGTTCTTATCTCCAAACCCAACATTTAAAGATCATGTAAACAGCTGATTTAGATGGAAGTTAAACTCAAATGGCAAGTTTCATGAAGGGACTCAGAAATGGTATTTGTTTGAACTCACAACTATCCATCCTCCTGTAGGGTAGATAAGGCATTGACAAGAAAAACATTAAAGGAAAAATAAAAAGCATAGGCTCATTTCCAATCCGCTCTTATTCGCAGGTGCTCTTTACTCTGAGTGATTATGTACTGTGCTCCTGATATCAGGCTTACTACTGCTGTGTCTATCTAGCAACTATTTGTTCAAACGTGTGATACTTGAAAAGCACTGACACATATTCATCTCTTCATATGTATACATGTCAAAAGTGGTGTATTTTTAGAACTAAACAAAGGCAAACTTACCAGATTCTTTTACATACTGAAATAAAGCAGTACTTTCATCTTCCCAAAATACTGCTTCATGAAAATCCTCTTTATTATTCTTCACACTTTTCTTATTATCTGAGATAAATGTTTGTATGCTCTCCCTGCTTCAAGAAATTATACATATTTATATCTCCTTCAGAATGCAAGGAACAAGATGACCACCACTTCTTATTAACTAGCAAGGGACTGAACTTTAATTTTCTATTAAAAAAGATCTGAAAGGAAAATTAAGTTTGATTCAATAAACTGGTATTGTAGGTTAGAAAGGAAAAGCAGGAAGAGATATGGAAAATAAGAAAGAAATTGGACACATGCGTTTGTGGCCATTTTAAAGAGTAAAAAATATGCAGCTTGAGATTTAAATAAAAATTGGCAGACATAGGTTTTGTTTAGATCTGAATTTTCTACAGTCTAACAATCTCACCTGTCTTCCATGTGCAGTATTTGAGAATTCTTGGCTTATATAATAAAATTGCATAAGTTCTTATGTAGTAAAAGAGATTCTAATCCATTCTAATTTTCATATTATAATGTTATAGTTATTACTTGTTGAAAGAACATACTTACATTGTTCTTTTAATCTTATTATATAGAGAACATTTCAAACTATGAAAGCAGTTTAGCCCTCTCTGTCTAGTGACTCATGTATGAACTTACCCTCTTTCTCTTCAGAATTATTCTGTTCTGTGAATGAAAGAAAAACAAAGGGAGTGGTGGAAAACTTTAATTTCAGACTACATGTTGTTCACGAACTGTTTGTTTAACTCTGTTTGTATTGGTTGGGTTGATATCTGTGTCACATGATAATTTTTTTCCTTCATGATCGGAAGCTAAAAATGAATCACAAAACAATCACTGGTGACTAACAGCAATCACTCTCATTTTTATTATCTAGTCAGAGCAGCAGTTGGGAAACATTTTAGTCCCAAGTATTTCCAGAGTAACCTGGCAATTGTTGGCAGTCTCAGAATAGAGAATGTGATTGAGAATGACCTACACTGTCCGTGTCCATTCACACACACATTTGCTGATACAAAGACATATTCACCTCGGAATGATTTTTCACAGCTTTCCCATCTCACTCATTTCACCACCAGTAACTTATAAGTGCAATTTGGTAACGTTCTCATATACAGAAAAATGACGTAAGTTATAGGTCCAAGTCCTGTTTGCACAAGCAAATCCTGCAGAAGAGAATTTACATCAGTGACAATGCAAAATCCATTGTCCCTCAGCTTTTGCAAGTGGAAACCCCCTGGGTGGTTGGTCCTGAATGATTTCTGTTCATTATCTCTTATTTATTCTTTCTACCTACAGTCACAGAGTGACTATTGTGTGTCTCCAGTAAACATCCTAGCAGAAGCTCATATTGAGAACCTAAAGATGCCCTGTGTTGAGAAATAGATCGTAACCTGGGTGAACGAGAGCCCCAGTTCGTCCAGCACTATGAATCCTTGTTTAAAATCTGATTTCAAGCCATGTAAGCTGCATTTTTTTAATATATATTTGTGGCTCTGCCCTCACAAATCTATGATTCATGACAGGAATGCAGCTTGGATCTCTTGCAATGTAAGCAGCTGCAGATACTTCAAATACTTGGGTACATGTGATCCAGCAGCTTGCTATAAATTTGCCCCTAAAAATAAAGTAACAAGTGATTGAACAGTGATAGGAATTAAACACGGCAGTGAGTGAATGAAATGCGTAAGTCCTTACATCAGAAACTTTTATTAAGCCAATTGCTATAATTAAAAACAAAACGAAAAAAGAAACACTCTAGAACACTATCTTTGAACAAACTTGGCCAAGATGCCTTTAAAGGTTTATTTTTTAAAAGACACTGAAATAAAGTATTTGCTGGTATGCCATGTCATTGAGCATGATATTTATATTGTTACATCATCTGAGAGTCAACTGTATTTACACTTTCCATGAGTTACTGAACTAATTTGGTTTCAAATTTCCCCTAACTTTTTGCTGTGTGAACAAAACAGGCAAGTAACAGCCCTGACCTTTTGATATCAAAATGATATTTTGTTGTATGATTTATCTGGAAGCCAACTGAAAGATTTCAGGGTAAACAGAAGAATTCCCACTGGCAACAATCAGCTTTGAATCTGTCTCTGATAACTGAAAGTCATAGTTTATGTGGCCTCTATATTTGTATTTCTCATTCATTTGCCCTCATTTTAAAACTGACACTGTCTGTGTTCAGTGATATGCATAGGATGGAACAGCATGTCAGCATTTCTCTGAGCTGGTGCTTCCATGTCATCCTTGTTTTCACATACAGTTTTAATATAGAACCTTGGATAGTATGGAAAATTTTAGAAAAGACATTTCATGGTCAGATCATATAATTAGATTCCACTAGGAAATCTCAGTGTAGCTAACTAGAGGCTTTGTTGAGAATTTCAGCCAAAAGGCAGAAGATTAAATGGGAATTTGGTTTAGCAACACTGCAAATCTCAGTTCTAGAAGAAATAGGGTTTTATTCTGAGACCTATCTGAGGATCTGTACAGCATCCTGTATATAAGCTTCCTCTTCCACAGCCTTTTATTTCTGCTGTCCTTAGTTTCCTTTTTTATCCATGCACAACAAGAACAAAGGTGCAAAACTTGATTTGAAAGGGGGTATAATAGATATAGATTTTTCATGTACTTGTGTGCCTTCCTGTAGTGTAGAGTGGCTGAAGACTAACACCCAACTTTCTTTGTCTAAAGGCTGGGCATTGGCTCTGAACTCATCTCCCAGGCTTCTTCTTTATGAAGAGAAAGATGAAGGCATCTCCAGAAGGGATAAATGTGTTGGGGATTCAATGAGGGAGGAATGCCAATGGAAAAGTTGACTGAATGTTAAAAAACATTTCTATTTCCTGATGTCTCTGGTGAGTTAATTGTAACTCAGCCCTTACACTGACGAAACTTATACTGAAGTGGATTTGTTTAAAAACACATCTGCCTGGATACAGCATTTCTGTTATTTTCCCTGGCTCTCTGCTCTTATCTCAGTAAAATCTATGTATTGCAATACAGTAGCAGTACTGCAGTCTTGTTCAAATAAATGCAGTATCATTCCTCTCTGAAGCACCCTGTCTGTGTGTGTCCGTCAAAAGTGCTTTGTGTCTCCCTCTTTAAATGTGATAGGATGGGGGAAAAAAAACAATGTTTATTTTGCTCTTGAATGCTGCACAAGCTGTTTAATATGTTTCTTATGAATTACCATTAAGAAAGGATTCCACATTTAAAAGGAAGCTTATGAGGATATAGGTAAGTGTGAGTGTGGTCTTTTCAGAAGAATGTTTGATTGAAGACCTGTTTTTGGACATGAGGTAAGGAAAAAGATCACTTAACCTCACTTGAATAAGTGGAGATTAAAGGTTAAAAGCTTTAAAGCTTTAAAATGCATTAGCAACAGAACAGTAAATACAATCCATGGAGACATGGAGGAATTAGCAAAACAAATGTTAAACTAAGAAATGCACTCTAAGATTCACTGGAATCTCCACACAAAGTCTAAATGCAGAGCACATTTAAATGCTTCACTGGTTGTTTTAAAATTGTCTTTGTATTCCTTATATTGGCTCTAATGGACATAATACTAAGCCTTGCCATGAATTATGCAAGCAACTTTTATGTAGATGTTTCCATGTTTTAGCCTGCCTGAGTTTTGTAGTTTTAGAGTACCATATACCTCATTTAACCTATTGCTTATTTGCTTGCCATTTACTGCTGATGTATCAGTAATGTAGTCACATTCCTGTTCAAAAAATTCCTGTACAGTATTAATGAAAACAAAGTTCCTGTCATCAGTGATGTAACCTTATCATATTGTAGACACAATATAATTCTTTATAAGTACAACATCTGCTTAATGACAGTATTTGACTTAGATATCTATATTTTAACTGGTATCATGACTACCTTCAACAAATACTTTGTTTCTCTGTTTATTAATTATTACAGCTCAGTAAGTCCCACAAAGCACAGAGCACTTTCTGAAAACAGTTCCTCCACAAAGAGAGGGGTGATCCCAGGCAGGGCATTTTGCCACTGGCTAATTGTAAAATAGGGAAGCTGTGTATCAGGAGACCATATTTCTATGTGAAAAGGTAGAACAAAAAGCAAAATTGTCATTTTTAACTGTTTTACAGTTAAAATATATATATATAATATATATTATATATTATTATATAATCACAACAGTGATTATATATATATGTATATATAAAATATAGATTGTGGATATAATATTGAATATTGTATAACACCTGAGGTTATACCAGGGTTCTCAAACTGGCAGTTGTCCCTACAGAAGTCAGTCAAAATCAACACCTCTGCCTGATCTTCTGCACCCACGGCAAAATATTACTGATGGTGGAAATCTTGTGTTTGTATATGCAATAATTTGAGACTGCACCCGCAGGAGTCCGTGTGCAAATTTTGGTCTACTTCAGCCAAGTGATGACATGGGGCATAGGTGAGACTACAGAGCAGAAAACAGTCAAAGATTCAAAAACCAGATTATATTCAATAATCTGCAAGTATAACTATAACATATGACATTTAAAAGAATGGGAAATTTGAAATATGTGGCAGTTTTTTGCTAGCATGAGCCACAGCCTTCTAAAATTTAACTTCTTAAATCTTCCAGTTAATATATAACAAATTGCTCTCATTGCAGAATGTTCAGATATAAGAGCTTCTCAAGAGTGACTGAACTTATTTTGAACTTTTATTTTCATTTAAACTCTCCATTAAGGAATTTGGGAGGGTGAGCAGGGTAGAAAGGCATTTGTTTAGATTCTGCTTTTAATAAAGTTTTAACACTTTGATATCAGTCTCTGATTAGATGCAGTATCCCACATTCCAAAGTGAAGACAGGCTATTCGCTCACTCTCTCCTCCGCCCAACACATATCTTACTTCTGTCTTTTAAGCAGAGCCTCTGATTCAGCCTAATTATTGTCATTAGCAGCAGTTTTCTGCAGAGCAGCATTCCTTTCTGTGGCGTCTCCTTTTCAGCTCAATAAAGGATTATCCTAAAGCCCAGTCTATTAATCCTATTTCCAGTTACATTGTGAGGCGGGGGTTCCAGATTCCCTGTGCCCATTCTGTGTCTGAAGCTTGGCCCCAAATAATGGATTTTCCTGGTGTTTATCACATTAGTCTGTAAAATGCCTAAGGACGGGATTCATCTGCAGTGTAGATGTCTGCATCCAAGCAAGTCCTGGTTCCTTTTATAGTCAATAGATATCAATAGACACTCTGAGTGTGTGATTCATCCCATCTCAAGATAGACGTCTAATTTAGGTCAGGTGACTCACTCCCTGGAAGTACTTATTGACTATAAAGGGAATCTGAATGACTAACTCAAAGATTTTTAAAGTGAGGTGAGGTGAAATTCATCCTACATGCTTCACATCTTCAATACCCTTCTTCTTGAACAGCCACTCTCCCTGTATTTAAACCAGCTGCTTCACAGTGCTTGCTACCATTTTCTAGCTTTCCTTTCCCACTCACCAGCTTTCATTTGAGTTCTTGCCACCTGGGAAGACAATTCTCAAGCCTTTCCAGTCTTCTTTTCTGTGGATACTTAATGACTCCATTATTCATCCTTCCTTGCCTATTATCACCCAGGACTTCAGCCCTGGTATCAAATACTGTTTCACCTTTTCCTGCTTGCTTCTTGAGGCAAGTCCTTTTTCTTACCTCACCTTCAATTCAAAGAAAGAAAACCTGTTTTTTTGCTTAATATTAGGAAATGTTATAGAATTTTGAAGTTCCATAATATCAAATCATAATAAATAAGAAATAATAGATTTGTTTGTTTTACATTAAAGGTTTTCATCAGCCGTTTTAGTGGTCACAGCATGTGGCTTTCTTGCTATGTTAATTTAGTTCTACCTTCCTCTCTGACTACACTTATTCATCTGGAAAATCCCAGTAGAACTTGTATTTGTATTTTCAAAAATAAATAATAGGTTTGAATTTTGGCCAATGTCTTCCTCCTGTAGTGAGCGAGAGAGTTGCTGACTGAGAGTCTCTATCTCTCATGTGGTCACATAAATTAGAGTCGTGATCAACGATGACAAGCATTCTGCTAGCTCGACAAACATTAATCTGGTTAACTCCCCTTCTTCCCACTCTTTACTGACACAGAGGAAAGACGTGCCTTTGGAAAAAGTTTGAGATGCAAAGTTTGATTTTATTGCAACTACAGCATGGCAAGGGGGCTTCAAGCACATTCAGGAGTTTATGAAAATTCCAAACAGAAAACAAACAAGCATAAAAGGCTGGGAGTTTTACTTGTTTCTTTTTACAATAAGCAATTAAAATAATTATTTTTAGTGTTTATGGGATCTTGAAAAATATTTCCACATATTCACACAAATATTTAAATCTGAAAGTCTGAGATTCTCAATTTTTTTAAATATACCTTTTTCTATAGAAAACAAACTTACTTGAACAATAAAATGACTTGTCACATTTAAGATTGGAATCTTATGAAGGTTTTGTATTTGGTATGCAGTTCTTCCATATAGTTCTCTGCATCCTATTCAGGATGTATTCTTCATACTTAATAGAATGATGCACAGCCTGTGGATAGCTTCTTGTTATTTAGGAGGCAGAGAGAACATCTGGAGGTGAAGTCTCCTGAAGTCTTTTATCTGTCAGGCATGAGTGTTTGTGATTGCTTCACTCTCTTTAAGGATTCCACAAACTCCTTATCAGGAGCTCCATACACTATTGTCTTCATTACCAATTTAAATCACAGTCATGTTGGTGCTCTATAAAATTTGAATATATATTCTTCAATCTCTCTCATTTGTCACATATTTATTTTTAACTTGGTTTCATAAATACCTTTCCCTCAAATGTTTAATTTTTTTTTTTTAAGTGAGGGGAGTGTTTTGAAGATTCCATATACAGTTGACTTCAGGAATGAAAGTCTGTTGTTTTGATCCAGAAAGAGTTTGTATAAGGGATAAGGAAAGGAAAATATTCTTGAAAAAACAACCCCCTCCTCTTAAGTTGTATATTTTGGAGCATAAGGAAACATAATCAGGATCTTCTGTTTTGATTAGGAAAAAAAAATAATAATAAAAAAAAAAAGGCAAGACAAAGTTCATGGTGTTTGTCTAATTTTCATAGCTCATTACAGACGTTATGCAAAACTGTGAGCTGCCAACAGCAAGTACTGTTTCTGCCCAGAGCATGTACAGAGTCTATATTTTAAAAGAGTAAGATACAAAGTCTTCTGTAGTATAAATTTCAAAGTTATTTACATTTGACTGAGGCTATGAGTTAAAAAAGAAAAAAAAAAAACAAAACTAGAAAAACAACCCAAGTCTATCCAAACTGAATACCCACAGCTTTCCATTATTCCATTCTGAAATATCATCCTACTTAATTATATTTCCTCTATCTCCTTTTCCTCTTCTGTAAAAGCCAGAGAAATTACTGTCACATTGACCTTAATGTGTTGAACATCCTATGCAGTCTCTGAAAGAATGGTTGCAAGCACGGCCTTATTTATTGGATCATCCAGGGACACTTACCTGCTTCTAACTGCACAACACTGTTGACAAAACACCTATTTTTTGGCCACTGAACAAGCTCTTATCATCTAAGTCCTGAGAATATCAAACCAGTAGTCACATAGTTCATGACAAAACCACACTTTTATTCTATAGCTCAGGCGCTGTAGAGCAGTTTTACTAGAACTTGTGTAGGACCTATAACAAACCTATTCCTATAAAAAGGAACAATTAAATCCCCACCAGCAGCAGTACCACCAGTTGCTGCTATGTTTCAAGAGAAAGGGTGATCCATGTATTTGAATACTGAAAATTAACGCCTCAAAAGCCCACACTCAGCATCTTCACATTTACAGGTGCGCCAAAACTTCACAGATCCCTTTGGTCAGCAACTTCAAAGTTCTATTTACTTCAAAGTTCTACAGCTATGTACACATGTGGAAAGTACCTCAGCCTTTTGGATCAGAGCAGCTTGCTGCTTGTTATTCATTCTTTTGCCCAGCCAAACCTCAATCAATACACATCTCAGGTGTGCTGGGTGGCATTATGTCCCCTTGTGGGTGCTAAATGGGCTGCTGCTTTCTTCTCAATCTCTAAACGAGAAGACAGAGATTTAACTCTCCTTACTCATAATTCCTTGCCTCTTTATTTTTAGGAACACATAGTCTATAGTGTAAAACAATCCCACTGAATATGACCATACATCCTCATAGTGCATTATCCTGTCAGAGACAATGGCCAATAAAAAAAACATCCTGGAAGAAAACAGCAAAGAACAGGGTAAGCATTCATGGTGACAGGAGAAAGGTCTTGCATACTGCTGGAAAGTACTAGGGGTTTTTATTTGATAATACAGGTATTGTGAAATTCTTTGGGGAAGAAGGTAACAAAAATAAACAGATCAGAAAGCAAAAATAAAAAGTACTTTATTCATTTTAAGTAGTGCACTTGGGAAAGACTACAGGGCAAAAGCAAGTGTGCATAATGGCTGTGGTGAGGCCCAGTCTCTTTCTGAAAATGCTTTTCCTTCTCTGGAGCTCTTCAGTTGGCATGCACTTGTGTGATGCTCAAGATCTTCTCTGCAAGGGCAGACTATGTGCATGGTACAGTTTGAGGTTTGTTTGGGTTTTTTGATCTTTGGATTTAGAGGTTGCATCACTTCAGTATGTCTTCATGTATATATATATCCTCTTTAAGTATAAAAATCAATCATTGCTGAAGCCAATGCAATACCTTAGGCCTGAAATGTTAAAAACTGAAGATTTTTCAGTTGTTCAAAGTGGTTTCAGTGCTCAGAATGCACAATTTTTCTCAGTTTTTATTTGATTAGCCTTTGTTTTATTATTTCAATAATTTATTAACACATTCATTGTTCCTATCCCATGGAATAAGTGTCTTGTTAAAAAGAAAATAAAAAGAAAATCCAGTTAAAGTGGCTACCTCCAGCTATGCATGTCACAAATGTACATGTTTCCAGGACAAAAATCTAAACTGCTTTAGTCTACAACTGATTAATGGCGAGCAAGTACTACTCTGTTTAAAAGAAGCTATTCTGATGTGACTAGAAATTTCTTAACTAGACAAAGAAAACAGCCTTTGTATTTCTTACAGCATTTGCTTTTCATGGATTCCTTCCCAGTAGCATGGCTTTAGATTTATGGGATACTTAATATCTTTGCTTTACATTCCAGAAAGAAAAAGCTGATATAAAACAGAGATTAAGCTATCAAAACCAATTCTTTTTTTTTTTTTTTTTTTTTTTTTTTTTACATAAACAACAACAGTCAAGAATTTAGTACAAATTGCAGTGGGTTGCAGCAGATTTTTGCAGTATTTATATTTTAACTGCTTTGAACACCAGAGATTTAGAAGTGATATCTCTGTTGGGTGAGGGGCTCTTCCAATGTAGTATAGTAAATTTTTATTCAGTAAGCTAACCTTCACTGGCATTATTTATTATCCCAGTTCCTTTGACTCAGGATAATTTTAAGATGCAGTTGAGCATAGCTGAAACAGCAGAGCACTTCAGCCAAAAAAAGTGAATTACCAAGCCACTGGTGTATGATGGGAAGCTTAGCTGAGTGTGTCTGCAGCGATACTTGCCCAGGTTTTAAGCAGTGCAGCCACACTGACATCCTTCTGCTGCTCTCTGGAGTCAGGGCAAGCATGGAGTACGGCTTTGCTGTCTTGTATCATGAAGACAGGCCCCAGAGGCAAAGGGATTAGCAAGCTGCATCTGTGCATAAGAGTGTGAGAAATACCACAGAGGCAGAGGAGGTACAGAAAAACCAGAGAGGCTGCCAGAAGCAACACTGGGAAATGGCTGGCAAAAGAGTCTCAGGACATGGTGCAGACCTGCTGCCCTTATCTGAATTCTCCTGAGTGTAGTAAACAGCAGATTGAGCATTTGCCACAAAGAGGAGTGAAATAGGAATGTGTGAAAAAGGTGATTGTGTCCATCACTAATTCCTCATGAATGCAAAGAAGTGGCAAAATTTCTACAACTGTTTCTTTGATGGGGTCAACATTTTGCAGTGGAATTGCAAGGATGACACAAAGAAAAACAGTCTCTTAGTTCAGCTTAAGCTGCTCCGAATAGTTGAATTTTTTGAGAATTTTGTCAAAGAAAATATCACCAATTATTTCCTATTTAACTACTCACATTACTTAAACCTTTTAGCTAATCATCTCAATGGAGTTACCCCTTTCAGTTATTAATTTTGACACCTGTTTTAGAGGGCATTAATGCAATGGAGAGTGGTAGAATAAAACATGCATTCCAAGCTGATTAGATCAGCGCTCAGCTCTGTGCACTGCACTGTGGTTGTTCTGGTAATTAATCTAACCGTAAAGCAAATTATCATGCATGTGTTCCTCCTTCAGGCCTGTGTGCAGTCTGTGATGCCAGTTTTGTCTCTGGACAGTGGTCTGGTCGTGTTACAGGTAGGTCTTAGGGAGCTGGATAAGCTTCACCTGGAAGCCTGTCTAAGTTTCCAGTGTCGCTCAGTTTGGATTTGCTGGAGTTACAAAGGGTGCCAGAACCTCTTCAGTCTTCCACAATGACACATTGAATTCCTCTCCTGAGGCATGATGGAGTGGTCAGAGAGAGCAAGTGATCTCCACTGTCTTGTCTACCCGTGCAAAGTTCAGCTCTCTCTCTGTGGTGCACACTCACCTCTGCACAACGTGCTCCTGGTCAGCATCCACTGGCAGCTCAAAGGGTGCAGGACCAAACAGAGACTCTGCATACGGGGTTTAAAACCCATTGATTATTAGTGGATGAGTTGCTATACTCTCCAAAAGACCAGTGCGTTCCAGGAAATGCTTTTGGAAAGAGATCTAATAGTGCCTATGACAAACTGGCACCATAAGACTAACTGCTTGATCTGTTAAAAAGGGTAGTCTCACCCTTTTCTTTGGAAAGCCAGTGTTTGTCATTAGAAACAGAAGCAGAGAGGGATTCAAAGGCAGTGGCATTAAGGGAAATCCAAATCTTTCTCCCTTATTATTGAATTGACTCATGCACTTCATTTACTTCCCTCCAGACTTGCTGATTTGGTGCGAGGAAACCACACTCTTGTTTGCAGCCTCCAGGCCTTGGACTGCTCCTTCCTTCCATGGGCCTTGCACTGAGAGATTTGCCTCTTCTCCCATGGGAGTCAGGTGGTATTTGTCTAACTGGCCATTAATCACCTAAAAATTAAAGCCCAAACCTAAATAATTTATCTTGGCTCTCTGCAGTCAGTGGAAAAGATCAGATGCCTACCAAGGGCAGCTCATCTACCTATCTTAAACAATTATAGTGGAGTAAGATGAATTGCTACTTCCCATTGACTTCTCCAGAGAGAATCAAGGTGACAAGTTTAGATAAGACGATTCATTTTTAGATGGCAAAAATAAGGAGAGGAATCTCACTCCACCAGAGTCATAGCCTCTAGCAACCATATATTTTTCTAAAAAAATGCACTTTCTGTTGTCAGTGACATTATTTGTTTCTTTTCCTGGTGTAAGACAGATGAAGTCAGAGTCACTGATACCCCAGCCAAGCTATGCAGGATGAACATACAGTGGGCTTTCGTGGCTGGCCAGAACATATTCTACATATTAATATATTTTTTAACTATCACTTTCCAATCGTTTTATGTGTATCAGTGTAGCAATTTCCAAACATATGCTTTGAAAATCTAGTTTGATTATTTCTGTTGCTGTTCAGTTTTTCTCTCACAGGTCTGATATGCACAAAAGTGCATGTGCAAGTATACATTAATATAAATGTATATATAAAAACAATAAAAGATGCATGCCTTCAGCAAATGCCTTGCTGTGTTTGCGATAGAAGTTGTGGCTGCCCCATTTCACACAAGCAGTAATATGAGCTGAAACTATAAAAGTTAATGATTGTTTCTTTACCACCAAAAAAAAATCAGTTAGCAAAAGCTGATTTTCTTCTAAATGAACTTTATTAAATACAGTAACGTGCACACTTTTTGAGTGGGGGTGTTGTTGGAATAATGATTGAGAGTGGAATAGAAAAGGCACTGGTAAATAAGGAGTGTTTTGCTTTAGGATGGTTAGAAATATAGCCAGAAAGAGGAAAAGCTATTCCATGTAAAATGCTGGCTCAGTTTTCTGGTGTTAAAATTGCCAGTAATTCCTCATTTCAAGATCTGTAATGTCAAAAGGACAGAGTTTCCTAGAAGTGAATGTCTAATAGCACAGATATTATGTATTGCTTTGCTCTTTTTGATGCTTGCCAGATTTTCAACAATACTTGAAAGCCCAAGCAGAATTTTTAGATTAGCATGGCCAAGATAAGGTTTGGAAATTCCACTTTTTTTTTTTTTTTTTTTTACCACTGGCTAAGTGGATAAGTTGACTTGAGGGTACTTTTCTTGCATGAGGTTTTTGTAGTGGCAACCACATAGGACTGGGATTTGAGAAGCTTTCAGGATCATAATAATAAAAGATAAATTGGAGGGAAATCCCCACTCCCATTTCCCTGGGCAGCATATGATGTACTATTAAATGACTAGTGCTTTCTAAACAGGATTATACTTAATTGTAATTAATCTGTTTCCATCACTTTTGTGTCAGAATTCTGTTAAACCTGCAAAACTTTATTTTGTGAATACATTTTCAGGGCCATTTCTGTGTTCATTATTGATTGAGGGACCATTAAGAGCCAATCTTCACATATTTTGACACAGTAATGGTTTGTGATGTAATTCTATACTCAAGAATTTTTACATGATTGCAGGTGTTGTCCAGGAACTCCTCATAATATGTATTGTTATGATATATTTTGAAAGCTCGCATAAAACTATTCTCACTTGTGCAAACGCACATTGCACAAGTTACACTTCTGATGAAGGAAGGAAGACAAAAAAAGAGACACATTTTCCATAAGAGACTGGAGATCAGTGACTCATCTTGGAATATTCTACAGATGAATTGAATTCCTCTGCTTTAAAATATATATAACAATATATATTTATCTTCTTCCAGTTACATAGCTACACACAAAATAGATTGGGTTTCTTCTCTTTCAGCTGCTGAGTTTTGTACAGCGCAGCATAGCAGCAATCCACACTTTAGTAATAAACAGAATTTAATCTACATGCTATAGGAATTCTGGGAGAGATCCTATATTTAGGCTGTACTCCACTTTCCATTACAAAAGATTATTGTGACCTTTTTATGAGAAGCTATAATGCCTCCTTTGTATATAGTAGACTTTGACTTTTGGCAAGGGAAACAAATGCCTTTTCTGGAGAACTGGCTGGCTTTTACGCTACTAACATTTCCCACTTTCCTCCTGACTGAGCTCCTCAGGAATATGTTGGCTGCACAGCAAAGCAGCAACCAGCTACACAGCCCCATCTAAAGCTGGGCTGGTGCCGCCAGGGATGCAGCAGCAGTCTGGGCTGCATTGGGAATGCCTGAGCACTGCTGGTGGGAGGGGACCCAGGCTGCAGCCCTACTCATTACCCAGCACGTGTTCATCCTTCGGCCCGCCCAGCCTCTGACCAACAATGCTGCACAGGCGGCTCAGGAGCAGGAGAAGGGATATGGCTAACAGTGCAGATTATTGATTTTCACAGATTTTTCAACTGGCTGAGAACATTTTGTGATGGCTGACAGCAGGGGTTGAAACCTTACCCAATAAAAATTTGGGAGTCAGGTTCTCAGCTTTGTAAAACCACAGCTACCCATATGAAGCCAAAAATGACCCAAATTATTTAAAGATATTCAGCCAGATTTTGATGTGTGAGTAAGAAAATCAGTAACTCTGAAAAGGGTATTATTTAAGACTACTGGGACAGTAATCTGCAACTAGTTCACTGGAACATAATGAAGCAATGATTGTGTGCATGTGTAGTTATGTATCTGAGTCCTCTGCGAGTGACATTTATGATAACAGTACAATGCATCCAGACACTGCTTCCCAGCCCATAATCTCACTGTCCTTTAGGAGTATGCAATGATGGATCCCCAAACATGCTCGGGAGAGAGGCCAGTTTTGTTATCCTAAGATTACAGACGAGGAAAGAGAAGCACCAACAGTTCAAGTGACTTGTGCATGGTCCAAGCCAGGAACAGGAGCCAGGAAGCAAAGGTACTTTGATTTAGGGTGGGTGTGCCTCCAAGTGATTACAATTCATGTTGCTCCTGCCTACGCCTGGGGTGCTTGGCTCCATGTTTTCTGATCCCGACTGGGGCGAAACCGCAAGACCATTCTTCGACATTTTAATGATAAAGAACAACAAGAGGAAAGACTTTCTGGTGGTTAGGGTGCTAGCCAAAGCCTTTGCAAGACCTGGGTCTGACAACATTCTTCCCTGCAGTTCCTGGCAGAAGTCCTCAAGACCTCGATGATCTTAAGGTCTTTTCCAACCTTAATGATTCTGTGTAGGTGCCTCAGCTGGGACTTAGAGCAAGCATGCACTGGGTCCCAGGTGCCTGCCTAGGCAGTACTCGAAATCCTGCTACAAACAGCCTCTGAGGTGAATGCCTAGAGCTGTTTGGTTTTTGGTCAGCCTCAGAGTTACTCGAGAGAAGGTCTGTTTGCCCCCCCACCTCTGGTGCTGTGGCTCCTGTGTCACTCGTGTCTGCCAGTGCATGGAATATATGTTCAGTATGGACACTATGTAATTCCAGGCGTAGCACGGTTTGAATGTCAGACGGAAAGTTGCTCGAGTTCAGAGATATATACGGGGAGGCAAAAGGGAGGAGACATTCCATTTGTTTATTATTTTCTCGGTTGCTGAAGAAAGTGCTGTTTGCTAATTAATAGCACAGTTCTGTGCCATATTTCACAACTTCCCTGTATTTATTTTTGTGATGACTTCCTTGAATCACATCCTTGGCTTTAGTACACATTAACTTCCTAGTGTGCTTCTTTCCTGTACTTACCCTCACTAAAGGAGATGACTGGGGAAAAAACTCCACAAAACAACCCATTAAAATTACTGTCA
Source organism: Sylvia atricapilla (assembly GCF_009819655.1). NCBI lineage: Eukaryota > Metazoa > Chordata > Aves > Passeriformes > Sylviidae > Sylvia > Sylvia atricapilla. The sequence goes on from NC_089141.1 coordinate 64,757,640, forward strand.
AATCCATATGGAATAGATTAGATTCTTAACCCAATTACAGTGAAGTTTCAAGTACAGGCACGATGGAAAAACTAACAAGAAGTTAGGAGACTCATTCTGATGAGATTTGATATCCATCTGAATGGCAGCTTGGCTTTCAACCACAGTTTTATTTTGGAATCCATTGAAATTCTTGTGAATTTCAGTAAGACTGTGTTTGAGTCTTTGCATTTGACCCACCCTGGGCAGTGACACAATTGTATGCTTCAGGGCACATTTCAATTCAAAATAGAGTGGAGTATTTGTGACATACAAAAAAATGGTAGTATCAAAGGGTACTGAAATTTGTCTATTGTCTTTACAGTTACATAAATTTAGAAAAAGAAATGTTCACATATGTAAATGCTAAAAAATGGATTATCATGTAGGGAGAAGCCACTGTGAAAATGTAGGTTATGCTATTTGTAACACCTTGACTTTCTTCAGTGCAAAGAAGAACTACTGATTTACTTTCCCCAGCAAGAAATGAAATAATATTGCCCCTGCTTTGGTTTGAGATTTTGCATATTTGAATATTTGGTGTGAATTTTTATGTTTCATAATCATATCTGAACGTACTAAAATTTCTGTGACATAAAAATTACTTCCATTCCTGGAAGTGTTCAAGGCCAAGTTGGACAAGTTGGATGGGGCTCAGAGCAACTTGCTCTAGTAGGTGGTGTGCCTTGCCCATGGTGGGCAAGGTTGGAGCTCAGTGATTTTAAAGTCCTGTCCAACCCAAAGCATTCCATGATTCTGTGATTCCATGATATACTGACAGATGCTCCTTTGTCTGTATTAAACAGAAATAATAAAGCTCCTCTGGCTCTGTGTGAGGTGAAATGACTGATGCAGTCCATCTAGGTAATGCAGAATGCCTCTGGAATACTCACCCTTATGGGAACTGTCTGCAGTTGTTATATCAGATTTAAGGATATATGTAAGACATAAACTCACCAGAACAGAGTTCTTTCAAAATAGGTGCTGAAGTCAGGGAAGTAGTTTCTGAATATACTTTGCTGCAGGATGAATATAAATAGAGCAGTGCTCAAAACATCCATGCAATGAAATTCTTTGGAAAGGATGAGATGCATATATAAGACACTGGAATATGTCTATTTCAGCATGCATGTATATTTGCAATACATAACAAGTGCCAGGGCTTTTTTTTATTTTAAGACTTCAAAACATTTTATATAACATGTTTACATTGTCATTCCAGCGAAGTAATCATTGGAAAAGAACACCCTGAGCTTTATACCTCAATCATATTTCAAATTAACTTATTTGACAAACCATACGTGCATGTAAGTTTGACAGAGGTGCAATTGTTTGCACTTTCCTCCTGGACCAATGAGTGAGTATTTTGCTATCCCTCTTTTTATCCCTTTGTGCTAATTACTACATTGTGTTGCAGTACTGAAGGGAAAGACATGCTGATATTGAGATCTTTACCAAGGAAGTGTAGTGCTATGGAAAAGCATTTCTTACGGGAACCTCCAGCTTTTCTCAGAATGGGTGCTAAAGCTGCATGTCCTTTGTGGATACTGCTAACACTGCTCCCAACATTTCCCTTGCATGCCAGATCATGACTAAAGAACACCAGTTTTACTTCCATGTCTGATCGAAGCCAAGTATGCCATACACTTAGGCTAGCTGTTGCAAGAGACTAATTAAGATGGCCTGTGGCAATTTTCTTTCTTTTCTGGAAGACTTTCATGCAACCCAAGGCACATCAATACCACAAATTAATTCCATATATGCTAAGAGAATTCTTGAAAATTCAGGGAACAATTTCTGTAGACTCTGTCACTGAGGTGTTCTTTGATGCCAAAAGAACAGCTCACAAGAGTGAGGGGAAGAAGATTAAATCCTCTTATTCCTGTAATAACTGAAGTTAAGCTGTCAAAAAAACTAGGTCCACATATGTAAACCTCTATAATAGCAGTTCTGTGAATATTTACATGGGAATAAAAACCAATTAAAATTAAATTACACCTTGCATCTGGAAAAGGCTGAAAAAATATGTTCCAGAGTCCTCTAAATGATATCCTGACTGAGAGCATTTTTTATAGCATGATAATGAGGTGGACAGAAGAAAAACCTAAAATGAAAATCAGCTATAATAGCTCATTGAACTCCTAATGCCTTCTGCTTGTCCCTTGGCTGGGGAATCTTCTTTCTGAAAGCTGCTGCATCAGGTCCTACACATGCCCAGCTATTTTTAGGTTTGCAACAGGCTGTTTACAGGGGATTTGAAGTCTGGCAATCCAGATACTCTAGACACATTTGGAATGCTTGCGCCTCTCCACAGGTTACATTTGGAATTAAAAACTGCGATGTGGCTCTGTCATTCAAAGCTTATAGTGTCTGGCATTGGGTATAAAAAAAAAAATCGTGATGAAATACAGCACTGTGGTTTTAATTTAAACTACTTAGTGCCAAAAATATTCACGGACAACTTGTTGGCCAGTGGGCAAGGAAAAAGTTTTTGGTGAGCTTCCATTTAAAGACTATAGTTTTGGTTCAGTCAGGAATCTTGGTTTGGGTTTTTTTGTTTGTTGGTTGGTTTTTTGGGTTTGTTTTGTTTTTGGTGTTTGTTTTGTTGTTTTCTTTTTTACTTAGCAGCATGTCTTCCTTTGAAAATAGTGTTTCAGATATTCATATTCAGTATTTACCAGGCACTTCTTGAAAATTGGTATTTCATCCCTCCTCAAGCATGGATTTCAGCAAATTTCTCATTCTCCATTACATGTAACATTATACCCATCCACATGACCAGTGTATATGAACTGACAAGATCAGCATAACAAGACATTTTAGGTTCTCAGATATTCTTCATCATTATATCTCTACAAGCTTTTCAAATGAAACATCTCCACTATTTTGAAATACCTTTAAAAATTAATTATAAATTATTTGTAACATAATTTCATACAGCTTCAAATTGTTCAAAGCATTTTACCACTGGATTTTCTTTTTTAAAAAATAACTACATTGTATGATTCTATGATTGATTGTAAATTTTTACAAGTCATCAGAATAAATTATTTTTTATTGTTTATTTTTATTTTTTGACATTTTCATATTGTAGGAGTGGAACTTTTAGGGCATCTTGTCAGTTCCAATTTGAATTTACTTTTGTCATGTAGTCCATATATGCCTTTTGCATTTGTGGGTGCAATTTCTTCAGTAGTTATAGGAGTAAAGGCTACATTACAGTGAAAGAAATACTTGTTCCTGCTGGATTTTCACCCAGAAACATGAAGCAGATGAGATATTATTACCTGTCAAATACTCTACCTTGAATTCTGTCATCACTGTTTGATATAAATTTTAAGCTGAAAACAAATGAACGATTAATGTTGATTTTAGAGAGACCTGAGAAACTCGTTTGTGTACTTGGTTCCAAAATGCTGAAATTTGAAGCCTGAAACCTCAAAGAGAGGTCAATGGGAATTTAGCATCTGAATGTCTTTGAGGATCTGGGCTCTGGTGCTGTAAAAGTGGAGCTTTTTATTCCAAAGGTAGGCCTGAGGCCACTGTACTGATTTACAGATAGCCCCTTAACAGCTCTGATCTTAAAGCCAATTATGCCCTGTGAATGCCAGAATACAGCTTTAGGGTCTGTAGTGGTTTAGGGTTAGCACTTAGCACTGTTTGGAAATGTTGGTATTTTTTACTCGGTTTCTAAAACACTACCTCTGTCACAAGCATGGGGTAGGAAGGGAGCACATGTACTTTGCTTTGTTTTCCCTCCAACTTGAACTCTGTGTTGTGAAACACAATCAGTCTGGTCATGGTCTACACAGCTGAGTTTCCTTAGAGGCAGGGACATTCCTCTGAAGGCAACAAGCATGTAAGATGATGTAAGGGGGTTTCTGACCCCTGTGGGTAATACTGGCAGAAAAAAAATGAGGCCTGAGAAGTGCACTTACCTTTTCTGACTTTCCAGAAAGCCAAGAGGAAAAGTCTAGTGGAACAAAGTCCTTAGTTGAAGGACACAAATAGTTTTAATGCGCAAGCACTTGTACAATATTGCTATCTCTTAGATACTCTTCTGCTGAGTATGAAGGACATCTGTGTCTACAGTGAATAAAGTAAAAATAACATCTTGTGGTAAGTGAGGTGCTCCATCCCCACCATACATCTCTGACAGGGAGCCTGTTGCCTTGTGTAGCCTCATGCAATAACTTCAGCTTCTGCAGCTGTCCCTCTGTCATCCTCAATCTGTGCCTCCTTCCCCAGGTACTGATGGCACGTAGCTCATGTATGAGCTAACTACCCAAGTATTTTGTCAGCTTTTTGATCAGCCTTTGCACCTTGCCCAACGTTCTCTGTTGTCACAGCTACATTTTAGCTTTGCCTGAACTAATAAGCAGCTCTGGTATGTTTACCTGAGCTTTATCCCCTGAGACTTACCCTCTGTCCCTTCCTTGCTTTATTAATTCCTTTTTTTCCACAGGGTCCCTGGCAGGCAGGCAGCTCAGATAGGCTCTGATAGACAGATAAGTTCCCTGTCCCCAAGAGCCTCCTCTGTTCCCAGATGCTGGCATATGGCTGCTGTAAGATCACTCTGAAAAGTCACTTTGAAAAGTCCAAATTGTTTTCCGGTTCACACTTTCAAAGGCAGATGTCAGGTTGGGGAGGACAGTCTCCACAGTCTGCCTTGTAGATCAAGCCAGGCAGGAGCCTAGCTCTAAGTGCCCTGAACCTGTTCAGGAGGGGTGGTGAACCTCATTAGACTAAAATTAGCCTATCTGTGCACAGCCTTTATATCCTTGTGCATCAGTCCCATCACTAGGCACCATGCAGCCCTCACAGCTTCACCTGAAAAAATCCCTGTTTCTCTTGACAGTCTCATGTGAGCTAAGAGGAAGCAATCACAGTTTTGACATGAAAGCATATTCTTATCAATTAATCCTTTAAACAATTTCAGATGAGAGATGGTACTGTCTCAACGTGACTGGTTCTGTGGGATCTTACATGCCTACAGACTAGTGAGCGTAGGGATGCTTGAAATACCTGTGAGATTCTCCACACGCTACTGGAAGTGCCAGTGCAAGCTCCACAACACCTGTTTCAAATAGTTCTGAGGAAAGAGTCTAGACTACTCCCATCAGAGAGAAGTGAGTTACATTGTCTCCTACAGAGAGAGAGGCTAAAGCTATCATACATGTACCTGTAGCTGCCTTCATGCTGGCTGCCATGTTTTCATATGACCAAATATCCAGAGAAGAAAAGAGGAAGAGAACCCAAGGAGGAAAGAAGGGACTGAGGCAGTCTTGGTGATGCTTTCTTCCAGGCACAGTGCAGTCACAGTTATCCAACTGCTACAGGTATACCCTTGAAAATACTTGTGGATCATCAAGAAACTTGCTGTGACTCCTGCCTGTAGGCATAGAAGTGCCAGGCTGCATAAAAAGGCAGTGATACTTCACTCCTGGGAAAGAGCAACAGAAGGGACCAAGGTTTTGTATGAATCTACTGGAAGGTTCTGTAACGTACTCCTAAGGAATTAACAGCACATGAAATCCATGGCAATTTTGCTGCCTGTTTTCTGTGCTCCTCATTCTGCATTGCGCTGGAGTTAATGAATCCAACAGTGGTACTGTAAATGTATCAGTTCATTGTAATGGGGTGCAAGTATCCCCTAACGATCCTTGAAAGTGCAGTCCAGTTCACCAAAACAGGAAAGTACTAACCTTTATCCTCCAGATATCCCACCAAACTTGTTTCATCTCCATCATACACCAAGAGCTTGGTGTCTTCTGGGAGTATTGTCTCAGCTGCCTTTTTTTCAGCAGCAGCAGCGCAGAGAGGGGGAAGAGGTGATTCTCGAAGTAAACAAATGTCAAGCCTTTCAGGAGTTTACAGATTAGAAATGATAGTGTCAGTCTGAAACAAGGAAGTAATGATTACAGGTCTACATGGAGGAAATGCTACAATTAATCAGGAGTGTGCTCTGCCTTTGAAAAAATCAATAGACTTGGCTCTGAGAGGTCATAGAAGCAAGTTATTTCTAGTCCTGTGAGGCCTCTGCAAGGAATGTGCTGTTGCTTCTGTGGCACCTTGAGGACACAAAGCAATGGTGATTCTCATAATTGATAGGAGAAGGGCAGTATGGAATCTGGTGAGTGAGATAGCTGCAAAGAGTAGAGAGCTTCTGCAGTTCTCTAGAAAGTTGACACCTTCTGGAATTCATCTGGAGGAGTGAAGATTGGTCAGATGTAGAATTCAGGTCTCATGTTAACTCAGAACATAATGTCACCTGGAACTGAATGCAGTAATGCTAGCTTTGTTTCTTGCAGAATTTAGACCAGTGACAGGTAATTTACTCCTGGGTGACATCAAGTCATTTTCACTCTGATGAATGTCATGCTGAAGCCTGCTTGAAGACAAGCTGCTTTACCAGAATCCCAGAAGCTCTTCGGGGTAAGAGTTTCCTTTTTCTGCCTGAAAAACTCAAGACTCACCAATGCATGTTCTGAGTGCATAAGCACTGCTCAGACCCCACTAAAGTAGACACTTCTTGCCTTTCTGAGTTATTATAATTCTATAGAGAGAAAGTCAGTCTGTTTTCAATGAGTACTATTAATATCTCCTTTTGTGAGAATAAATCATCTAATACCCTGAAGCCAGAGGCAGTTATATTCTTGCTTGAGACACCATATCATCCTATTATCATTTTCATCTGGCAAGCAAATGCAAAGAGCTGGAATGAAAACAGTGGTTTAATTACACATTTTCAGTGCGATTCTTAATCTCATTAAAACTTTCTCAGACAGGACTGAACTGTATGGCAACATCAGTTATTTGTTTCTCATTAATGGAGGTCAGACTCTTGAATCCCAGTGTCTCTGGGAGGAGGCACTGCCTTGCTCAGGCTGCCTGGACTTCTTTGCTCAGGGCACTGCAAGTGACAGATATGCCCATCCTTCTGTGTCCAGGCATCTGCTCTGTCTGTGTGAGGTTCCTTCTCCTTTCTGGTCTGGATTTGAGTTTTCCAGGTGACTGTGTCTCAATGATGGTGACTCCCTGTATTCTTCCCACGGCTTTTACATTTTGTATGCTAAGTCTTGTTAAATGTCTGTTTGGGAAAAGTGGTTAAAATGATGGCAGGGGTTTGGCGCTCTTAAGGAAGTTCCATTAGGGGTCAGGCAGCTTATGCTCTGCCAGTTATAAGTTTTGAAAGGAAAAGTAGAATCTGCATGCTTTCATGTAGCTTATGGTTTCATTTCCTTGCTTAGCCTTGATTTGGATACATTGCATATGTAGCAGCCCCGTGAGCTTCACAAGCAAGACTTCTGTGTATAAATTACAACAACTTTATTATTTCCTGTATAATAACTTTAAATTCTTAAAATGTCATCTGGATGCCAAACACTTAAAATTCAAGAAGTAGTGTATGTAAGAAAGACTCTTGTCTTGTGTTACAGAAATTGTGCTTTTTCTTTAAGGCAAACAGTTATCCCTGAAGTCATTTACAAGTAGATATTTTCAGTTGCCTTAATCAAGCTTTTTAATATACATGTAAATTGAAGCTGCAAAATCTTTGGATACACAAAAGCAAGAAATAAATGCACATACTGTCTTTCTTTCTAGATACTGTATAAGCACACAGTGAATATTTTTATAAATATCAGCATAAATGCATGAAAAACCTGCTTAAAGGCCGTTTGTAAGCTGGGTTAGGACTTAAAAACCTCATTCAAAGACAAGGTGAAAATGAAGACTAATAGGGCACTGAACAATGAGATTAAGCATTTACAAAAAAAAAAAAAAAAAAGGACATTCTGTAATTTCTTGTTTTGAATCTTTTTGTGGGTGGAATCCTGGCTCAGCTGCAGTCAATGGGAGTTTTGGCATTGACTTCAATAGGCCTGAGTTTCACCCTGTGTTTTTAGGATAATTCTTCAAGGGATTTATAAGACATAATTTTAAATCATAACAGAAAACACCCACTAAGGAAGCTACTAAATATTTTTTTGGGAAGAAAAATTATTTTAAGATAGGAGCAACTTGAAATACTCTTCCAACTAATTTTCATTTGCTCTTCTTGTTTAATGCAAGCTTGAGTTTTATACAACAATAGGAAAAGCAAAAGTCACGTGACTGTGTATGCATGAGGATTTTCTCTTTTGAGACTTCTAGAAGAGTGCAACAGCCAAATATTTTAGTTTTATGTTTGCTGAACTTTAATGAACTTGATACCCTTACCTGTTAGATAAGAACCACATCTCATCACTACTCAGCCAGATACTTAATGGTTGCAACCGCTGTAATAAAAGCTGATATTAATCCAACCTGTCGTGGTCTGTTTATTATTGTGAAGCAACTCGTATGTGACAAGCTGACAGCAAAATGTGGAAGAAACAGAAAAGGTTTCTGTTTTTTTTTTCACACATTCATGTGAATGGTTTGTGCTGGTGAGTGACATTCTGCATTGGTTAACACTATCTGACACAAAGCAGGTAGCCCTGTGTTTTCAAATGCCTGCTTAAAGGTCTATGGTAGACAAATAGGAGCCTTTATGTCGACTTCCTTGTGCTTTGAAGTCACTAATGAGTATGTTTTTGAATAACACAGAGTGTGAAATCTCAGCTGAAGCAGTAAATACATAAGCATTAGGGTGACTATTTTCCATTCTTCCTCTTTCCCTCTACTTCCTATTTTTGTGGTTTTCTGATGCTGTGCTTTGTTGGTGATTACAGTATAAGGTCGCTGAGAGAGGGAGACAGACTGTATTTAAATATACACATACATATGTGTGCCTGTGTACCTGTGTTTCTTTATGTGCTATCTCATTTGTTCTGAGTCCTTTGCACACTCCTGAATTTCTCAAAGCCCAGATATATGGTCCTGATGACAGTATGCCTTACTGTTCCTTACTTACAAAAATGCAGGCTTTTTATTGATCAGCACTTGTATTTTGTTTTAATGCCAGTTACATTAAAACGTGAACCCTGAGTGCTAGCTAAGATCAAGATAATTCTCAAAGAAGTTTTTGCTTAAGGGACATGGAGTTGTACCAGGAGATTAATGCAATGAATGTTCAGATCATCCTCTTCAACTGTTTAGTAATACCATTCTTCTGTAGCTCTTACCAGAGGGGTTTGTTCATTGAGGTCAACATTTTCAACCTAAGAATTAAATTTGGATTCTTCAGTCTATATTTATGTGTCTAAATATAAATGGTTTCATTTTCAAAGGTGCAGATTAGTCCTGACTGGTGCTGACAGCATCTATTCCCATCTTCCCTGCTTGAATTATTATCAGGTACCTTTGTGCCCTGCTGTGCCAAGCAGGGATTCCTGACATGCAAACACATGTAAATATCATGACAAATGTAAAAGGACTAGGATGAGGAAGGCTGTGTGGACCCACTTCAGGGGGAATGAGTAAGTAAGCAGAGAAAGATTGATTGTTAGATTTTTTTATAGCAATGAAGATCTGGTTAGACAAGTAAAAATGAGTCACTTGATCCAAACTATATCTTGAATAATGGAGCGTGCAGTTACCAAAGCACCTTCTTAAGGAAATGTGTGTTCATGTCGGAGGAGAGCTGCAAAAAAGGAGAGCTGGTGACTTCAGCCTAGGAGAAACCTCAATACTGAAGGACAAAGCTGATTGTCCACACTGAGTTTTATTGATGTGTTTGCATACAGACAGGTACAAAACACCTGATCCAGCTGGAACTGCTCATCCTTTCCTTGTGTGCTGTGAGTTGGTGAGAACCAAGAATTGTCAGATAAAGTGTGCAAAAACATCAGCAAATGCAGGTCAAGTCCCTTCTGAATGAAGTATTAGCACTGATTTTAAATGGAATAAACCACATTTACACTGCTTGAGATGGGTAAACTATGTCTGTTCTTATATTTAATTCCCAGTATAGTCCAGATTTGCTTTCCATGCACACAGTAACTGACAATAAACAATTAAAATAAAGTATTGGTTCTCCAAAAAAAGTCGGCCAGTTCAGGTGAAAACACTGTTAGCTCCGAACTCTTGTACATACACGTTATTGTTCAGGTTCATGGATACCTTTGTTACCAGATGTCTTTGTACCACAGTAAGTCTCCCCTTTCCTGCCACCACTCCCCAGTTTAAGTTGCTTTGTGAAGGTAGATTATGATACTCTTTGCCCCCTAATTCTGTATTATTAAAAAAACAGTGCACGTTCATACTTCAGATGAGAAGTTGTTACCTGAAAAATGCTAGAGGTAGTCTTGTAGTCTTTGAGGGTATTTGGAACTAACCATTACTGTTTGCAGACTAATTGTTTGGTGAGAATAAGGCAAGCTACTTTAATGACAGCTTGTGAAATAACAATCTATGATATAGTACTTGGATGTAGCAACGACTGTGTTTCAAGCCAAGTAAAGAAACTGTCAGTATCTTGTGCGTGAGAAGCTTGTAGATACCCTGAGGTGACTTCATATAATTCTAAACCAGCAGGTAGCTTCTTGCATAGCTAATCATGGCATCAGTGCCTGGAGCAAGTGGAGGTGGTTGACAATGTACTTTAGTTTTAGATGAATTCAGCTCCTTTTGAATATCATTTTAATTCCCTGCTCCAGTTTCTAAAGTAGGCATTTACATGCTTTATTTTTGCAAAATACAGACGGTAACCTTGGGGAGAAAAAAGTGTAGCTTGTGTTAAAAAGCAAATAAATAAACCAAGACCAACCCAAAAAAGTCCCCCCAAACCTGATTTTGATAGCTCTTATTATTGCCTTGTAAAGTTGGGAAAATAGCAAAAAAACCCCAAAACCTCGTTTTCTTTCTTTGTGAAATACCTTGGAAATATTTCTGAAAAATCTCCATGTAAGTCAGTTTGAGCATATAGGTTATTCATAAACTACTTAAACTCTACACACCTCAAACTCTGCTAGAAACTTTGCTGTTTGCCTAAGTGTGTAGTACATTAATGTCTGCTACTTCTTAGAATTACTGCCATTTTTTATAAAACAAGAGGAATACAAGTGGTTTCAAGATGACTGTCCGAAAACTGTTCTTTAAAACAGATGGCCAGTCCTTAAAACAGCCTGTAAGAATGTCAGAGGCAGATCTGTCAGATGGAGAGAGCTCTTTAATGGGATTAAAGATGGGGAAGGACTTAAATGGGTAAGCACTTAAATACTTACCTTTGAAAAATCCATTAATTCATACCTTTTAATACCTTTACAATCAAGGGCTTGAGACTTTTGTTTCTCAGCAATACTCTTGTTATGCTGAATAACAGCACATTAACACTGTTTTGACACTTCATTGCAAAAATTAAGAGAAAACAATGGCTTGTTTTCATCTCCGTGAGAAATATTTTAAAACGTATCAAACTGGATGTTTTATTCAGTGAATGCTGGAAAAAAGCTTGACTCTTTATTGTCCCTCTTCTATTGTCTTCATTATAACTAGACGGTGGCATAGTCTAAATTCTGAAATGGTGTGCATGTAGCGCAACTCACGTAAAAGCAGGTAGCTTGCTAAAAACTTGGGATTCAGCACAGGAGCTGACATTGCTGGGCAAGTTAAATTCCTTGGTTTGTACCTGCTTCATGCCAGTGGCAAGGAGAGTAAAAATTATGAGAAAGACCATCTTGCAATCATGTTAAAGCTGCGTGAAAGTCAGTCTCAAAAATCAAGTCATAAAGACAAATAATTCACCGAGGGCCTTTCCTCCCTGCACAGATGTCCCAAACTCCCTACTACGCTCACAGAGATTTTCCAGAGCTCTACCTTCTTTCTTTTCTTTTTGACTATCTCTAGCTTTACATCTCCTGAGAGCTATTTTCTTCTCATATGCCCATTTGGAGCAGAATGGACAATGCAAAGGTTATCTGCTGCTAAGCGCTTTCTTTGCAGACGGAGACTCGAAATGTGCTCGTGACAAAGAGCAGCTCATCCTTTAGGCTCATTATACTCCCTTGTGTATCTCTTGGGGGTCACTGGGGAAGTCAGGAGCTGGCTGAAACTTTCAGAAACTTTCCAGAAACTTTTGTGGCCTCTTTTATCTCTGTGTCCTCAGTAATTTCAGATACAATGCTGGGGGAGCAAACTAGTGTCCCGAAGGAGAAACAGGAGGGAAGGGTGCTTTCCATAAGCAAGTTAAAACTTCAAGTTAAAACTTCATGCATGAAGGGCTTAACAAGTCTGGTGGAGTATAAATACCTGCAGACACTTTTTGCTTTCCTTCCCTCTGGAACAGTATTTTCTGGCTGGTTGGGTGTAGCTGTTGAAACCTTCTCTTTTGGGAACACTATTAATGGTCAAAAACTTTTATAGTTTGAATGTAAATTTAGGTTACTTAAAAATGGAAAGTAAACACAGGAGCTGGACGAGATATCAGCATTGGCTAGCCAAAAGTCCTAAGAAATAAGCCATTTTTTAATGCAGAAAAGATCTTATTTTTTTGCCTTTGGCAATAAAAGGAAATAAGAGTCTATCTTAAGAGACTCTGAGTTGCTAATTATAATTTAGTGTCATTCTCTTGAGGAAATGTTGTGTTTATATAAAAAAGATTTTTTAAAGTGAAAATATACTTTTGATTGAATACTTAATTTTTTTTCAAAGGATATTAAAACAGAGAATATGGCCCCCTTCCTTTAATAATGTATCAGACTTCATTTATTGTCTTTTCCTCCTTCCCTGCATTTTCTCCCTCTGAAAACATGAAGAATGCAAGGGAAAAGGGACTGAACAGACCAAAAAGTGTTCTTGTAACAAGGCTTTTTCTAGAATAAAGTGCCAAAGGATTCAAAAGTTGAGAAATATATTTTCCAATCATTCAAAAAAATCACTGATGATTTTTCCAGTGAATGAAGAGCATAAAAATCCACCCTCAAAACAACAGGGAGAGACAGAAGCATTAAAAGGAAAATTCTAAATAAAGCAAATATTCATTTTAGAATTAAATGAAAACTGTTTGACTGGTTTTGAAAGCATAACATTTGAATCAGAGATCCTAAGAAATTGAGTCATTTGGCTCAGTTCATCACAGGCAGTCATAACTGTGAAGCAGAATAGCCTGAGAAACAGTCAGGAAGTCACAGAGAACAGATCATCCGCAGATAATCTGCAGGTCATGACTGAGGTCATTTAGCACAGAACAATCATGATTTTTTCTGTTGGTATTATGAGATCAACTCCCATAATATGATTTCTACTTGGGCATGAGCAAGCACTTGTACGTTTGTATGTGCCAAAATGAATGAATGTTTCAGACCTAGTGTGATCAGAAGTTTGGTGTGCCTATATGAAAAAGTTGAGGTGTGTGCAAAGGTGATAATACACAAATATCCCATGCATTATAAACAAACAAGCAAACAACAATTAAGTAGGCAAAACAGAAAGACTTAGGATCACATGTGATGTTATGTCATAAGGGTAAGAAAGGGTAGAGTATAATTGCTGCATGCAAATGTTAACCACATAACCTGTGGAATAGATGTTCACATCTGAGTTAATCCACATGGTTCTCCTTAACAGGCATCAGACTGAAAAAGGAGTTTGATGAAAGGAATAAGCACACAGGACATATTTCATCTGAACTGGCTTTATGTCTCTGTTGTGATAGACACACATCACACTCTACAGCGACAACAAGCCTGACTAGGTCAGATGTAGATGTCTACATGGTACAAAGGAGAAATGAGGTGAGAAGATTCCTTTCCCAAATGGCTCACCAGACCCCTACTCAACTTTGAAAAGTTTGCTGAGGAGTTTCTTCCAAAAGAGGGAATTGAGTGTGGTAAACAGACAGAAGAACCAGGTCTGCCTGTGATCCTTTATATTAATAGCAATATTGGTAATTAATAATAGTAATAATGTTTATCTTTCCCTCAAAGGAAGGAAAAAACCCAGAAAACTGCAATGGTCACTGTTTTGATAATTCATGCATTGTTTGGAATAAAATCTAAGGACTCCATAGATCAGTGTTAATCTGAGCTGGACCTTAATTCCAGGGTTAACTGTGGCTATGAGTGGTTGGAAAGGTCATTCTCTTAAAATTTGTTTCTGGTCCTATTCCAGTATTCACATTAGAATGATTGCTGCCTGTTCAGTCTCTATTAGGATGCGATTTTCTAGTGATAATGTAGCCAAGTAGCTTAATCCCCTCTTTAGTTTTTACCGACAGAAAACCACTGGCGATATTGTGCCTCTGACTGTGGGATATGAGATATAGGAGGGGCTAGTCAGAAACATTTGGGTTTGCTTCACTCTACTATCATTGAAATTACAGTGAAATGTCCATTTCTGATTGTATTCTATATGTAGAAAGTTAATTGGCTCTGTTTGTTTCTAGATGTAAGAGATACTGTTGATGTAGTGATACAAAACGGGCTAAGGCTGAGCTTTGCCTGCAGCCTCATTACCCACCGCCTGTCTTCTCCTCTGCACCTCTCATGGGTACACACAACAAGTTAAAATTTCTTCAACACCTTCTCTGGTAATCTCAGCTGTGGCCAAGCTGTAGCCACAGAAAAGGCTACAAGGCTTCTCAGTGTGGCTGACAAAGAACAGACATGGAATATCCTACATGAGCAGCAAAAGCTGGTGGGAAGCATGCAGATTGCTACCAGCATGTTACCAGATAATTCTAGTGTGGTAGATGGACACCTGCAAGGGAAGGATGTTCCTGATTTGGAGCTACAGTCAACGGGCTGTTAGCATAGCCCAGCTATTCGGTGTGTCTAAGCCCTCATCTGAAGTAAAAGAAAGGTCAAACAGATGTCTAGTGTGTTTTCTAAGCAAACAAATAATCACTCAAACAGAAAATCCAATCATCCCACAGAAATTTAATTTAAAAAGATAATTCAAAGATAGCTTAAAATTACTATGTCAGGTGATAGATACAAGCCCACAGTGCTCAATAAATCAAGCATAGCTGAAGCACTCAGTGGGTTTGGCTCCCTTGCCTCACATGAAGCAATTTACAATTAAATGTGAGTTTTCTTCTTTAAACAATTTCCATCGTTTGATTTTCTTTTTTTGTGGTTATTTGTTCTCTTGGAAGGTGTGCTAGTCATGTTGCTTTTGAACTAAAACTCAGCATGGCCTATACTTTTTACTGGCATCAATGCAATTGCTTCTTTTTGGCCTCCAGAAGTCCCAGACCTCTGGACTAGACCTGGTGTGGAGTGATGCTGGCACTTTTTCACAAACACAAAGTGCATCATCCCCACTTTGAAGCAACAATAATAGTTCCTTTTTGGTTTCAAGATCCAGTTCGAAATAACTCCCCTGGCTTTTCAGACTTTTCAGGCACTTGCCTGAAGCTATTGTGTCTCATACATCTTGGGTTGGATCCACTCCTGGCTACAGAAGAGGCTGAAAAACTGCCTGAAGCATGCAGCTGACCACTCTCCCAGCTGGAGCAGCAGTGACCAGTGATCTCTGCTGTGCAATTCCCCTTTGAAGGAGGCTACTCTTCAGCATACTTTTAACCAGCCGCAGGACTTCAAAATATGCAGATGATGACATGTTAAGAATCCAAAAGCCTCTTTCTTGATGCAGACTTATGATAGGTGCTATGTGAAGTAAGTTTTCATAAGAAAGGATCCTCTTCACAACAGATCTTAAAACTGCAGTGTAAACACTGTTTAGATTTTCACTTTTTTTTTTTTTTTTTTTTTTTTTTTTTTTTTTTTTTTTTTTTTTAATCCCCTCTTTTTCCTAAAGTTGTTCTTTTCTGGACCTCCAGGTAATCAACCGCCAAGTGATGCCTGTTTTGTTCCCTTGGCTCCTACCACCTACAGTTCTCTGTTTCCGTAACTCAGCAATGCTGACTACTAAGATTTTATCACAAGTCTCATAATATTTTGTATTTTTTATCTAAACCTGCACTGAAGTCAACTAATTACAAGAAAATTCTATCTCGTTTTTTTATGACGCTGATACATAATCCTTCCAAGTTGCAGTGAAAGGTTTGGGTCATGAAAATTTGAACTGTCAAAAACTGCATGAAAACTCAAGATTTTTTCTTAATTTTGTGGGGTTTATGGCTAACTTGGGAGTCTGGTTTATAACTTTTGAATGCTTGTACAGTCTCATCAACATTGTACCAATTTTCATGGGATGACTGTGGGTTACCTCAGTTTACTTTATTCTGTACCCTTGAAATTTGTATTTCTTTCAGATCAAAGGTAAAATGGATGATTAATAAACAATAATTAACTGTATATTCCTATAGTCATTCATCTGCAGCCTGAGCAAAATGTAATTTCTTCAAGAATAAGTTACATAGTCTATATGTACACAGATGTAAACGAGACTATAATAGTAAGGAAATAAACACCCAAGCTGGGGGGACTGCTGTATTTAGCAGTGGAGACCTGTGGGTAAACTGTGGAGATAATTCTGTCCAAGTGGCAGGAAAAGTTATACTATAATATGTATTCTGAATGTGCAGTGTATGTTAGAGCAGAATCTTTTAAATCTATTTTACCAGACGACACTGAAAAAAGTTAGCAAAGATCTGCGATGACTTGTGATCATTCTCTATAAATACTTTAGGGAGGTAAATAGAGGGAGGTTGAAAAGCTATTAAAAATGAAGAATAAGGTTGGCATGAGAACAAATGGTATAAACTCACCACGAATAAATTGAAGCTGGAAATTAGAAGGAGGTTTGTAACCATCAGAGCACTGAGGAAGTTTTGCCTGTTTTTACTGAGACTATGGTATGTAGCCTTGAAAATCACATGCCCTACTTACTATGAATCCAAACTTCCAGGGGTCAAGAAGAACCATAAAAATCTTCAAAATTCTCTACTCCCAAGTATAAAAGTGTCACAATTCTGGGAGCAAATATTTATTGAAGGACCTCTTCAACTGTGAGCATTAATGTGAAGTTCTTGCTTCTAGCCCTGCAGAGCTGTACATTTTTTAAAAAATAGTTATTGAACACATGCTCTACATAAGGTGCCCTTTAAATTCACCTCTCCATACGGCTGAATGTCACCTCTTCTGAACATCCCTTTTTCTCTGCCATCACTGTGAGGGGAAGTTTCAATTCCAAGGCAAAGAAGGAGATGTTTTTCACTTTCTTTAAAATGGATACTGCTATACTGTGAGATCAGTAAAATTCAAAAGTTAGAAAGTTATTTTCTGTTGTAAGAGAGAAAATTTGTCCATGTTTGAGGCCTGTAGGTATGTTGTACCAAACTATGACAAAAAAAAAATTGGAAATTTCACAATAGAAACAAATCATAGTTATTATACTGGAGGCATTGCCTGATCCCACTTTTAGGGTCCCATGGCAGGAAAAACTTAAATGGAATTGTGGTTAGAGTAATGAAATAATTACTTTGAGATGATAGTTACCAACTTTTAATTATAGTCTGTGAAAAAATCAACACCCACCTCAGTTTGTCAGACTTGTGAATTCAAGTTCTACATCTGTAAGTTCTCCAAAATTCACTGAATTTTGCAGGTTATCACTTTAAAAGAGTATTTTATATATTGTATCAGACAATTGTATAGAATTAGACCCCACTTAAATATCAGAATAAATAATTTCAGGTGTTCTTTTTGCTGTGCTTCTTTCATCCCTTACCTAAGTTTAGCCTATTCCAAAGCCACCATTTGCACTGGCTGAATCTGCAGTTCTGTGTTAGAAATCTCCCTTAGTTCCCCCTTAAATTTAACTTTCTTTTGTCTTGATTGTCTTAATTATTGCAGCCACATAACAGTGGCAGCTGCTGCACCTGACTGTGCCTAATTACCTCTGGAAAGAAATGCAAGTAGCTCTGATTTTGCTCTGAAATTTTTCCTTGTTTCCTTGCTGGCTCCTTTGTTCATGCCATATTCATTTGCTAGCTCTGAAAAATCATGTTCAGGCTCAGCTACGTATCCAACCCACTTTGTTTTTATTTATCAGCCACCTAGCAACATTTTCTTCAGACAGGATCTACAGTGACTACGTGCCATTCAAAAAGTAATACGTTGTGTAAGTGTTTGTAGTTGTTCAACCACCTCTCTCTTTGTACTGAAATTGTCTCACAGTACTCGCTATGAAAAAGAGACACACAATTTTAAATCTTTTCAGAGAAGCCACATACATTTTTCTGGGAAAAAAAAAGCTTTCAAATTCTTACAATATAAACCCAGCCATAAATCTTAGTAAAGGTAAGAGGAATAGTGAAACCTGACTTTCCAGAGTAATTTGGTTACATGAGACTTTTAGGCTTCAGATTTGCCTGGATTACAAGGGAGAGTTTAAATATGTGACTGAAATGTGCCTTGAAGGCTGAACTTGCCCCCACAACACAGAAGGTAAATTAGGAAAAAAAAAAGTCTAAAATATGTTTCATCTCTAAATATCTTTGATATTTGGGCCAAGTTCATAATTATTAGCAGGTATGAAAGAAGAGTTTTGAGCATTTATGGCACCAAGACATCCTAGTCCAGAAGTAAATATTTTGTTTACACCTAACTTCAAACATTATAATATAGACATCTGCATTGCTCTATACTCCCTTTATTGTCAGGGTAAAAAAAACAAACGCAGGCAGCCTCTTCATCTAACCTTTCACGTATACACCAGGGTGAGATGAAGAACACCCTGTCCATTAACTTATTGTCCTGTGTTGAGCATAAGAAACCTTTTAATGACTGGATCACATCTGACATTGGGTAAAACCATCCTCCCTTCCTTCCTACCCTTATGGGGCTGTTACTCTTGCTGTAACATTGGCATTTAAACTGTAGTACTTTAGAATCTGGATCTATTGCTTTCAGATAGAATTACTTTCTTCATTGGCTATTTTATATCTAATAGAGACAAGACACAAATACATATTTTGACACAGTATCTGAAGTATGAAATAACATTGCACTCTATTACCAGGGACATTAAGACATACACCTTTTTACAGGGAAAAAAATGAGACAATAAAGAAACACGTTCAGTTTTGAAGTAACCCTTCATATTTTTCCTCCATTTAGTTTCAAGGTTTGTGACCCAAATTTTGGTCACAAACCTTGGTCACAAACAAGGTGGCTGGGAACTCTGCAGACACAGCAGTCCACACTGCAGCCACAGATCTTCAGCACAAAGACGGAGATGATGAGAGGACCCTCAAAACCAGATAGGTTTAGGAAAAAACTGAGAATTTTTGGAGGAAAGGAAAAAACGTGGAGGGGAAAGCAGGTTGTTTAACCCTTTAGGGACAAAAGTTTGTCAGTTTAGGCTTCTCCATGGCTGCTGACAGTGGAGTGTGGCATGCCAAGCTCTTGGCTTGGTGTCCCCTTCAGCCTGGCCCCTGTACAGTGCCTCATGTCAGGTGTCTTTTGAGCTTGCTGGGCAGAGGGAGAGACGAGATAGGCAGGGCATCCTCCCAGACTTGGGATTTGTCTCTGGCAAGCTGCAGGGGCTATAGCTACTCTACCAAACTGCTTAATTCTACAGGGTGCTCCTGGGTCCTGATTCTCCATTGAAATAAAGCCTGGCCACTGCTCTGGGATAATTGCTCTAGAAACAGTGTAACTACCTTAAATGGCACTGGGCTGTGTCCTCTGTATCTTTCAACACCATCCTCCCCCTTGTCAGACTACGCCAAGGAGCAGGCAACATACATTCTTTGTGCAGGAACAGTCCCTTGGTAGGCTACAAGGCAGCCCTTACACCTGTGCAGGTGTAAAACAGCACAAAGAAATGAAGAGTTGATTTTTAAAGCCATAGAGGTAGCTTGTAAGAGAGATGGAGCCATGTTCTTCATAGCAGGGGCTCTGGCTGCTCCATCTGTGACAAGTATTCTGCTTTTTACAGGTTCAGGAACTGCCAGTCTCCAGTTCTGCTGGTCTACACTGTTGTATTCACAGTGTCACACTGGTCTGACTTTATTGTATCATTTTTCAGAGAGAATACTGGCCTCAGAACTTGTGTTTGGTTCTGTGCATCAATGTCTATTCTCATTGTAAACATGACTTTAGTCATGATCAGCTTCATGCTCTATAAAAATTCCATTGATTCAGACAGGCATTGCACTACTCCTCCTCCTCCATATGAATAAAGCTAGCAAAGTACAGCCCAAATTAAATAAGTGGACAAAACTCCAGTGCCCCAACCTTGGCCGCATAGCTCTGTGAATCTCAGCCAAACTGAAAGCTGTTTATGTTTGCATTGCAACATGTCATGGTGATTTCTCTGCAGCCTTTTACAAAGTGTCCTTCCCTTGTACCTGTATGCATTGGACTAATGCTCTGTCCAGGCCTGGGGTCTGGACATTATTTCAATAGAAAGCAGTAACAGGATAACAGTGATACATGAGGCATCACTGCCAGTAACAGCTGAGGGACCTCATTTTTGCAAGATGATGGAAGACTTTGAATTGCATCAACATGAATGAAAAACACTGCATCATTTTCAAAATCTTAATTTTAGAGTATGTTATATACATCTTTAAATAACAATTGTTTTTACTTATAAGTAATTTTAACAAAGTCAGTGGTAGCACTTTTATCAGTAAAAATGGATGTTAGAACTTGAAGACATTGTGTCATTGGCATTTTTTACATTGAAATGTGGCTTTTGACCACAATAACAACTTTTAGACCATTCTGTCCAACATGTCTATTCTTTTTTTTCTTTCATTTTTAATGGGAAATCTGCAAACAAAAGCTGTCCCCTAGTGACCTTTGAGGACTTTCAAAAGAAAACAAGTTGCTTGTTTTCTCTTGAAATGCATTTTTGAAAACATTTCTCAGCTTTACAGTTACTTGAAGACACAAATGAAATGAAAAATGTTCTATTTCACAAACAAAAAATGTATTGAAAATATTAAACCAAAATTCTCAGTAGTCAGAATTTCCCAGCTAGATTTGCAGGATTGGGTTCCATAGTTTGGAACGAACCTGGTTCCTCTTTGGTACACATTTATTATTGTAGAGAACTTCTAGGTGTCCATTCTCAACAATTATTTCCTGTGTAAATGGAAAGATAGGCCTAGATTTATCCTACCTCAATTTAAGCCTTTGGACATTGAGGGAGTTGAGAACACCAGCTGCCCATCAGTGCCCGGGCAATGGGAAGAGGTATTTCTGGAGGGTGATGCAGGATTTAGGGGGGGGTGTAAGTGAATGCCTCTCCCTCTAAGCCTTCTGCAGGGGCTATGTGGGTGCACTTTGGTGCATCTCCTTTCCTACCTGGAGAATCTCAGTTAAATCTTTAAAGTTAGGAGGGCTATTGTGTGTTATGGCTCTGTGAAGCCTTGAGACAGAGCAGAGGGTAGGAACTTCTCTAATGGTCAGACAAAAGTCCTTCTCCCCATACCTTTCCTCCACCAGTGGCTGCAAGGACAGCTCCTGCCCTACCCGTGGAGGCAGGAGGTGTTTCCTGAGCCAGTGCTTTGTTTTTAATAGCCCTCAGTGTTTGTATATCCTGTGTTTGATCAATCTTGTATGAACAAATCTAAGATCCCACATCTGCATCATCTTGTGGGAAAGACTTCCACAGCTCAACTGTATGGACTAGAAGAAAAAAGTAGCCTCTTTAATTGGTAGAACACAAGGAAGATGGGAGCTGTAAGACCATTAGTGGGTGCTCAGAGTGCACCTATGCAAAGAACTAACCCTTCAGACCATGTACATCTCTATAGACATGTAACACTGAAAAGTTTCATACTCATTACTCTGATTCTTGGCAACAAATTGACTCTTAAATCATTACAAAGTATATGCAATATAAAATCCTATGAAGTACCTTATCTGTTTGTTTGTGTACCTGTGAACTAGCTTAATTCCAGTATTTGGAATTAAGTTTGGCCTGGGGATGGGGAGAAATGATTCAAGGTCCTTATTTTGATCTTTTCATGTCATGCTACTACTCTTGGATACAGGTTGTGGTTGCCCTCTGTATTGTTCTCAAATATTCTTTATGGACTGTGTGGCTCAGGAGGATCACAGTTTGTTCTCACTGTACAGGACACGTTATGCCCTTTATCTAGTGGAACTTCATTCTTTGCAGAGAAATGTATTTTTCTTTTGTATCCATGGGAACTACCTTCAGCAAGGGTGGCTGTCCAAACACAGAGTTCAGTCCTGCCCCCATTTCCTCCCCCTTCCTTGGAGTGTGTTCTGATCTAAATAATTCCTGTCTCTACAGGTGTTGAGACAGGCAGCTCTTGCATTAAAAAAAAAAAAAAAAAAAAAAAAAAAAAAGAGAGAGAGGGAGAGGTAAAAAAGAAAATAAAATTTTGACAAACAAGTTAACCTAGTAACCATCTGAAAAATTACCTCCTCTCCTACCTCCCTCTGTCTATAAAAGGAAATATGTGGGTTTTTTCATTCTCTAATCACAAGGCTTCAATGAATGTACTCCAAGAGCACATTCAGAGCTATTCATCATTGCTAAGTCCTAAGATTTAGGATATGTGTGTGCTTGAATATCTTAGCAGTAGAAACCTCAGAAACTGCTGTTAAAGTGCAGAAATCCCTTCTTTAGTATGCATAGGCATAACATCCATAATCCTTTATCTCTGGCAACGCTGCTGGGTTTTTGCCAAGGGCATGTTTGGTGGTGTGTGGAATCTGAGGCTGCTGCATGACATTGCTGCTGAAGGTGCACAGATACCATGGTGATGGGAGCGATAGAGGTGCCTGGATGGATGGATGGATGGATGTTTTCTTTACCCACTTGCCAGCATTTTGATTCTACTAGTCCAACCTGATTTTCCAGATTATTTAAGTGAGAAGGCTCAAATACATCTGTTTGAGAAATCCTGGCAAGCAATCAAGCCCCATGCAATTCACCCCCACTGCCATCTCAAAATTAAAGGTAAACAGAGCAGCTCTCATTTAAATTTGAAGCATCTGATGCAGCCTTGATATTTTCTTCCTTTTTTTTTTTTTCTTTTTTTAAGTTGCTGGAGAATAAAAACAACAGTTGAAGGAACTGCAGTCAGTAAAAAGGTTTCTCTGGTAAGGAGGCCAAACTAAATAATGACACCCAAAGCAAAAACATGCTTCACTGAAACTAAACTTTAGTCAATTCACTCTTTGAAACAAAGGATTTTTTGTAATTTCAAAAGTGAACATTGTACTTTTCTCTGGCAGCCATTTGTATGTTTTTCAATGATCTGATTATGTATAAATCCCAATTTAGCATGCCTTTCAGCACCTAAATCCTATGAGTGATTTGAAAACATTAATGAAGTTTTCTATAGACTACAGCTGTGCTTCTCTTTCTCCGAAACTTTTTTGAAATGCAAGCTTTAGTGACAGTGTTTTGATGTGCCTCATTTGTTGATGTGTATTTTCTTTCCTTTTTTCTAATTACTTTGTAAATATTTATGAAAGATACAAGATCTGTTCCACATTCACACAGCAAGTCAATGCTTTTCCCTTCATTCCTGTCCTCTGTAATTGCTGTGCTTTCATGTGTGCTCTCAGACTTTTGATGAAACCTGTACTCCTTACACTTAGAGCCATCATCAATGCAGTCTGAAAGTTAGCATATGATGGGTTCAAAGGTTGCTCACTCAGGGGATGAAGTCTCAGCTCCTACTCTGAGATAAAATAATCAAACAGTTTGCAAGATTGGCTAGATTTCACGTCTGGCTTTGCTCTGGCTTTGTCTCCCTGTTTTTACAATTTGTAAAACATCTCTAGTCCCTGTTTGCAGGATAGTACACCTCCTTTACACTAGCCTGAAGGGGTACTGTAAATCTACCCCTCTCAGAATGATTTGAAATGCTGCAGGTGAAACTGCCTCCCCTCTGCCTTCTCACAGGCTCTCTGAAGGGGCTCCATGTCTGAGCACAGAGACGTGAAGGTGTAAACCTTTAGTGGCTCTGGTGGTTGCACTGAACAGTTTGGGATAGATCCCTTTTTCCTGCATTGAGTGCTTCCTTCTATTAGGGAGGTTTTTTGTGCCAAGAGGGTAGCGAGGATGGTACCAACATTCCTGATATTCCAAAGGGCTCTAAAATTACTTGTATAACCTGAAAAACTGTTTAAAAATAAATACATGTAGAGTCAGCAAGAAGACGACGCTCAATTCTTAACAAGTTTCCTACAGAGCAACTGTATTCTAGAAATTGCTGTGGATTCACTTTTTCTTCTTTTAAAAGTTAATTTCTCTCTACTACTGTTTCCAAAGTTATTAGCAACAGAAAAACACATTTTGAAAATAATTCCTAAAAGCCTGTGGGTAGGAAAAAAACTTGTTAAAACCAAATCTTTTCCAAGCTAAGGTTTCCCTTGACTGAATCATTATTTTCAGCTGAAAGTCTGAATTGTTGAAAATTCCTACTCAGTTCTATCCCTACTTACCCAGTACTTTTCCTGTAGGAGGAAAACCAAAACCTGAGTTACTGCGAATTATTTTCCTAAAAGTTATGTTTTCTTTTACTGAACTGAGAAATCATTTGTAATACCCTCAGTTCTCTTATTTCTTCAAAATAATCCCCTACCTTATACACATGAAGTAGTGTAACCACATTCCAACACAGTCATATTTATTAAAAGTTCAATGTTCCATGTATTTTAAGCAGAAGATGTTTTGGTTTAAGAAATAGTGGGAAATGTTAAAATAAATATTTTTCCAATCATTGCCTGATTCGTGCACTTAATTAATTTTACAACCAGGTGGTGAAAATGAATTTCCTATTAATTTTAGGTCAATTTGGCCCTACTGAACAAGGACACAGTGTGATCAATACCACAAGTCCTACTCTACAGGGCTAATACAGCTCTGGGTGAACCTGGTGACAGAAATTTTGTGCCTCATTCTTGTGACTTACTACATTATACAAAATGCTCCTTCACTTCTGAACCCAGGTACCTGGAGGGAAAAAAAAAATCTATGTTTTTCAGTACCACAGGTAAGTTGTCTCACTCTCTTTTCTCTGAAGAGTAAATTATTAAGTCACTTTTCACTGTCGATCCCTTTCTGATGCCTTGGCATCCTAAGCAAATTGCTAAATGCTTGTTTTAGTGTCTCTTCCAAACATGAGCCTTCATTCCACAATCTCAGATAAAAAAGTGTAAGCTTGGGCAAATTCCAGACAGAAGGTGTTAATGGATGGCTGGATTCAAAAACATTAACTTGGTGGAGTTATTTCAGAATAACAGATTCAAATTCGATTTTGGCAGTATTGATAAATGTTTAGTTAAATACTCAAAATATCAAATTCATATGCAGCTCTACAAAATTAGAAAGAAATAAATTGTACTGTTGTTGTCCTATTTCTGATGGATTTTTCCTCAGGGTTGCTCTTTTGATGAGGGTAAATATTTTTATTATTCTTCATTTGTGGAGTAATGAGTTTTGAAAACACTATCCAGAGGCACATGCAAATGCATGTGACTTTAAAGGATATTGAATTCACTCTACCTTGTTTATTCTGGAGCTAGAGAGTGGAGCAAACACACATCACCCATCACCCAAGGAGCAAGAAGCAGGCAGGACTTGGTGTTTAATGCTGTCTGCCTTTAACGCAAGGGACAAGAGACTGCCCTGCTTCTTTAAGGACATTCTTGCAACACTCCTGCAATGTCTATGCCCATCAGTGACTCAAGGGTAGAGCACTCTGACTGAACAGATTTGATTAAACTTTTCTGGGAGTAGATCTATCACAATCCTGCTTCTTCATGTTGCATGATAACATCCAGCCCCAGGCAGACTTTTGATTAAAAGTTCCCCTGAAGATTTGTGGAGAAATTCTGTTTATTCCCACAACTCTGAGAGCATTGAGGTTATGTGCCCACATTTTGAAGTGCAAATTACATAAACTGCAAATTGGCAAACATGTTTCTGGAGCTGGGAAACCAACTAGGGAGGCCTATAGTTGTTTTCCATTGGATTGCAATCAGGGAAAAAAAAAGCCCATTTTAAAAAGATTTCTTTAATTTTTTAAGTAAGCCCACGCAATGTTTAAATCTGGGAATAATGAGCAAAGAGAGGGACGGAGCTTGGAGTAGAGGATGGGAACTGGAAAAACTTTAGAGAATCACTTTTCAAAGGGGAACCACACACTGAGGTCACAGACTCTTGAAATATTTTTTTTTCTATTCAACACTTGTTAGATTCTTGCCTCTTCATTTTTACCTTTATTAGATAGACATCAAATGAGTAAACTTCTTTCTCGACTTTGGAAAGTTTTTTGTTGCTTTTAGAAGAATTTGAAACGGTATTTACCAAGTAATTTTTGAACTGCACACCAGCAGAGTGATTATTTAATACACTACTCACTATTACAAGTGCTTTGGTAATGCTTAACCAACTTGATTGTACAAGTTCAAACTCCTTTTCACTATTTTTTTTCCAGCTAGACCTTGGGTAAGGGATAAGAAGAATTGGCCCATGAAAAATAAAATAATTATTTGAACTGTTAGTTGGTAAATGGTTAAGAAGCAGAGGCACAGACAGAAATATTTCATTGATAGTTTGACAGCTAACTCTGCAGGGGATGACTCAATGCTTTTTGTTCACTCTTCACTAAGACCAAACAACGATGATTTTATCAAATTGAAAAGTGAATAGAAATTGCTGAGAGAGAAACTGATCTCTTTGTTGCCGGTGTCAGTTTGAATTCCACATTTCTCTGAACCCCATACACCATGGAAAATACTTGAAATTATATGAAGACATTTAAATTGCTGAGATTTTCTGTGATGTTAATCATCCTAATCCCGCGTGGACAGCACACTGAAGGGCTACTACAGACCAAGGTCCTTATGTGAGGCATTTTACAGATGAAGAGGGATATTGCAGGTTCCTGCTCTGCCCTCAGCCTCTGTGAGTTTGATGATCTGGGTGGGTATGGTGAGATGATTGACAGCATCCCCATAAACTCAGATTTGCTACTGAACACAACAGTCACAAAGCACTGTGTGAGTTTCAGACATTCTGCTTCTGATATTGAACTGTCTGGAAATACCTCCAGGCAGGTATTGAAACATGTGATGTGAAACAGCAGCACCAAGCAGCAGCTCAGTACAGAAAGAGAATGGACAGAGGCTTCTGTCCCTGACATTAGTAAATACAGGCAGGCAGCATGCGGTAAGGCAACTTTTAATTTTTCCGGCTCTTTACAAAATCTTGGAATTCAGAATATCCCCCTGAGCTGTGCTCAGGAACCGAGCAGTTGACACTGCTCTTGTTGTAGGTTGTAAGTTGCTTGATTCACCAGGCTGGGTGGATGAGGGGTTGCTTTTTATCAGTTGCACAAGTAAAAGAGATCAAGACAAAGAGATAAAGGAAGCATGTTCTTCCTCATCTTCGTGGGTAATTTGCCTATTCCCAAAGGACTCCTTCGCAATGGAAGAGATCAATAACAGTGTACCAGTATAAGCAGGATTCCTTTCAAGAGTCTTTATCCATGCAATTATAAAACAGTATAAATACATACTTCACCTTTGATCTCAAAACACCATGTTTAACTATAACAGTCATGTTCACTATCTGTAGCATTTTGAATGTGTTGTTTTAATCTATGTGTAGAAACTAAGCAAATGAATCCAAGGGGAGCCTGTAATTGTTCCCATTGAAATATTTTTCAGTCTCAGAGAAAATATGTAAAAATCTGTCAGATCAATTTCTAGTTAAATAATTGCAAAAAAATCTGAAACAAATGAACAATTTGTAATGACTCAAGAACTGAACTACGGAACAAAACACTAAACAACTTCAGTACAAGTCTATAAGTAAACAGTAAAATACAAACATTTATATGATACAGGCCTTGCTCCTGTGTTGAAAATAAAGGAATATAGAGAACTCATCTGATGTGGAAGTAAACTGGAGTTTATTATCTGGAGATAAATGGAGTTACTGAAATCAAGAACCAACTTATGTATCCAGATGAAGCTGCTTTGCATTTTGGGAAGATTCTGACAAGAATCCTTACCAATTTACAAACAGCACTCAAAGTATGCAAACACATGAGTTAGACAAAAAAAAAATCCAGTAAATTAACTACTAAGATTAGATTTTCTACAAAACCTTTTTTCCTTTACTAACCACCTCATCTCTTCAATGAGACATAAGAATAATCTTGTGCTGTGTTGCTACGGTATTTTTCATTTGCAATTTAATCAATACTGGACTACATGTCAGGAGACCTATTATTTGTTGTATACTCTCATTCTCACTGGTTTTATAGGATTGTGGGGTCACAGCACTGGAGGACCCTTCCAGCCCTACTTAGTGGACAAAGCAGAGACAGCTCTGTGGCCAGACCAGGTTGCTTAGGTACACAGTCAGCTGGGTCTTGAACACTTCCAAGGACAGACACTGCAAAAAATCTTTGGACGGGCTGCACCTTATCTGACTATCCTCACAGGGGAAAAGGTTTTCATTCAATAGCCTGTGAGAAGATGTGTTTAAATAAGATGTTGTTGTCAATGTTGTTGTTATTATTTATTATTTCTCAATAAATATTTTATGAACCATCTGCCAGTGACAGTAGAATGAGTAACACTGGGCTACAGCGTAAGGGCAGGGTTTCTCAAATGGTTTCTTGGCTGCCTTTTTTGCCAAAATTGCCACTTTTTCCACAGAATACTAAAATAGTTCTAAAAATTATGATCAATGCAGAGATATATACAGTCAAAATACTAACTAAAACAGTCAAAAAGACTCAGCTGGGGGAATTAAGTACCTGTCTGTGCTAGAGTGGTTCAGATGTCCAGCTGGAGGCAGCATGTAAAAGCATGTTGTCCAAATACACAATAATTTTCAAAATTAGACCAATTATCTGTACTAGTAGCTGAGGAGTGAATGGGAAGGCTTGATAGGTATTTTGCTAAAGAACCTGAAATCCTTGGTGTGAATGCATCCTTGACTAACATTGGCAGACACTAATGGAGTGCTATTTTTAGAACTTCTCAGAAATCTAAATACAAGTGTGTAAGGCAATAATAAGACTGGAAAAGTCATCTAGGGCCATTGACCAAGCTTGAGCATTAATGGTTCACAGTTTAATTGCTACTGGTCTCTGCCTGGGCTGCTCCAGTTGCTTTTGCCCAGAGGAAACCAGCTGTAGAGGCAGCCAGCCCAGAGCAGAGGGTACGCGAGGCAAATAGCTTCTCTTGACTTGGGACCAGCTCCCAGATCTCTTCTATTTGTTGGCGAAGACCACGTAGCCAGGCCCTGTGGGGCTCCATGAGAAAGCTGCTGGAGGGAATGCAGTCTGGCCTGCTCTGTGCTCTTCTACCGAGGATTGTATGGCCTGAATTCCTCTCCCAAACACCTTTAGCTGAAGAATGCAAGCCAGAAACTTCATTGTTTCAGGCCCCCAGGGAGTCAGCAAAGAAAGTAAGACACCTCTGGAAGATGATTCAATATTTTGAGAAGTGTCTGGTTCTCCCTATGGAGTGTTTTGGTCACATACACCTCTAGTGCATCTGTCTCAGATACCTTTAAAATTACTTCAGGGTTAATTTAGGCTGCAATGAGTCAAAGAAATGGTGAAGAAAATCTCATGACAGCACCTGCTAAGAATTAAGCAGGACTAATTGAAGGGCTCTGGGCATCTGGGTACTAAGTGTGCATGTTGCTCTGAAGCAATAAATTCAATTTATCAGACCTGCCAGAGTAACAGTACATGGTGTGCATCCAGACATACTTCAGGGTGCAGTGCAGACCCAGCATTTCTGGTCTGCATTGAATGAACACTGAGTGAAACTGTGCTGAATGGCTATGCATAAAGCAGTGCATGTTTTCCTTGTACATGAGGGAAATGGATGAGGCATTCATTTCCATATGCTGCACCCAGATCCAATAGTTCATCTAATTACGTGGTGTGTGTCGTCCCAGGACTTCTTAGTTCATATGACAGCACTATCAAGTTGGACTTTGAGCTCCCAAATGAGCAGCTGAACAGAAATGCCAGACCACTTATCCCACTCATGCTTGACCAGTCAAGGAAGCTTATCTTTTTCAGACTGATGATTACAAGGTTATTTCACAGAATATTTTGTTGTCTAGATTTTTTGTTGTGGTTACCTCTATAGACTGCACATATTGCATAACTTATGGACTGGAATATAAAAATGGTGATTTAAAGTGCATTGGGTCATCCAGACCAAGTTTTTCTGGACAGCACAATGACCACTTAGCTATCCAGTTATGCTGCACAGCCTCCACTGGAGAATCTTTTGGCATCTCCGCAGGAAGTCCACTCAAAAAGCATCATTCACTTAGTCCATCCACTCTTTCTCTGTTCAGTCAAAGCCTGGGAAAGCAGGTGCATCTTAGAGTTAATCTTGAAAGTCATAAATCCTAGCTGTCAAAACCATGAAACCTAGAAGATGTCTGTGAAGTCTGAGATGATAGTCCATTCATCTGGTGAATTGCTGGGGATACTGCTGTCATAAACATGGCCAACAATCAGTATTCATTGTCTTGTACAAGAAGCCATAAACCAAAGTGGAAGAGTAAAGGTCTGTTATGCATGTTGTAAAAACTAGAGTGATGAAGGAAACCTGCTGTGACCACTTGAACCCCTAGGCCAAATGTGCCTGGAAATTGCAGATATTTCATTGTTATCATTGGTTTCACGTTATTCAGGGTGGTAGATGAATGGAGGGATTCCTATTCCCTATGGCTAGTCTTCATATTGATGTCAGGAAAGATAAAAAAATGCTGTTCCTTGGGAGATATCTTTCTGTTTTCTTCATCACTTCTCCCAAGGACTTTACAGCATTTTTGCCACTATTGCTTAAGGTTTGCTGCAGGTAGGATAAAGCATTCTCTCTTCGAGGAATTCCCCAGATAATCTCTCACAGGGTGTGCCTATGCAGCCTTTGTCAGTCATTGAATGCTCTGCCCAGTCTTCAAGGAAGTCAAAATCCATGTGCATCCATCAACGCAACTCAAAGCCCAGGCTAACTGGTCTCGTTACTGAGGCTCTCAGTGCCTTCAGGTGGTTTCCAGCTGTCTGAAAATTGGACATCTAAATGTGACCGAGTCAACCAAGGCTTCATTTACAGTCAGTGTAGGAGAAAATAACACCACTAGAGGCAAAATGTATGGCCTATCTTGGATGCCTATCTGATGATGAGATGAATCATTTTCTGAAGGTGTCTTTCTCTGCATCTACTGTATACAGAAAGGACAATGTTTCTTACATTCTCATTAAAAAAAAAAAAAAAAAAAAAAAGAAAACAAAAAAAGATCTTTAGCTAGACCTTTAGTCTCAGAACTTGGACTTCAATGGAACATCAAATGAAACTTGTCATATGAAACAGAAATGCTGTGATCCTCACAGTAGGTCTCAACCTTGGTTTTAAAGTCTCCGAAGAAACTCCTTTAAATTTGCAAGGTGTCTATTTCCATGCTGTGACTCTGAAAATGAGACTCACCTTCTGTCCATTTTTCAGGCATGCAGTAATAGCCTGAGGCTTGGACAAACCATTACCACCCAGATCTGCCAGGGCGAGTGTGCCTCCCCATGCCCTGCCGTGATGACTTCTCTCTCCTCTCACCCAGGTTCCTCCACATTAGGAATTCAGGCAGGGCAAGTTCATTCAGCCCTTGAAGGAATAACATAAATTAAAGGATCACAGGTCCTGGTTTTTCAAAACTGCTCTTAGTTACTGTGTAGGCATACCCAGTGCCTGCCCTCTTCAAATTGGCAGTTAGAAATTTTAGTTAGAAAACCCCTCATTAAATGTTTCATTCTGTATTCATACTGTCTTGAAGAATTTAGACTGTTTACCTCTGTTTCTTTGGCGACTGTATGAAGTTCTCAGGTTTGCTTGTAGCCATAAGAGTTGGGGCTAAACTGACTAAAATGTTTATTCTGGAAGTCTGGGTAACAGAGCAGTTGGAGTTCAAATAGGTGTTGGAGGGGATGTTTATTAATGTAAACAATTGTGATCATGGGTATAACCTCTTCTGAATCATGGATTATGTCCATTTCACACAACTGATACATCATGACAATAAATCTAGGCCTTCATAGTTGCTAATAACAATGGCTAGAGTTGTCATTTCAGCTCCACTAATTATATTTGTAAAAGCTATGTAACCCAGATAATAAATTTCATTTTTCTTGGTAGTCATGCTTTCTGAAGCCGATAGATTCACCACCAGCAACGTTTGTATTTTATACCCATCTACATATCTGGACACACTGTATGTACACAGCAACACAGAAATGTTAGCACAGATCCCTTAAACCAAAGGTAACCATTAAGAAGAGTTTGTCCAAATCATGCCACAACACAGCAGCTCCAGACTGGAAAGGCTGGTTTCATGCCTCTTAGATGTTATTCAACATAGCTTCCCTTCTTGTCAAAAGAGACACACATCTCTGGAGAGAGATTTGTTTCAGTCCAGAATTAAGCTGTCCTCTGGTGATGCGTATTTCTTCTCAATGATGGCAGGCCTAGGTATTCAAAGTGTTACACACTAGATACAGTTCATATTTGCTGAATGTGGGTTAGGTTTGCATTTACTTGAGACAAAACAGTACTGCTCCTCCCAAAGCACATGGCCTGAAATAGAATACGAAGAATGTGAAGTCTACACAAATGGTTAAGCAATCTTGCTGAGACCTGGTCAGTGTAGGTCACTCTCAGGAAGATAATGTGACAATGGTCATCTGGTCAGCTGAATTTTTTCCAAAACTCCACTGAATTTTTACCTATTAGAAATTTAGATAGCTAATTTGCATATAGACACATTAGACAGCAAAAGCTACAACCTACATTGTTCCCCACTTACCACACCTGAAGGCTTCAGATCACGAGGCTTTTTCACAATATCAAGCCACCTGCCTAAGCAGAAAGGAAGACCAAGAAATCTGAGAAAGCCAAAAAGATTTTGCAGTTTCCCTCCATAGCATAGTGGTTCAATTACCAGACTCCTGAGAAAGACTTAGGTTTGGGTCCTACCATCAGTATTTAACTCACTTTGACCTCCCAAAAGAGTATCTTAGTGCCAAGATAACAGCTATTCTGACAGAATAGGCCTCATTGTTTCCCATTTGGGCTGTTTCAGTTTTGCTGAAATTATTATGAAATTGTTTATAGGAAAACAGTTATTCTGTGTTTGAGGATTGTACCTCAAAAATGGTTGGGCAAAACTCATTGGAGCTTGCTGCTGTATCATGTTGATCATTCAGAACATGGACAATCAAAAACCTGTGTGGACATGGACATCCTGGCTCTGGCTGATTTCTAAACAACGCATTATTTCCTGAACAAACTCCTACTGATTTCAATAATTGTATTCTGCTGGCTGATCCATGCTTTAAAAAACCTTCACCTCAGGTCTCTAATCTCTAAATTTTTGTCTATCTAGCTGACTTGAAAAATCCGCTTCTTTGAATTACAAGGTTTGGGCTCCCAAGTCACTTAGAAAGTGACAGTTTTCCTTGCCAAAATTTGGACTATTACAGAATATCAAATTTTGTTTTTTCTTTCTTTTTCTGTTATTTCCCTCCCTTCTCTGCTGCAAGTGAAATTTTTATTTCACTTTCACTTGATTCTAGTGAGAAAAATCAAATAAAATATTACCCTAGTTTTGGTGCAATGGTTAGTACAATTACACAGATGAATAATACTCTCACTGAGGTCTCTTCTCTGATTGATACTTAGATGCCAACATAAGTTTACTGCTATGAATTGCATAATGAGTAATGGAGAAGGTTCATCCTAATAAACTGAGTAATGTCTTGGTGGTAAGTGTCCTTACTAGAGGTTTGTGAAATGACAGGACAAGAAAGAACTCGAAACCCGAGTGATAACCAGCCTCTTTGGAATGAGGACTTTGTAATTTTTTATTTGTTGATTGTGAAAGTCTTCTGTTTCATTCTTACAGGAAATAAGAACACTTTCTTAAATCTTGGCAAAGCTCTGTGTACAAGCTTTGGGGTTTTCTTGCAGTCCTCAAGGGATATACACATAGTACAGAATCCCAGGAGAGGCTTTCACAAAACTTTGACTCCTACCTACCTGACACGGATGTCCAAAAACCCTGTGAAATACAGTGTATCCATATTTTTTTTTTTCCTTTCATTTTTTCCCCTTAATTTGACCAGCAAGAAAAAATACCCAATGTGGATTGTTAATCCACCTATCCCAGTTTTAACATTTAAACAGAAATTCCTCACTTCCATGCATTAACAGGGGAGAAAGCAGACTTGCGCACACATGTGATACTTTTCCTCTCTGTCCCAAAACAGTTAATACAAGTACTCCTGTATTACAGCAGACAGACAATATTTAGTAACTGCTAGACAGAGCCCACAGCCTTTGGCCAAATTCTATTATTCTTGACATGAGGGTTGGGGTTCCCCTCACATACACTTCTTAATGACAGGCTAGAGTTCTACTTGTATATCCTCAGATCCAGAGCATTCTCAGTCTCTTTACATGTCAAGGTTGTCCTGTTGTTCTTTAAAGTCTGTTTTACAATGGTAATTGTGGAGCATGAGTTCACATAATGTTGTACTTGATGTTAATAAGCAGATAAATGTATAATCGCTCAGTATTACAAACAGTTCTAAGTGAAGGACCAAAAGACTTTGACATTTTGTTCCACCCTTCATGACTCAGTAAAACAGATTGGATTATAAAGAAGAACCAGCATTTCACTGTGATGAAACTCATAAAAAAACCCATAAAATATCACTACATGTTGGCAGTTTATAAAAGGAGATTTGCCAGCTTATCCATTGGTATTAACATGTCTTTAATAATGGTAACCTTCTTTGCAAATTAAATTGTTATTAATCAAAAATCTTGCCCAGATATGCTTACATGCCCATGTGAATATAGGCACCTACCTACCCTATCAAACAGACCTATACGGAAAGAACTAAGCTGATTACTATGTTTTCAGCAGATTATGCATAGAAATTAAGACTAGTTGGTTCTAACTTAATCTAAAGGGTGATATTCTGGGTCTCAAAATCTCCTTTTTTAATCCACTAATGTAAAAATTTTCATCGAAATAGTGCCTGGAATGGTTGGTTTTGCAGTGCATCCTGGCTCTGATATTTTGTGTTTGTGTGATTCCTGTCAATGCTACAAGACATTACAACAAAAGCAGAGGAGATGGCCCACTGCATTGAGGAAAAAAGCGTCACATATGTTCATCCACAGCTGCAGCAAGCATAGTTTAGAGGCACTCAAAAGGACGACACAGGCAGGAGAATTTTTTTATAATTTCTTCCCATTATTTATAAATACATATATTATATGTAATTAAAAATGTATTCAATGCATTCAATGTATTCAATGCATTCAATGTATTCAATGTATTTATGACTTGAAACTGTACTCAGTTTGAAACTATTTTAGTAGTCTAAAAATTTAGACTTGCTGTTATTAAGATCTGAGTCTGTTCAGATCCCTTTTTCCTCAGGAAGAATATAAGTGTCAAAATTAGGCAATATAGTAGTCATAACTCATAATTGCTAAACCCACAGTGACAGGACTTAATGTTCAGATGTATCTGGATGAAGATGGAGTGACTGCTTAAGGCATAGCCAAGCATAGAGAAATAATCTTATTAATTCCACTTCAAGATGAGACATAAAAAGTAGGTAGGAAAGGCTTTAGATCTGTAGAACAACAAATGGGTCACTTAAAAAATTACATACTAAAGGAATCTAAGGATCCAGAGATGTGGATCCTAGAGAGTCACTAATTCCCCAGTGTTCTGACCTGTCCTGGCTCCCACTATCTCAAAAATCCAAAGTGACAGCTGA
This sequence comes from Sylvia atricapilla, assembly GCF_009819655.1. Lineage (NCBI taxonomy): Eukaryota > Metazoa > Chordata > Aves > Passeriformes > Sylviidae > Sylvia > Sylvia atricapilla. The sequence goes on from NC_089141.1 coordinate 64,793,323, forward strand.
TGTACAGTTGAAGAGTTGTGTTACTACTCTCTTTCTATTGATAAAAGAAGATAAGAACCTATTGAAATTGTAACATGTTCTTACCTTAGATTAATTTGGACAGGGTTACAGATAACAGGTTAAGAACTTTAAAGCTTTTTAAGAGGTATAAATGAAGACCCATGAAACTATCATCTTAAATCAAGGCTTTGACTGCATCTTCTTATACATTGGGCAGAGGCCTGATACCCTTTTATGAAGAGCTGGTAAAAGCATAAAGCACAGGAGCCTTTTCCTAACTTTGTTGCAGCTCTTGATTTACTGAATTTTAGCTGTCAGATTCTAGTCTGAAGAACTAAAGAACAGCTGCTCCGTATCCATTCAGACTGTGCCTTAAATGACAGTCCTACGCAGTAATGAAAGGAAACTATCTGTTTTGTATCTGTTTAGCCCACACAGAAGTTCTCAAAATGTGAATGCCTAGTGTCTTTTTTTTCTTTGCAAAACATACATCTAAATACACTTCTGTGCTAGGATTATGGATTCTTTTGTAATTACACCTTATTCATTCAGTGACTGGATGAAAACAAAATAAATAAAATATCTGACAAATATTTCATACATATTTGAACTTATGACACAGACATAAAGTCAAATACCAGCACACTCATCCCTCCTCCTGTCCCCTACACATTGATAGTATCTGAACTACAAGAATTCACAAGTGTGACCCCTAAGTAATGAATTTTTTGTGACTTCCATCTGAATCCTGCTTTTTAAATTCTTGTCACTTAACCCTAGCAGCATGTATTTTTCCTGGAATCCTAAAAACAGTTTTGAAAAAGTTCTTCTGAACATAGGCCTCACACAATTCCTCACCTCAGCACCACCTTTCTTCATCTGTAGTGCCCAAAACATTAATGGATAACATGGATCTTCAGCTCTCTGCATGAACTGTGAAGGACTGTTGAGGGAGAGAAGTGGACATTTCACCCTAACTATCTCTGATCTTTGAACAGTCTGAATCTCCTATTGGAGGTATCAGTTGCAGTTGCTGGGTCTAGAGACATACTGGGCAGCAAGGTTAGGCTTGGCTGACTCTGTCGGGGATCAATCAAGTTGTGGAAATCTAATGTGAACAAGTCTAAGTATTTACGTGAGATAAGTGTGTGAGTTCTCATTTTAGTAAATAGTGATTCAAAGGTTGATTCATCTATCTCTTCAGGAGTGCTGAGGAGATTATTCTTGATACCTGGGACATAGTTTGGTGCTGGCAGATAGATATTTATATGAGAACCCCAAACCCTTCTGAACTGGCAGCTGAAAGTCAGTCAGAATATTGTAGAATGGCTTAGATGAAATGGATTTTCTACATTTGCATGGCTGAGCTGACTCTTAGTAGAACCAATAAGGTCTGGAGAGCCATTCAATTGCATCTGCAGTAGAGGCCTAGATCTGGTCAGCTGAATTCACTGAACTGGCTGGAGCTCAAATTGCTTTCACATGTTAGAGGGTACACTTATGTGTAGACACCTCCCTGCTGGTGTCTGAATCTCACCCCAAAAGACAAGTTAACTGTCTGGGTCTCAACTCAGTTGCATAAGCACCAGCACCCAGTGTCACCACTAATATCCTAGATGGTCTAAAAACTCTGTGTTGACCTGACATTCAACAGAATCCAAATGCCTTGCACTCTTCTGATGAGACTGTTGAAGGCATGGTGCATCTGAGGAATCCAAGATGCCACTAGACTCATATATTGAGTTGATGCCCTGGAGACAGGTAAGATAATTTAACATAGCTTGTCCATCATGTTCAAAAGAAAAAAAATTAAGATGTCTTGGCTAATTATTAAAGGGTTCATTCTATTTTCTTCTACTCCTATTTTATATGTGCAACTATTTTAACACAATTAAATGCAATCTCTGCTGATCCATAACAGCATTCTTTGGAGAGCAATAGATACCAAATGGGTCTTTGCAATGAGAAAAATATTTTCTTTTTAATGAAAAAATTTAACACGTGTACTAATAAAAATACCTTGTATTAATTTTCCAGCAACTGAGAATCTTAAATTTTACATCAGTGTGTGCACAAATATTTAGAACACTGAAAAAAAATTATTTCACCAGAATACCCAACCTAACTGTTGCCATGACTGCTGAATTTCTGGCAACTACAGCAAATTTGCCGCTGGGGAAGTTTGAATGGAATGTTGCTAGGTAACCAAAGCCCCAAAAGTGTCTTTAAAATAGTGATGAATGAGTGAAGTCCACAAAGAGAGGGTTTTTTCTGTCACAAATGTAATACTTACTAGCACCTTTTAATTGCACCAGTAACTGAACTGACAACCAAATAAATCTGACAAAGAATGAATACCTTCCTATATCGTATATTGTTGGGTGGAGATTTGAGGGAGGTTTGAACTAGTTATTTGCTTAATAACAAGGTTATATTTGGTCTTATAATTGCAATTATGATTTCATGGAGTTTCAAAATCAGGATGACAACAGCCTTCACACTTTGTGCAAAAATCTAGGTATGTTCTCTTAGTGGCCTAAAAATATGACTCAGACTGAAGGAGAAAGATTCAAGAGAAGCTGAAAGATTTACTGTTCTAATGCGCTATCAAAATAAGTTTTGCGAACACCTTGTTTGCACGAAACTAAATTTTGTAATATCAGAATTTCTATGTATGACATTTTATGTCACCTTTTGTCTGTTTTACTTTTGTATGCTTTCTTAACATGCTCTAATGCTTTTGTGTAAAATTTACACAGGTGATAATTCTCTCTACTTTTGCTTTTAGAATAAAGACATTCTAAATCCTTCTTCCTAAGCAACTAATTGCAATGACATAATACTATTAAAATAATGGAACACTGATGGTGTCAACTCTCTCAATGTTTTATTTTGGTATTTTGGTGGTGTTAAAGATGAGATTTTAGATGACATGGGTACCCCAGCATATCTCAAAATGATCCACAGCCATTGTGAAAAATTTCAGGGATAGTTCTACCAGTCACATCAATTCATATTTGCCACTTCAAGTCTGAACTTCTGTGGAGTGCATAAATGCTCCAGTATGTCCTGGCTGGATTCTCTATTGAACTAAGAACTCAGATCTCTGAAGACAATGGGTTATCATGTTGTTGTTAGGGTGTACGAGACAAGCTATTTTAAGCAAACGTAAAACCAGAAACATGAGTATAATGGTACAGGCCATGGTGAGAATCTCAGACACACTCCTCACTCTGCCATGCTGTTTGGGGTTATTTTAGGTGTCAGCATGTTGGCTCTTGTGAATGAATATTATTCATAAGCACTGGGCTGTACCAAATCCTTGGACAAAGAATAGAAATACATCACATGGGATTTTCACTCTTGCATTCAAAGATTAAAAATTTGTGTGGCCTTAACATGCCTAGTCCCCCAGTGTGGAACTAAGTCTTTGATTCCTTAACTAGGCAGACTGAAGGATTGGAGGATAAATGGATGGTCTCTCCCTAAACCCAGGCGACAAACATAAGAAAGCAGAAGAATTAAGCCAAATTGGAACAGAGCAGATAATTAAAAATTAGTAACAAAGAGAGTTCAGAGTATATAATCAAAGAAAGATTCTAAGAAACAAATGCCCCTTCTCTTGAAATGTCCAAGGTTAGGCATTTTATTCCATGAAAAACTTGTGAGTCTTACACGAAAAGTTATGGAAGGAGGAAACCTAATCATTTAGAAAAGCCTTTGATCAGTTACAACAAGCGTTCTATAGTCTGTTTGCTCATGATAACAAGGAACTGCACATGATGTTGGGATATGCTCTTCACATGGTCTTCATTCTTAGCAATGTTAATTAGTAACATAGAATTTGAAGTCACATGGAGCTGAGGATCTTCTATCTTATTTCAAGAATCTTGTTGTGATTTATGATAAAGATACAAAGAGCTTCTTTCTGATTGTGGACTTACCTGGTAAGATCCTGAATGTGCTTAGAGTACTTTTATCTTTCAGTAAAACTGAAGAAGATTCTTCAGCTTTTTCCTTATTCTACGAAACAAGATTCTTTCAAGTAACTTAAGATAAATATACAGTGAATAATAATCTAGCAAGACAGCTGTAACTAGCAAGGATATGAGTGCAGGTGGAAATCATGGTGGTCCTCAGAGAAGTTTTTGGTCCAAACTATTTTCTGGATTTGGCATGTGCATTCCAAATATTTAAGTATGTCTAAAGCTGTATTTTTTTTTTTTTCATGCAATGACTCAGAAAACTTGAGAAGGCATGATTCCTAATTTCATGAGCAGCCTGCCCTTTTCAGAAGCCTTTCCTACAGAGTCAACTGTTACAAACATTGTTATTAATGCCTACACTCTTTGTACCTGCTTCTGAGATAATATCCTTATACATCTGATAAAGGTCAGATGTATAAGGATATACCTACTTCAAGTGCAAATACATTAGCCCAGTTCATATGAATTCCTCTGCATGGGATTGCTGCTGTCTAGCTTAGGCTACTAATTTTCAGGGATCTAGGGAATCATTACAGCAAGCCTTGAAGTTCTTTCCATAGTAAAAGAGAAAAGTAGTTGCCAGACTTATATATCTAAAACTAAATGAGCAGTAATTCTTTTTGGATGACTTTGAAAGCACCTACATTTTTTCTGTTGACTTTATAAGCACCTACTTTTATAGAATAAGTTCCCTAAGAACCTAAAATTAGTAGCATGTTAGATGTGTAAGCTAGACAAACAGGACTAGTTTTTCACTGACATCCCTCTCTGATGATGACACAAGAAGATTGACACAGTTGAAGAAAAGAGTAACTGAAGAGAACTCAGCCAAGATTAACCATATATTGATTTCTGACTACATACTGCAGTAAGTTCTGACCTAGACACAGGCACATAAAACTATAGATATGCAAAGAAAAGAGAGAGAAATAGATGATATACCAAACTCCAGACACTTCAAAAATATATGTAAAGAACAAGGTGAAAATTTGAAAATAAAACTATTTTAGTCAAAGTTCTTGATGAACATCAGCAATGTTTTGCTTTCAAACTGCATATTTGGACTAAAAATAAAAAATCATATTTATCAACAGAGAGTTTAGAATCGTCTTCTATATTCCTAAATAGTTTTGCAACAGATGACCCAAAAGATTTTTCTGCATCTGTGACCTCATTAGTGTTATGCACTCAATTAAGTGGCAATATTGAAAGAAGTAGATGGGAATAAGGAGGCATACTGTTACCAAGATTTACTTGATCTAGAGTATGATTTTCTCTGTTAGGAGAACCAGAACTCCAATTATAGACAGCCTAATAACAAGAGATCTGTCTCCAGGATTGATTCGTCGTCATCTAATCTCCAATGGAAAAAAAGCAGAAGTTCTATACTAAAAAGCAAAGCTTAACATTTTAAAACAGCACACATGCCAGCTTTAAAATCACATACTTAGGCACAAACCAAAAAAATATTTTCTGTATTTTTCTTCACAAATTTCACCACCAGACACATTCAATATGCTTAACTTGTTAAAGTGCATCAAGTGTGCCATTTAAAAAGTAGCACTCATATGTTACTGTGCTTACTTTCACCATAAAAATAGAACTCCCAGCACTCAGAGAAGATGAAGGGAGCTTCAAAAAATAAGTATTTTAACTCATGCCCTAGACACCTCTGAATCTGCTCTACACTTAGAGAAGAGCGGCCTGCGCATGGGAAGAACACTTGCCACTGTGCAGAAGCTGCTGTTAGGGAACTTGGCTCCTTTCAGAGCAATTAGAGCCTAATGGACTTTAAAAAAGAAATCCCAGTCTCACTTATTCATTAACTTTATCTAGTGAGACCGAGCTCCTCTCTTCTCCATTTCTTCTTTTCACATTCAAGGTCAGAAAGAAGGCATTTTTGGACATAATTCAGTTATCTTTTCTTATTGATTATTTAATTATACCCCCACCCCCAGGACTGACCAGCAGATCTTTTTTGGCAGCCGAAAGCAGTAACTGGCTACTTACACCTTGTCTTGGAAGGGCATGACTTATCCAGGCAGGTGCAGGCAAACCTGAGTTCATTTTGCCTTTTCTCAGAGCTAGCTGACTGAGCAGGAGTGTGGTTGGGATGAACTCAAGGCTGTCTGTAGCCACCTGTGGAGGCATGCTCCATAAATCATTAGTCACATTTCTGGGATTAATTCCCTTAACACCATCCACCTAAAAAGCTGGCTGCAGAAAACATACTATGTGCTGAGATTCTCTCTGTCATCAACATCACTTGGGCAGCTCAACTGGGAATTCCTTGCACCGGATGATGGGGTGATGAGTGTCCCTTTGAAAATGTCCTCCTTTTTATTATCTAAAGGAACTGCAGTGATTACCTTAGACTTCTGTCTAACTTGGAGATGCTGGCATTAGGTAAGAGAAATCTGATTCCCCAAGGGTGGAAATGTGAGCACCTTCCACAGAGAGGGCACAGCCCACAGGAGTCAGAAGCCAATGTGGCTGCAGTGGTCTCAGACTGACATAACAGACAGAACAAACCAAAAGCTTAATGCCTATTTTTTTCCGAGTTTTGAATCGAAGCTAGACCATGGAAAACAAGATGTCCTCATTCAGTTTTAAATCGTTAGCAGGTCTAAACATATTTCTGTAGCAGTCATGGGCATTTGCATTTAGGAACCATATACTATTTAAATCCTCATAAATATCTTCTGCTGAACTGTGTCAAAACAGAGTGCAAGAAACCTTGAGTGGGTTCCTTAAACAAATAATGTTTTAACTTACTTAAATGATGCCCTCCAGGTATTATACTGAAACACCTGTTTTCTTGAGCAACAGCTACTCCCATGGGAAATAAGTTCAAAGACAATATAGTAGCATACAAAATGCTTTTTGCCAGATAGAAATGCTGCCTACATTCAGTATTGCACATGCAATTTTTTTTCATTTGTAGTCATCTTTCCTCAATAACTCAAGGTCATTTATACAAGATGATTATTTTTATTTGTATGAAAGAGATTATCAATGGAAATATTAAATTTAACTCTCTCTTTAAAAGACTTTTTTGACTTTAAAGGAAAGGAAAAAAGTAAACCATTTCACAAACTGAGTTTTTATGTTAACCCAGAATGGGGGAAAAAGGTTTTTGTACCTCAGCAACAGCTTCCCTTTGGTCCTCCACAAGGATCTGAAATGAAAACTGTCCAAATGAATGAAAAGATCCCAGTTTCCTTCAACGGACTTTGAATAAAGACCAACTCCTGCTCCCACTAATTTCAACACCATGCTAAGCAGGGTAAAAGGATAATGCTTATCTCTCTGTATATCAAGATTACACAAAATCAATAGCAAATACAAAGCAAGATTATAATTAGGCCTTGATAATGCTGAGTTATTATTCAGAGTTAAAATCTAATTTGAAATTCATATTAGTTTTGGGAAGGATGACAGAAGTAGAGGAGAATAAAGAGGAAGCAAATAAAGGCTGCATTGGCCATGTAATCTCTGCCTTTTAGCTGACAGCCCAGTTCTGTTCAGAAAGGACAGGATTTTATCTGTTGCACTCTTTCTCTGGGTTCATTTATGGATCATAGCACTTGGGTTTTCTGAGCCAGCAGACAAGGATATACTTGATTATATTTAGAGGCTTTTCCACTACTCATATTTTTCCATTAATTTCAGTAGAAGTTTGATTGAGGCCTTTGCAAACACTAAAACCCACTGAGGGCTGGGCGTGAACACTTCCAGAGTAAGTGGCAAATGAACATTTTCAAAAATAATGTTCTTGCTAAAACAATTTCCTAGTAAAGTATTCACAAGCAGCAGTCTTCCTGCAGTTCTTGGCTATGCAAAACAATTTAATCATACCTTTAAAGCCAACTGGAAAAAAGTTGTCTAAGCCCTATAAACACAGCCACTAATATTTCCAATGATCTTTCATAATTCCTGTAAGAAAGAACTCTTACAGTGCTACCTAGCAGTTCAGTTTTCATTCTCTGGAAATAATCTCTAATGAGGTGATTACCTCAGAGCAATTAGAAGTTTAGAAATAAACACAACTAAATAAACAGATGTGAAACATTTTTGTGGGCTGACTTTGCCAAAGTCAAGGCAAATCAAATTCTTGGAAAAGCACTGACACCTTTCTAGGCATTGATTAATGTTCTTATTTTAAACACATCAGAGAAAAAACTGTTTCAGATGCAGCTGGACTTCCCATACATGTCAACTCGTGTCCCAGTAGCACTCTCACTTTTGAAAAACTGGCTGGAGTCTATGGGCTCTATCTACCTGCATACCCTTCTCACATTTACATGAGCTTTATTGCCTTTACTGTGGCTTGAGCTGAGCAAAATTTAGCAATTTCTGCCAGGTTAGAGAAGTGGACTAAAGCTCTTGAAGTAAGGGACACCTGAAATCGGGAAAAGTCTGGGCTTGCTGGCAAAACCCCCACTAACCAACCAATCAACCAACTAACGAAACCAACCATTAATCAGTCAGCTTCTTTCAGACGACTCCAGAGACTTCATTGTCATATTCAGACTCCAGCTGGCCTGACTCTTCCACTCTTGAGTTCTTTTCTGGGGTCACTACAGTGTGGGGAGAAGTACAAGGGCAACATACATAAGGTACCTTTCCACAAGTAGTGGGTTAAAGGAAGGTAAGGTGGGAAGCCCAGAAAATACAGGAGATAGCCCCTGCTTGTGTTCTGGGAACTTACATACTGAGACTAAACCTCACTTCTCAAGGCACTGAGATAACTTTTTTTTCTCCTGGAAGAAGGAGAAATGAGAAATTCTCAGATAAGACAACATTGTTACAGGAGCTATAGGTAGGACAGCAAGACAAGCTGCTTTACTCGATTCATAAGATAGTGCACATGTGGCTGTTGGACTAATTTTTGCAAAATTATTTTTCATGAGCTCAACTAAATTCAACTGTTCAAACATAACTATGTTATTGCTCAACTTACATCAGTTCATAGATTAATATGATGAGTGTGTTTTCCTTGAGTCCAAGGAAAGGTTGAAAGCTTGATATTATCCAGATTCAAAGAAAAAAGGATGGAAAGAGTAAATCTCATTGGTGAAAAGGAGGGCTCAGCCAGCCCTACAGCAGTTTGACCTGAAGATAGCCTCTCACAGCCACCAATGCAGCTGTCAGTGGAGTTTTCAATAGCCAGATGTTGTTACTGGAAAATACATTCCAGAGTTCATTAGAGCTACTTATAGTCCTAACCTTGTGTGACCAAGGCAGCTGATTCTGTAGCTAAAAAAAGGTATTGCAGATTAAGCCGAATGTGAAGCATCAGCTATAGAATTATGTGGTATTTTGCTGGCAAAACTGTAATGACTAGAACATGCATGTGCCTCTTCACCCTGCCAGTACAACTGCTTTCCTGTTTTTAACCCGTCCTGTATACCTCAGGAGGTGAGCATATCATTCATACAGTGAGTAGAGCCGATATATATTTTCTTTCCTTCTTTGATTTGGCAGATTTACTCTCTTGTCCCTTTAAGATAATTTTGCCCTTCAGTGTGAATACTATATGATAGCTGTAATTTTTTTTTTTTTTTTTTTTTTTTTTTTTTTTTTTTTTTTTTTTGTAAGAAAGAATGCCCTCCCATTCTGCAGAACAAGAAGGATTTTCAAGGTCCTGGAATGCACGTGTTTCTTCATGAAAAGATTAAATGCATTTTAAATGTACAGTACATCATGTCACGTCTTCTGATGTGATCCAATAGAGAACTAAGAATTACTCAATACAGGGCTCATAGAAACAAGAAAAAAGATGATGATTGCTTAAAATTTCCTCTAGTCTGCAAAACGGAATGGATCCAGACACCTTAATTTCAGGGGAATATTTCCTATTTCCTGTATAGAAAATATAATTCAGTTAGAAAGACTTACTTTTATTAACATCATATAATGTTTGCTGAAATGTGTGGTTGGGGGCTTAAAATTAAAATGACCTTGCAGTATGAGGTGTCCCTTTTCAGCACTGAGACAGCAAAGGAAGTGGAAAACAGTATTCTGAATCAGACCCCGTAAACAAGGACCACTGGTACTCTTTTACACAATTGTGGATCTGCACCTGAAACACCAGTACAAGTACAGAGCTACCATTTTCTGTATGTGCTGTAAGACTGAGATATCTCTATGAATCTGTAGAATATTTAAAATTTACCAGGTTACAGCAAATACTGCTGCCTTATTACAGCTTGAAAAATACCTGCACTGTTTGGATGGGAAGAAGCACAGTACTTACAATTTCCACATTCCACCTACTGGATGGGTGTCCTGTGATATTAAAGTTTCATTATATTCTGTGTTAGGCATGTCCTGTGGGTTCAGGTAAAAGCATTGTTAAACTGTAAGTTCCTCCCTCCTTTCTCACCATCTCCATTAAGCAGGAACAGATGACAACAATCATTCCCACCACAGTTGCATTTTTCCAGGTCTCTTATTTTCTGTAGAAATAGTTTCACTTCAGCTCCTGTATTTTTAGTAGAGACTAGGCTTTTGGCTTGCTCCAGGTCTTGTCATTGCTAATGCCAAAGCAATGCCTTTTCAGATATGATCTCTTTGGTGTGTTTAGGGGTCTATCAGAGGTGATCAGATCTTTGCAGTATTGCATTTTTTGTATTGCTGTGGACAGTCTGTGTATGTTACAGCTTCTCCATTACTTCTGCCTTCATTTTACTGTATACCAAATATTTCAGAATTACTAATAGCCACCTTGCAAACCCCGCAGTTTTCTCTTGAATTTGCAGTTGTTTTTCTGTACTTTCTGTTGTATGGAAGAATATTTCAGGCACTATCCCTGGGGATGTGACTTTTCTTGTCTTCCTAAATACATGGAGGTGTCTGCACTATACTATTTCTCTTAATTCAGGTTCTTAAATACAGTTTCCACTTGGACAATGTTTAGATTGCCTATCAAATTTAAAATCAGTCAGTACCTTTTCAGGGTATTTTTATGTTTGTACAAATCAGATGGATCTTATATTAAAATGCACTTTTAAGAAGAACAAAAGAAAATCAGTTTTTTTGTAATTTGGAATAGAGTGTGCATGTCTTAGGGCTTTTAATATAAGGCTACTTCAATTAAAAAAAAAAAAAGAAAAATCATAAGGAAAAGGATTCTTTTATATACTGGAAATTTATTTTCCTCTGTTACATAAAGATCCATGGTCCAAGAGACACACTTTTGGCTGATTGTACTGACCTATTTTTAGCAGTAAACATTTCAGCAGTTCATAGATAAAGGGAAAAAACAAACCAATTCATGAATCATCCAACCTAAGGTAAACTTTGGATCAACTCTACATTTGACTCCATGATTAAATTCCATTTGAATACCTATGGACTGTTTTTTCTACTTCTATACTTATTAATGATAAATCATCTTATTTGTCCATTTGAAACACATCAAAGTCTATTTAAATTACTGTAAAAGGAGAGCATTATGATGGTGATATCCTAGCTACAAATGTACAGAACAATTCCTAAAAGAACAAAGAACAGTAGAGGCTCAGTGGTTTTTTCCCTTTTTTTTTTTTTTTTTTTTTTTTTTTCCTAAGGACACTGCTTACCTCACAGATTCCTGTGTGAAAATTAAAGCCTGAGTTTATAAAATTACTAGCCCTACCCATGTCAGATCTTCTCCACATATTTCTAGCTGAAAAATTAGAGAGGAGACATTAAGCTTTATAGAAACCAACAATTATGAAGAAACAAATATGTGCAGAACCATTAGAGGTGCATTTGAAGGGAAATCTGTGAAAAAAAGAGTTTATTACAAGACTTAAAATGATTGCAGAATTGCAAAGTGGTGGAAAATTTGATTCTGCAGTGTCCCCATCTCTGGGGGGGACAATTTTGGGACTGTGGCATATTGGGCTGTCTGGAATACAGTCTCTGATAGTCTCTGGACTAAATGGCTCCTCCACAAATAATTATGTGCAGGGCTGAGTTTTTATGGCATGTTGACACTGCTAAAGACAAGGAGGTCAGGGACTGAACTCTACATATGAGTCTCCTGATGCTCCAACTCCTCACAGGGTGTAACTTGTTCCCTGGGTTTGGTCCGTAGCACTCCATCTAGCTCCTCCCAAGGAAATCTGTTCCTGGGATCCAGCACTAAGCAGCACACAGAGCACACAGAACCAAGCTTTGGCACTGGGTTTCATCTGGAGATTTTCATGGCACAGACACGGCCCCAGCACTGGGCATCCTTGTACCCCTTTCCCATGGTGAGCCTCATGGAAGGAGTAGGGAAAAGGCAGCATTTTGCAGGCATATATACCCACAGGTTAGTCACTGCCTGTAAAGGAAAAGTGCTGTGGGATTGCAGCAGGACTGGGAAACAACACATGTACAATGGATCTTACTGTCTGCCTGCTTATAATAGCCAGCTCATGTACAGAAATCAGACTTTACCTCACAGCAAAGACATCTTTCTAGTAAGATTGCTGAGGTTTTTGTAACATGAACTGCTAAGCCTGAAGCAGCCCTCCAAATATCCTTTTCCATTATGGTGACAGGATTTCATGGATAGGTTTTGGAACCCCTGCTTCTTTCCATCCCATCCTCCTTTAAGGGACCAAGGAAGATCTCTGGACGCTGCCTCTTTGTTGTGAGTCCCATCTAAGGCAAAGCTACGGACAAAAGAAAAGCACCACTTTCTGGCTTTCAGATGGGTCTTTAAGAGGTAACAACCTCCATCTATTTTCTTTCTCTGATAGCAAGGGAAAGGGACAGTGAGCAGAGAACAGAGGAAATCAGTCTGAGGCCACAGCTCCCCAGGTACAGCCTTTCTTCCTCCTGTCCTGAGGGAGGGTGGGAAGTAAGGCAGGTAGAAATAGCCGGTTCAGTACACACCTCTGAATGACTGGTGGTGTATGGCCAGTCAGGAGGTTCTTCCTAGGGTTGTTTTCCCTTATCTTTTAACAGAGCACAAAACCTGCCCAAGTGGAAGGAGCAAGGTGGGGTCCTACATTAAGATAAAAGAGTACCTCCTCTTCTCTCATGAAGGTAGCCCCTTGCCATTCTTGGGAAAAAAATAGGAAAAATGCTGATTCTGGAGAAGAGGAAGATTGGGAAGCTAGAGGTCAGACAGCAGCATACAGAAGTGAGATGGGATTGTAGGCAGAGGAAGGTGAAAATAAAAAGCTGAGAGAAATTCTGAGGAATAGTATAGGACCACACCGACAGCACAACAGAGAAGGAAATAAAGAAGTCAGAAATGAGGAGGAAAAATTACAATTAGGTGCAAAAGCCATGTGTCACCTATCTTTGGTAGCAAATTCATGCCACAACCCTTAAATCCTTTTTCTCTTTCTATCCATTGTGTTGACAGATAGAGAAGTGAGTTCTGAGGATTTTCTAAGCTGTATGAGTGGATAGAAATAACAAAAATAGATTGGCATCTCCAGAGGATAGTTATCCAGCTATCTCCAACACTTATTTGACAATAAAAATAAAACTAAAATAGAAATGAAAATAAAAAGGCTTTCCATATACATAGTGAAGAAAAATTAACAAGGGAGCATTATTCTTTCTCTGACTGCATTTACATTTCCAGAAGGACAGTAGCTTAATATGATGGTATGTGTCTTAAAATGAGACCTCATGCCTGGCCATCTGTTAATCTCATCTTGGCTTTCCCTCATTTTCATAGCCTAGTGTTTGCATCCCTCCAGCATATGTTCATTCCTTCATTTTTAATCAAGTATTAAAATACATAGGGAAATGGCAGAGACGGGGGGAACAAAAAGTTCTTAGTGTGGCCTACATGAACTTCTAAAAGTGAACAGAAAATTCCTTCTCTTTGTCACACAGTATTATGACTCGACCTTTCTCTTTTCTCCTTTCAAATATGCAATAACAGTACTAGAATTTACACCTTTTAAAAGTTATAGTGTTTTTAGTATTTTAACTCAAAAATAAAGCTTCATTTTATTTCAGTATCACCTGACTCTTTTTTTTTAACATGAAAAAATCTCAGATATAGTGTGCCATTTTTACTAAGACATTGAGTTCTCCCTGAGTAGCGTGGTGCAAAAAGCTTGGTACTGCAAATGACATGATAAATTACATCTTTCAATATATGTGAAAAAACATGTCCACAGTGAGGTCAATCTAAAAATCCATGCACGATTTTCATATACTATCCATCTCCTGTAAAGAGATGAAATGAAGAACACACTTTGACTAAAAAGAAGCATCAACAAATCAACTCCTGATTTAAATTTTCAAAAAGATACAGGAATTTTTAACTGTTTTGGGTTGCTCAAGTAGCTAGCATAAAAGATCTTGGTGCTAAAAGAACTTCCTGAAAATCAAGGTCCTTTAAAACTGTCTTTGACCGAGTGCTGAGACACCAAGGAGGGCAGAAGTCATGTTTCTCACACTTCTCTGAAGAAACACTTTATTTGGAATTCTGAAGTGTGTCAGCAGCTCCTACTAAACACTTGCACTTCTCAGTTTTTTTGTTGGTTTTTTTTTTTTTTTTTTTTTTTGAGACAGCTTGTGCAATGTGACATAGAAGTCAGAAAAACGAAAAGACATTTACATATGTATTTAATGCATGCTGAAGGGACCCCAGGATATGTATTAGACCAAATTAGGAGCTCAGTTGAGCTGGTTGAGATGTTTTCTCTATGAAAAACTCTGATTTCAGCACCATTACTTAAGCTCCAGATAGATACAAGAGGGACTTGCCTTGCCCTGTTGATGTTGAAATGTGACAGAAGTGAACAGCCAAAGTTAAAGGGTTTCTGTACCTTTTTCAGAGAGAGGAAAGCTGAAATATGGACCAATCACATCCTTATAAGACATCTTATCTAAAGCAAGATCTCATGCAATTGTCTCATGCTGTACCCGTGTAGCTTGTAGGAAGAAGTGAATATTGAGGAGCTAAGGAGCAAAACTGACTCTGCAAAAGCTCGCAGCGCTTGGCTGGGCTGTGAGATAAAAGTCTGGGCTCTGCTCGGAGTGGAGCAGAGGCTCACAACTTACCTCCATCAGGAGATGCTCTCACTCACCTGCAGGCGCTCTCTGATGGTGTTTTCTATTGTTTTCTCCCACACAAAAGAAGACACCAGAGCTCTCCCCTAGCAGCGAACCACAGACCATCAGAACCTCTGTGAGCTGCTGGCATTGTCCTCTGGCGGCCATTCAGGTGCAGGGCCGCCCTTGGCACTTGGCTTGCTCTCCACACACAGTGTGTCCACTCCTCCAGTTCCACACCACCGCCCTCCCTCCTCTTTACTACCAGTTGCATACTTTCTACACTGAGCCTTCCTGAGAAGATGCCTGAAGTGTGGGTAAACAGAGAACTACATAAAAGTTTTCAGTGAGCTGATGCTGCTTTTCTCTCTCTGATTTGATCCCACTTCAGATTAACTGTCTTTTTTTTTTTTTTACTTATTTATGACTTTTTTGTAGAATTTTTTTTTTCAGAAACAAAGAGAATTACAGCAAAATTATCCCATTTAAATTGTAAAAAGAAAATTATGAAAAGAAGCAATGTAGGTATGATTGCATTCGGAAGGAAGAAAATAATTCAGAACAAATGAAAGGCAGTGATGAGAGTGCCATATAACAATTGGGAAAAAAACAGTTGACATATGAAAGAGACACAGCAATCTCTGTAAGAAATCTAAGAAAGTAATCTGGCCAACCTGGAAATCAGTAGAACTCTTAAAAGAAATCCTTATGTGGCTTTCAAAGATAAATGTAGCTTACTTTTTACTGAAAGCATGAAAATTCATAACAATATGATGCTCTAATGCTACTCCCTGTGTTAAGCAATTGCAAGGCAGCTGAAAGCAGTGTGGGAGAAGGGGAACCTCCTCTGCACATCAGAAAGTGCAGGATTCAGGTTGTTTATCCTAGATTTTTTTAACCAGACAGCCCCTGGATCTTTTGCTAAGTCTTTAATGCTTTGTTATGAAAGGCAGCTATCAGCTGAAAAAGTCCAGGCCAATTGCTCACCTTCCTGTAACCAGATTTGCCATCTGTTAGGATCCAGTATTTAAATAGTGATGTCTAACATTTAGAACTGAAATTTTCCTGGCCCCTCAGAGGACCTTTTCCTTTACCATTATATTGTGCCACTCTAAGATGCTTTTCTACACAATCTTGCAGATATTTCTTCCTTCACACTGCATTGAGTATCTTTATAGTCTTCAAAAACACCTGCCTCTAGTAAAGGCTGTGCAGACAGCAAGCTTTCATGGAGGGCACATAGAAGAAGCAGCACAGCAGTAGGTGATGAGCATCCTTTCCTGGGAGCACCTACAGCCCATCTCTAGAGAGCAGATTCATCCAAAAGACATAGCCTGGTGCTCACCACTCACACCATCCTGGGCTGCAGTCAGGTCAGTCTGAGTTGCAGCTCCAAGCATGGCTGGGCTCACTTCACCTTTGACTTCATAAAATCTCCATAAGAGATCTCTCAGGTACAAACAAACATGAATAAGTGTGTTTTTCTATTATGTTCATTTGTTTGAAATGCTGTACATGTCAAAATACTCTACAAATGTGTGGATAGCTACTAATTTTTGGAGGTAAAAATCTTCTAGCTCAAAAACTCCCTTGGAATTTTATCAGAGAGAGGGAGTTTAATACAGCAGAACTACTCGCCAAAAGCATCAGTACAGTATTAAGCTGCTTGTGTCACCCGTAACATCTCTACATGACAGCACACAAATTGGCCTGCCAGAAGTTTAATCTCTGATGGCACAGAGGAGAGGCTCTTTCACCTTTCTCAGGCTGGAAAAACACCTCTCACCTCTCTCTTCTCTCCCTTCTGAGTACTCTTTGTACTTAGGAAAAAATGATGAGCAACCTCATGCACTGAAAATTCCTGCATAATGCTGAAATGCTAAACAAGAGAACTTTTTTTTTTCCTCTGCAAATATAAACACATTCCACTTGAAGGTACAGTTAAAAAATAGCAAAGATATGATTAAAGAATTCCATGTGGAATCATTACAAGCTTTCATTTCTGGTAAACTAATAAAGCTTTCCAGCTCATTTAAAAAAATAATCTCCCAACATTACACAGGAAGAAAAAATTATTACTCTTTGGGTCTCTGATAGGATATTAGGAGCAAGGCAAAATATTATCTATGCCAGATATACAAGCCAATATCGCAGAAAAACTCATAAAGTATATCAAGTCCAGGCAAAAACATAACAAGCAAAAAGCAGAAAATTACTTGAACTGTAGCAAACTGATGGTAGACCCATAAATATAACTACTGTGCTCGCAGCCAAAGCTAAAACCTCAGAAACACATTTTCAGAGATATACAATTAAGACTGGGAGAAAAAATAAAAGAGAGAGAGAAAATTAACAATAAGCCCAAAAGCTTTTTACAGACTGTAATGAAGAAGGAAAAGAACACAATAATAAACCAGATGAGGTAATAATATACCCAGAAAGAGCTGAGAAGAAGGAAAGTGGACAAAAGTCACTCCTAGTTCAACTTGGTGGCAATTTAAAGAAGCAAGAAACAAATATATGTGTGTGTGTATATATATATATATATATTATATATATATATACACACGTGCTTAAAAAACATTCAAGAGCACTGCCAAGATTCCTTGAGGCGCTATTTCTGTGCATGCCAAGCACACAAGTACTCTTTCACAAATACATGTGAGTAGCCACATAATGCAGGACATTAAATACAGCAAACAAATCTTGTTTCCATTCACAGCCTTTGCATTTCTCTAATACTAGGTTTCAGAATGTGGTGGTCTGAGGAAGAATTTGCTCACTCATGAAGATTTTACATAGTAGCTTAGAGGAAGGAAATAATAGCAGTTATATTGCATGAATATTACAGGGATGTTTCCCTCCTAAGTGCTGTATATGTGGGGTTTGTGTATTGGCAGCCCAGTAGATAAATTAATGTTTTATATTATTCTCAGAGATCTTTAAAAAAACCCAAAACAAACAAAAAATAATATTGAGCCTTTCAGTATACATTGAAACTCCCAGGATGTATTTTGCGAAGATCCAGCAAGCTGAGTTTGAAATACATGTCTGGTAGGCTGTTTTCAAATCAGAATTTCATGTAGATCTTAGTATTTTTTGACCCATAATGGTGCCTGTGGTGCAGATCTGTCCTGAAGGAACATCTTTTGATGGTGCTTTGAAGACAACAAAATCAAAAGGTGGAACTTAGAGGGAGAAAGAAAGCGAATTGTTCCCACACATTTATTGCCAAATAAGAAAAACATAAAGAGCTCTCTGGAGAGTTGTAACTGCAGTTGCAGCTACGTCTTGACCTGCTATGCTGCTTTTTGTTTTGTAGTCCTCAGAGGCAAATTGCGTAGGGTTCACTCGGGCAAAGGTGTAATCATCCAGCTGCAGATTCATCCCACCTTGCTCTAGGTCCCTACACAAAAACCTGTGTGAGGAGTAAACCTATCTTACCCTCTTTGTACAGCTGGTGGAGAGGGAGGATTTCCAGAAGACTCTGATGGTCTGAATCTAAACTGTCCCTAGAAGAGCTTCTGTCATATTGAGGATAAGCTAGTTTCATTTTTTGCTTTGTGTTTCAACGGCACTATGGTAGATATTCTAAATTCATGTTGGGAAAAAGGCTTCTTTTTTAAAGCTTCCCTTTGTACCATTTTCATTGCTTCCCTGCTCTTTGAGTTTGTTGTTTCCCCTAGGAAGTTGGACATAAAGAAAATGGCTTCACTTATTGAGATTCTAAATAACAAAATGTTAAGCAGTACTCCAATTTAGTAGGGAAGTCATTGTGGATAAGGCACTTAGTGGTAGTTGTTGAAAGGCTCAACCTTGTTAAAAAGGAGTTTGCAGACTTTGTAAACATCGAATGACATGGTCTCAGTGCTCTAGATTCCCACTGTCCTGCAACTTTGTGAGAAGGAGAAGCAGCATCTTCTGGTAGGCTCTGCTGCTACTACAACTAATGCTTGTGTTGCTTTAAAATCCCATTTAATCCACTGCATCCATTCGAGTCACAGTCTATTTCATCCTGTTTCCCCAAGTGCCTCCTTCCTGCTCCAGAGCATTTGCTAAAGCAAAGCTCATTCGCTGCATTATACAACCCCAAATTACTCCAGGAATTAGGGCATTTCTGATCCTGCTGCTAATACTGGTGTTATACAACTGAGGCTCCCTCCAGATCTGCTCCATCCTAAGGGCGGATAATAGAAGTTGCTGAGAGGGACATGCACTTTGCCAGGTCTGGGCTGCTGTCTGCCAGCTTCAGCTGGGGCCTGATCCTGAAGTTTGCAGCTGAGATCCATCATCTGGAGCAATCTGCTGTGTGGGGAGACAAGGAAGGCAGACTGGGCTTCAGCAATGCTCTGAGGCCAACTGAGCATCATCAAAGTTTTAGAGATGGAAGGACTAAGTTGAAGCATTCTGCTTCAAGAATGTGAAGCTAGATGCCTAGTTGACCTCTAGACAATCTTGTTTCCAAGAAAAGAGGTTTTATGGATCTCAAGGGACTTTCTAGATTGACCGAGTCTGGAAACACAGGTCAGAAAAATCCACCCGTGACAAAACCAGGATTTACCAAAAGTTGGGTTAGTGGTAGACAGAGGGCAATTGGAGATCCCTGAAGTCCGAGACCTCTGCCAGAGCTCTTATAATTTTTTGGTTTTCTTATCTGGCATCCAAGACACACAGGCAAAAGTCTGGAGCAACACTGATTAACTTCAGACCTGAGAGATTAGTGGCTTTTCTGCATATGAATAAGTAATGAAGGTACTGGCAGCATAGTATTCAGTACGTATCCTTGTGAGAGAAACAGAGAAAAAGCAGGCTGTCACAATCTCTCAGCCATATCTTATTTATATATTGGAAAGAAAATAGGCTATAGTGTTTGTGGTATTCTTTAAATCTATTTCAATGTTATGTCTTAATTTATTCTTACCTCGAGAGTTAAGAAACAAACACTCCTTAAAATGCAGACTATAAAACACATACTCATGGCCATCTGGAAAAAACATACTGATTGATTAAAGCTCAATCTATTTGCTTTAAGACCAGCTCACACTAACTGCAATGATTTCAATTCCAGCTATGAGCATTTTCTTCTTAAAACATTCCTTGCTCTTAGCAGACCAATTATTCAGCAGAACTTTCACTTATTTAATGTATTTCAGTGTATTTCACACATATCTGATAGTCAGGAGCACAGTTCTGCAGGGAGAAGAACAGGATTTTGTGCCTGGTAACTCAGAATTACTGAAGAATATAAAAGTCCAGGCACTGTGAAAAAACAACAGAGGCACATTTGCATACCCCCTGTACCTCAGAGCAGTTGAGAACATGATCCAAAATATTGACCACGGTTTAATTACATACTGACATGTTCTGCCTGACTTAATATAATGTTCTTCTATTAATTTAATAATTAAGCAATTAGCCCTGAGGATATTTTGCAAAACAGCCTACCAGCATGCAAAACAGAATGTAAATTTTTGAGTGTTCCACTTGCCACTGACAGAGGAGCAGGAAGTGATTTCAGTGCAGGAAGGTCACTGAAACTGTATACTTTTAGAATGCTAATCAAAAATGCATTTTGAAATCCAAAATGAAAAGTAGAAATAACTTACGGCTATATTAGCAGAAGTTAGAAGTCTGTTCTCCTTGTATCAGTAAGGAAAAGCAGGCATATTTACTATGTGATCAGGTACATACACCTTGTTTGGAAAACTTGCAGAGATCTCACACACTTGGCTTGGAGTTAGAATGGGTCAGTGTTGGCTCACATCTCCCCACCCTCAACCCTTCTCAACCCTATCTTCTCAACCCTGCATGAAATACTGTTGATTAAATCTTTAATTTTTCTAATAGCTTACGGATAGCTTGGAAAACACAATGTGAGCTGAAAGGTCATTGAATATTATTCAGTGTGCATTCCCCAATTATTCTACCAGTGTAGTCAGTTCCAAACCACTAGCAAATTTGCCATAATAAAATTTTCTATTGACTTTCCTTTATATACAGGTCGTGCCTCTACCATACCACTATGAGCTCCTCCCAGATGGATTCTTTTGCTGCTGGCAGGAGCCAAATATTTCTCTTCTCAGTATTTGATTCATGTGGTGTTTACCCTTTTTATTCAGTCTGTTAACTAGTGGAATACCAAGTCAAAGTAACAGCAGGACTCTATTCATGTAACATGGACATCGACCATAAAACAACTGATTTATCACATGGAACAGGTGTGCAGAACAAAACCTGATAACAGATGGTGACTACAACTGCCAGTCATTAAAATCCTGATACTGAATTGAACTGCATCGTGTCCAAAAGGAACTCCAGTTCTCAGGCAGATGAATCAGCCCCAAAAGTCTCTCCTTTCTTTTTGAAATGAGGTAAACCACTTCTTCTGGTCTTTGTTGCTGCAGCTTTAGAAACTCACCCTCTTTCAAAATCCACGAGGTGGGAGGGATAAGATGTAAGAAGAGAGGTTGGAGCAGGTGACCCACTGATCTCTTCCAACCTTACTCATTCTGTGATTCTGTGAATTGCTGCATAGAAAAATTATTGCAGTGGCAACTTATCAACCACTGCATCTTACAAATGATTGGGAAAATTTCTTTTAAAGTGTCAACAAGTATGTAGAAAATTAATACTGAAAAAATAGAATAAAATTTTGGCATGTCCTTAGCTTGTTGGCTTAAATTGATTAATATATTGTCCTTTGATTTGCTTGTAAGTTCTCATTTAGATCACAATCTTGCCTAAGGACTCATTTTGGTATAAAACCTTTATCAATGTGGCTATAACAGAAAATCCTTATCAATATGTTTATAGTGGTTTGCAGCTGGGATAATGATCTGCCCATGGAAACATTTCAGTCCCTGCTGAGTCTCATAGATTTCACGAAGACTTAATAGCCAACAACATTCTCTGTTGGCAGACATTAATAAAAAACCGAGGTTGTACTCAAGCACCTTGGTTCGTAGTGGTAGCCCAGTGTGTTGGCACCATTGCAAGGCAGTTTTGGGGGGAAATAAACTAGATTCCTTCCAAAGGAAACTAAAGCAGAGACTCTGTTCCAGCTGCACCCCAATGTTCTCTGCCCTCAAGGCAGGGTGTAAAGGCTAAATCCAACGACTGGCTCTTCACACAGCTTTGAACCATGAGACTTGCAGGGGTGTTCAGTCCAGAGCACTGCCTGACATAGCTGCAAGGCCTTTGCTGTTGAACACTGTTGTTGTGAATTATTTATTAGTATAAGCGTAGTCTCAGTTAGACATCTATGGTTTTTGGAGAGGATTTAATGTAATTAATTTTAGCCATCTGAAAGTCATACCCTTAATCCAAGCTAGTCGGTCTCCAGTCTTGCTTTATTTACCAGGTCAGGGCCTTCAATTCTTTGAATTATAAGACTGATATGGAATATGGGATATATTTAAGGTATGAGATGAGGACCTTTGGGAGCTGCTCCTCTTCCTCCATGGGCTATCAAACCAGGTAAATTACATACTTTATACCACCTGTCTAAATTTTAAGCAGGTAGAAGTAATGATCTGTCACAGTTTGAGATATGACATAGATGTCATGAGCAATGAGCAAACTCTTATGAAAAAAAAGATAAGAACATCAATAGTCAGATGCAAATTTATTTTGGGGACATCAAAACTCAATCTTGTGCTGAAGGAAATACACTTCAAAAGGCAAAAACACTTATCCTGCCACCCATATAGCTCTACTTGTGTTTAAGACTCAAAGAATGTTGTTCATTTGTTTTGTGCCTTTGATTTGTCTATGGAAATAACCACCTTTATGTATCCTTATCTACTAGTTGATTTCATGTTCTGACAGCAATCTTCTGAGAATATTTGGATAGAAATTTATAGTTACATTGGAAGA
This sequence comes from Sylvia atricapilla, assembly GCF_009819655.1. NCBI lineage: Eukaryota > Metazoa > Chordata > Aves > Passeriformes > Sylviidae > Sylvia > Sylvia atricapilla. Next base: position 64,816,188 of record NC_089141.1, read on the forward strand.
AAATACACAGGGACAATAATACTCCCCAAAATATACAATAACACTTTCATGCGAAACACTTCAAAGAAATATACATGAAAAGAAAAAAAAGAAAGAAAATTGGCCTCAAGAAATCAGCTGAGGACTTGCCAACTGTGAGACTTTGCAAACTAAGACTTTTTTTTTTTTAGTCTGCTTTTAAATGGCTCTGAGGACCTGCTAATTTTTCTTGCTGTCAGAAATCCAGAGTTGGGGCACTCCAGACAAAGACCCTCCACAACTGGCTCCCTCTGGCGTGAAGTGTCAAGTCTCAGCCCGCCTTGGGAGCTGTTGCTCTTTAAGTTACAGTTTGTATTTTCAACATGATACATAACAGCCATAGGAACATCAACCTGTAGATTATCTCAAACGTGATTGTGTAAGAAATGTACCGGCACCTCCTCATTATCTGAGCTACTGAGGATGAAAGAAGAACTTGGATAGCACAGTGCCTGAGTACATGGTATTAATGTCCAGCCAAACTCAACTGGCTTGTCCTCATCAGAATATAGAAGCACTATCCAAAGCACTAACACAACCCAAAAAAACAGCCGGAGAATCCTCTCTGGTGCCTCTGTATCCATGTTTTCCAGCACCCTGAGGACCAGCAGAGATTCTTTAACTGGCTACAGAATGACTATACAAAGGTAACTCAGGTCACGCAAGGCTATTAAACCCTGCTAGGTGTGAGCTAGTGGTGTAGCATGTCGTATTTTTTACTTGTTTGGCTCCCAGGAATATGAAGCAGGGGCAGCTGAGCTGGTTCTGCCCTGAATTAGTACATGTTCAGCAAGTTTTGTTAGTCTGGGTTAGAGGACACACTGAAGCAGCTATGATGCTTCTGCACGAGCCATCCCTAAGATGCAACCTATTTGTGTTCTGGGACTGCCAATACTGAGCTACTCAAGAAGACTTGACCTTGAATCAGCTTATATGACCCTGTGGTCTTGACCCACATAATCCTTAATCTGGATACAACATGTGCAGACAACTGATAGGTGCCTGAAATTTATTATACTTGTGCATGCATCCCCCAGGGCTTCTCTGCCATCTTTATTGGTTATGACAGTTTCTTGCTGCTCTGATTTTGTTTCTAGAACTCTGGGGAGAAAGAGCAGCAGCAGCACAATGACATCATCAGTTGTGGTGAACCCTGATAGCCCTGCTCACAGTGCTTGTGCAGACACTTTTCTTAAGAAGAGCTCTCTCCATGTTTACAAGCAATATGTGTGCTGCAGAGCCAGAGCTCCTCTCCAAGTCCCTCAGATATATCTGCTTGTCACAAAAGATACTGGGCAAAGAACAGTCCTGCTTGGAAAGGAACAGTAACTGCTGAAAAACTGCAAGAACAAATTTCTAGTGGCTTCAGCTGAGCAATTGAGTCTCTAGACTAGAAGTAAGCTCTGATATAACTGTTTTCACAGCTCCAAAATTCTTGGATGCCTGATTTTGCAGTGACCTGGCTTCAGTGTGAAAGTAGAAAACCAGATACTGGGCTCAGAAAGAATATCTCATTGCCTGAGAGCCTCAGGAGTTTACTCAATAAGCCTAAATTTTGCAGCTTTTACCACAAGTAAGCCTGGAGATTTTTTTCAGAGAATACCAACAGCATAAAGATGTTCGTTTACCTAAAGTAGAAGTAAATTACCAGGAACAGGTAATCGTGACCACGTGTAGGTAACTACACCTAAATGCCTTTGGATCGTTCAGGTAAATAGGGAAGAGTCTAGGAACCTTAAGAACATGCAATATTAAGCAGTTTTGAAAAGCAGGCAGGTTGAACTTTCAGCTTGGAACAGATTTGAGCAGATATGTTTGAGCAATAACAAGCTAAGCTAAAGAGTTTAGGATGCTTTTATCCTCCTAATGGCAACTAGATTCTTACTAATGGGTGGCAGACAATGGAAAATCACCAGTTGTCAGCAAATGTTTTGAATCTGTTATGGGTAACAATCAATCCCACACAGGTTTTTGGAGGAGGCAAAGATAGAGCCATGGTGTGAAGAGGAGCTTCATCACAGGCACAAGTGTGGGAAAGGAGGGTGTCCCACAGTTGGATTTCCAAGGACTTCCTCACTCTTAACACTGCACTATTTGACTTTCTGACCGAAGAGTGTAAATCTCAGAACTGAGAGCAAATATGAAGTGTAATTAGTCTCAGAGTCCAAAGCCCAAAATGAGGCATGTCTTGCCCGGAATTACCAGGAGGGTAGCAGCAAAACCCGCATGTCCTGGCATCTAGTTCAGAATATTCCAAACTGTATCTTACGACTGCTTCATTTCACCTTGCATTTGAAAGTTATGGTAAAGGAGACACTTTGGGAAAAACATGACAAGCTCTCTTTCAGCTACAGGAGGCCTGGAGGGGCTTCCCTCCAGATGGGTGCAAAAAAGAACAGCTGTACTCTGCCCTAAGCTGGTGAGGAATTCACGCATTACAGGAGTGGTATCAGCACAGCACTGGGCCACAGGGAGCATAGGCTGCATAGATGTTGCCTGGAGCTGCTGGGAGGGCCACAGAAATTCTGGACTGGCTCATAGTCATACCTGGCCATAAACTGAGTGATTGTGTTTAACAACCCTTCCAGCAGGAATACTCCAAGATGCCAATTTTCTGCTGTCTGTTCACTGCTCTCTTCAGGCTAAGGAACATTTCTGGAGAACAGCCAAAAATTTGATTACTAGTGTAAGCAAGAGGGAATAAATATAGTACTTCTGGCTAGCCCAAAAAGCAAAGCAATTCTGTGATTCATCCTAATAATTATAATGTATTTGAAAATATTTTGAAAAGGAATATATTCAGCACTTTGGAAATAAATATATTGTATGCAATTTGATTTTTAACCTGCCATGGAATGTTAATGATGACAAAATATTTGTGTTATACAGCCAGAATGTGGATATAAATATTTTCTTACTGAATTTTCTACAGTTTTATGATGTTTGGGATGTAAATTTGTAAGTGAAATTAAACATATGTTTACGTCTGGTCTTCAGAAACCATAAAAAACTTATTTTCTGCAATGGAAAAAAATCAGAACAGATTTCTAAGAGTCATTAAAATATTCCTGAAGTAGTATGATTTTTGTACTACTTACACATAAAACCAGAAGGACAAAAAAAAGCATTCCAAGTCACTTTAGAAACATAGAAGCCCATACTTCAATCTCAGGCATGTGATTAATTCCATTTAGCTAACAGGAGGAAGCATGTATATAAAATTGATTCCATACGTATCTGCCATCAGAAGCAGGCTCTAAGCAGAAGTTGAGTATGTCCAGAAATCTGCAAAGCCAAACATGATTTTGGACTGGGGCTTTAATCTGCTAAACACATCAGTCTATGTGGCCAGAATCAATAATCAGGGGATCTTTTCCACCTCCTCACCTGCAAAGCAACCTGAATATCCCGTCCAGATGTGATAAAGGCCTGAAGCATCCTGGTCTGTATTCTCTACCAAAAAAAAAAAAAAAAAAAAAAGTTCCCCTGATTTAAACCTGTCAGTGAAATATAGCAAGGGGTAACATCTCAAAGCAGAACTCTTAGAACTCTTTACCCAAAAGGAAACCATTCTGTAAAAGGAGCAACAACAAAAAAAAACCTATACTCCATCCAAGGAAAACTTCAGGTGATAATATATTTCCATAAAACATAACTAGTGGGACTGGAATTTGGCCAGGAGCCTCAGGTAAACAATCTTCTTAAAAATAAGAATTGGATATTGTTCTAATGAGTTTTTAAAACTAGTCTCAAATGTATGAGCCTTCTCTGGATGCCTGGAATATTTCACATAGAGTTAAAGTGAAGCATAGGAACCACGCACATCAGAAATACTTGGTGCAAAGGAGAGCTTTCCAAAAAGGTGAAATTTCCGTGCCATTAGTCACACTCATTATTACTGGGACATGCCTAATAGAAGGGTGCAAAGTTAACACCTGTGCAAGAGCAAGTATAATACTCTAGAGTGATAGGACTTGATGATTTCTTCTCAGTGGGTGTAAAATCCAATGCAGAACCATTAATGACTTTTATAGTAGACCTTTTTTTGTTTGTTTGTTTCAAGTTTGTGCCTTACATGACTCAAGCTTTCTGGTGGACAGTCCTCCCTAAGGTCGTTTTTTAAAATCAAAGGGCTGAATTTAGAGCCCAATATGGGTAAAAGGAATAAAGATATTCATGTTACTTTATAAACAAAAAATCAGCACCCTTTTTGCATGTGTTCTTGAAAGATTTGGAAATCTCAAGCAATTTCACATGTCACTAACATCCCTCCATGATTATAGAGCTACCATGGAAAATGTCTGCTTCCTGTTATTTTGGGCGTTTGCAATCCCATCTGTTACATTTCACAGTTCATTGCTAAGAATATGAGTTATATGATAAGTTGTGGAAAACACATAGCAAAGTCCTCTGACAGAAGCAAATGCAGTAAGATGAGGGTCAGGTGGGGGATATGACAGCTTCGGTAAGAGTCTGTCAGAAAGGTCTTCTGGAAAAGGTCTTGTCCATCTGCCAAGCATATGAGATAATTGACATCTTGGATGTTCCCACCAGCTGTCTCAACAGTTCAGGACTGAACAGGGGCAATTCACAGCCGTCGAGAAGCAGAAATGCATGTTGTAATGCAGGAACTGGAAAACGTGACAGGTGATATTTGCTGATGACTGGTAATGATAGGGAAGAGATGTTAAGCATTGTAGCTATAACCCAGCCATTTTAAAAGACTGAAGGTGAAATCTGAATTAATTAAAAAACTTTCTAAAATTGCCTTGAGATATCTATCATCATTCAAGGGTATTCCTTGTACATCCTCAGTCAACATCTAATGCTGACATGCTATCTTTTGGGCTACTGATAACCCCACAACTTGAAAACCTCTAAGAATACAGAATAAAAATAGAGGGGGAGTAAACTTTTAAGATCTCTGTCTTTCCAGTAGATTTGGAACAACTACACCTTATCAAAATATCTGCAAATCTTACATGTAACTTATCCCTAATCCACAAAAATAAGTCATTAAATCTTCTTCCATGATATCATCGTATCACCCTCTGAAAAGGAAGCACTTTCTACCACACCACTAATTAAGAAACCTAACAAATGGCGTTTCTTAATATATAGACATACATTGATTGAACAATAGGGTAGTAAAATGAAAAGATGAGGAGCAATCAGAAACATCTGTCACAATTTAACAGCTCTAGAATTAATAACACTCTCTCCCACCCAACCAAGCATTCTGCCAACACTTCAAAAGGGTAATTGGAGTGACTTGATAATTATAGATGTGTCATCCTGATTTCAATACCAGGCAAAATAATCCAGCAGGTGGACATGACTTTAGTAAATAATTAAGGGGGAAACCCATGCAATTGAACTGAGTTGATATAGTTTGTGGAAAATAAAACTTAACAAGTCACCATTACAGAAAATACAATACACTTGTATGGAACACTTCAGCTTTACTGTCACACTCAGAGCACCTTCCAGCAGAGGAACTTGCTACTCTCAGAAGGATTGTCCCTGTTGAACTTCTACCATCTCTTCTGCTGCTGCAGCCTGCAGCAGCTCAGCTGGCTCCAGAGGATCTATGCTCTTTCACATCCCAATTTAATATAAATAACAATAAAAAAATAAATAGATAAATAAAAGCATTAGTTCAGAAATTCAGTTAAGTAGAGCTGGGCTTGCTGGTCTTTTCACTGCTGCCAGTTTCTTGACCAATATTACTGAAATTGAAGTAAATATTTTGTGATAGCTAGGAGAGACCTATGTTAAACCTCTTGATCTTCACTTTGTGCCAATGCTGTTCTTCATTTAAAATCCATTTTGCTTTCCAGTAATAGTTAAGTTTGTATTGTATGAAGTTTGACAATGCCATGTGTGTAGAAGGAGAGAATTCAGAGTACTGTACCAGCTCAGAGAGCAGCTCTTTTGGTGCTTCTAAAATACTCAAGCTTATTCAATGTCCCAGGTGCATCAGATTGGATGAGATGATTTAATGTTCAGCCTTAGACTGGGGGCAATGCAAGATGATGTATGAAGTGTTTTCCTTTATCATGATTGCTCATATGTAACCATTAAGTAGACCATTACCTCACGAAACACAAGAGCCAAAAATCACTCATACTGACAGTATATATTTACTAAAGTGACATTCAGAGGACTCCAGCACTAGTACACTGAAGATTTTGCCTTCTAAATCACAAGAGGAAATAATTTTCTTACTTATCAGTGGGTCTCAGTTCTTTATTTAGCTTTGAATAGCTGAAACAGCATAGCAGAACAGACCTGTGTTAGAGTCAGACACAGCTGTGCACTGTACTTCACCACAGTTTGTGACTTTGAAATATTCTTAATTGGAAGTAGCTGGCAGACAGCATGGCAGATGATTACAGAATGACGGTGTCAATTTGATGGCAATTTTGTTCAGGCTATTTTAATTAAAGACCCTAGTCCTCACATCTTGTCCTAAAATGAGGGACAAAAATGAATAAATTTTATTTTAAATGCGCTATTAAATCTGCTTGTGTTGAATCAAGCAGGGTTAGAGATCCCACAGGTACGGAGCAGGAAAGCCCCAGTGATGTCTGCATTGACTCAAACTTGGTGTCCTGAGCATGTGAGCAGGAGAGATGAACTGTCATCTGCTCCCCCTGAGAACACTGATGCATGGATCTTCCTCCAGCTGGGATGAAGCTGCACTGATTCAGAGGGAGAAAGAAGTACATAAGTATATAAATGTATCTGGACACAGAATAAAAAGGAGTGGGAAGTCATCCTCAACAACCTACTGAAAATATGAGAAACACTCCAAGTCTCTGTCACAAGGTGGAATTTGGTAAATATGTAGCTCCCCATGACATGGGAGGTGGTGTGAATTCTCTGGAGGGACAAGAGACCTTGCAGAGGGATCTAGATAGACTGGAGCATTGGGCTGTGGTTACTTTATGTTTAACAAGTTCAAATTCGGAACAATGCACTTAGTAACAGGCTTTTAACTTTTGACCAGCCCTGAAGTGGTCGGACAGTTGAACTAGAGATTGATGTAGGTCCCTTCCAAATGGAATTTTTTCTATTCTATTGATTTAATTAGATTCCATTCTGTTTCACAGAATTTTCTGTTTTATTGTCTTGACCATTCTCCACAGAAAATGTGGCTATGAAAAATATTTAATAATTTTGCAAAATTGAATATCAGAATGTTCCTGTGAGAAAACAGTGTCAATGACCCTGAGCAATAAAAACAAGAATATCCCATGAAAAAGGAGAATATCCCATCAAGACTGGGAAATGCCAAGGCTGTCCACAGAGCCTTTACAAGGCTGTTACTGTGATATAGATACTAAGCCTGTCTGAAATCCCCATTTCAAGAAGAATGTGGAAATACCAGTGTGGCTACAAATGAGATCTAAGGGTTGGGAGACAAACCTTTCCTAAGAGTTAAGATGTACAGCTTTCTAAATCCACTGAAAAGGAGACACTGTTTATCCCATATGCTGGCGTGAGTCCTGATAATGGCATGCTTTCCAATCTTGTTGCCAAAGACTTGACAAGAGGTAATGGCTTGAAGTTCAGTTTAGGCAAACTAGCATTGACGTTAGGTGCATTTTCCTAGAAATTAAAGTCTAGCGAAACTTAACTAGGATTGAGAGTAGATTTAGAATCCCTTAATTAGGGTAATAAATATTGCTAAGTATGTGATCCAATCCAGAAACTGGATTTAAGTGTAGGGGTTAATCCACTGACTTCCTGAGGAGCATCAAGTCTATGGACTGTTTTTTCTTTCTTTCCTTTATGAACCATGGTGGGGAAAAGGAAACCAGACACTTAGCTCAGCATGGAACAGAATAGAGTAGAATAGGATAGAATCATTTCAGCTAGAAGGGTCATACAGCAATCATCTAGTCCAACTGCTTGACCAATTCAGGGCCAACCAAAAGATAAAGCATATTATTAAGATCATTGTTCAAAGGCATCTTAGCCATTGACAAGTTTAGGACATTGACTACCTCTCTGGGAAGCCTGTTCCAGGATTTGATCACCCTCTCGTTAATAAAATGCTTCTTAATGTCTAGTCTGATCCTTCCCTGGTGCATCTTTGAACAATTCCTACATGTCCTGTCACTGGTTCCCTGGGAGAAGAGATCATCACCTCCATCTCCATTTCCCCTCCTTAGAAAGCTGTAGAATGAGCAATGAGGACACCTCTCCTTTTGTCCCAACTAGCTCCTTTTCTGAACTAGCTCCCTCTCCAAAAGCTTCCTTTTCTCCAAACTAGACAAGCCCAAAGTCCTCAGCCACTTCTCATAGGACATTTCTTCCAGCCCTTTCACTACCTTTGTGCACTTTGTGCACTCCTAGGGATGCACTTGAGTACCTTCCCATCCTTCTTAAATTGTGGGGCCCAGAACTGCACACATCTCACCTAAATTTATATCTCCCAACTATGGCCACCTGATTGCATCTAAGTTGGTCATAAAAGACTAAAAGACTAAATAATAAGGGTTTTATAAAAGAATTATAATAAAAAAATGAATGGACCCACCATCCTGTGTAAGGAATTGTTCTAGAGGTGTCATGCTTGTCCATACTGAAACATATTTTATGGTACTGTTTAAGCAGACAGTTATGTTGATTCTGCCCTTATTGTGTTACCTTCCATATTATTTTAACCCCAACAAACTTTGTGTTGCCTAAGAATCCCACTTGAAAACACTTTGTATGGCCATCAATGTTGTTAATGAAAACACTGAATAGTTCCAGCTTAGAAATCAGCGCTGGAAGCAGATCTGCTCTTCCATTGTAACAATTGCCTGAGACCTCTCCAGGAGTCATTAAATGACACACTTGTTATGTGTTATGCTGTGTTAGTTCTATTTAATTCATGTTTCTTAGTCAGAATGTAATTGATAGAGAGTCAAATTCATTGGAGAAAACCAAGTATGTGGTATCAGTATAGTTACCATTGTCTGCCAGCTTAGAATGAAAGATGACAAAGAAAGCCTACGTTCCAAGCAAAATACTTACAGCTTCTAACCCTTTTTTCTGAAGTCCAAAAATCACGGCCCTGTGTTTTCTAACCAACACTGTCAGGAGAATTATCTGATGGCTACCTGTGTCATTCCTTTCATCATTTTCAAAAACCAAACCAATAGCAAGAATCCTGGTTTTAAATCCTCAGGAATTTCCTCAGTTTTTCAAGCTCTGCTAAAATTTATGGTGGGCCTTCAAAGATCTTGGCTAATTTCCTTATGACTTCTAGATGCAAGCCCTCCAGCAGATGCTTCCATCCCTCTTCTGCAGCTACAGATGATAACTTCTCTGTTCCATCCTCCACGTGGAATGTAATGGACAGAACCTAAAGCTTCTCTTCAGATACAGAAGAAAACCAGCTGTTGAGCACATTCAACCTGCTTCCTTCATGAGATGCAGCTCCATTATCTGCAAACGCCTGTCACGTCTGATATAGGGATTCTTCTTCTCACAAACACACATTTTCTTGTCTTAGCATCTCTTGTCTCAGATTGGAATACTTTACCCTTGGAATTTTTTCTATGGTTTTTCTGAGTTGTGTTACAAATCTCCCCATAAAGGGCTCATAAGGCATAAGTTTCATTAAATCCTGTATTACAATTCAGCAGTGAAACAGAATAATAACTGCTCTGTTGATCAGTTTTTTCTTATGATTACTCATAAGGCAAGTGCAGAATCATGGCACAGTTTCTGCTTCCTTCTATTTTACTTGATAAAACAGAAGAAGGGGGCTATTAAATTCAAGCTGCATGTTTGGCAAATATCAATCCATAACCAAAAGCTCTAAATGGAACTACCAGAGATGTACAAAGCAAGTTGCACTGCCAGTAAATTTTGAATGCTCGCATGAGGTGTCCCCTATTTCCTGCAATGACAATCCTTCCTGCTCTCTCACCTAATTGTCATTGCAGATACTTTAGGTGATTCGGCAGTTTTCAGTCTGGTATTCTTTCATCCTGTAACTCAGTGTAAAAAGACCTGGTCACTAAAGCTGTATCTGACCTGTTTGAGGAGATTATGACAACATTTCTGTATTTATCCATACTTGATCCCTTGAGGAAGAAAGTATAATAGGAAAACCTCCAAACTTCTTGTGAGTTTTTTAATTAGTTAATTTCTTACTATGCATTCATTTAGTTATTCTTCTGGAATTTCCAGTTTGCAAGAAATTTCAAAAAATGAACTTCCCAAGTAGCAGATACCCTGTATTCTAACATTATGTCAAGTTTTGAAAAAAATTTGACCTCCATTTTTTGTCCCCACAAAACATTGCGGAAATGCATAGTCTTGAGCAGTTTCTCACCAAGTTTAAAATAGGAACTGCTGCAAATTTCACCAAAAGATGCCATAGTAAAAAACATTTATTGAAATATGCAATTGTTATAATTAATAATGCTGCTATTAACAAAAGGCACTTCCCTGCCAAAGCCTGAGGCCCTCTTCAAGTCATTAAAAGAAATCACAATAAATATCAAAGAAAATATACCGTCTAGTAGAACTTTGAGATGGAAAACAGTTATTACATCACCCAATTCATTCTCTCCTTGCCAGTGGAGGAATGTAGTACTAAGTACAAATTCATTTTCATTATTTGGATGCAGGTTTCCAACTTTTTTTGGGCACAGCAACAACTCTTTCAGCATAAGAGTAATGAAATCTTGGCACTCTGGCCCTCAGTTCTCTCTGAAAGCCAAAGCTTGTCCAGACTTTTCTGTGTATTTGCCCAGATAAACGTAGTTAAATGGAATTGTTTACATTGCAGTTTTTCCTGTTGCACTTGTTCTTCAGCCAGAAGCCATATATAAGAAAGAGCACTTTGCATACACTGTTACAAAATGGGACACCTCCATACAGTTAACATATTTTCATAGTGCAGAAAGTAAGTTCAGACACTTTTTCATTTACTTGCAGCTGCCTGAGTAAATTGCCACCATGTTCCAGCTGCTAAAAATTTACATTTTCTATATGCATATATTGTGAATGAAACAATAACTTTATAAGTGGCACAGTGGAACAGATCTGGCTGAGGTTCTAGATGATGTGTCCAAGTGTAGCTCTTGAATGCTCCAGTTGCAGGCACCAGGGTCTAGGAGTCATAAACGCTCACCCAGGCCATGAGAAAATGAGTGCCTGCTGTCTGCAACACACGTATTAGATTTGTATGTGGCAGCACCCTTTGAAACCTCAGGACCAGGACATTCTGCTCTGTCAGACTCTCAATCTCAGCATGTTTTAGACTGGAGCTAAGCCCCGAAACTACTCAGCCCAGTGTTTTGGGACATGCTGGGGCAAGTGAACACTAAGGCAACTTTCAGGTCAAACAGCAAATCAGTTCAGCAAGTCTGGTGAGCTCAGCCAGGCTGGGCTGAGCAAGTGTGAGGCTTCTGTTTGCTTTTGGATCAGATGCACCGAAACCCTTTTCCTTATTAGACTTCTCTGTCCTTTTGCTTTTAATTTACGAGGTTTAATCAAAGTCACTTACATGAATAGGATGCATGGCATTCTGAGAAGAACTTGGCCTTCCACTTAAATGTCCTCAATCCATAGGAAAATGAGGCATATAGCAGAAATTTCTATCGCCTTCTTCCACCAGGCAGGAAAACTAGCCAATAAGAGGAAGAGAAGGACTCACTAAAATATCTTCTAGGTGGTTCTATTTCTCCTGTTTTCACCCTTTTGACATTGGCATAGATAACCTATTTTAGGAATGTAGGCCTGGGTTGTCAAGTCCATATCCTTGGTGATTAGACATGCAGTTCTTATGAGAACCTTGTTTTTCCTTAATTGTGATGGTGAGTAACTTCCAGTGTGCTCAGTCTGGGGAGCCCCTCTTTGCAGGTGGAAACAAGTCATAGATTTGTTTACTCAGGACTGATTTTTTTGTTTTCCTGTCAAAAATGTATACACCACAAATCTCCTCTTTATTCCAGGAACGATGAAGGGGAGGCACCTACGTGGAACTTATAGCAGCTTTCACCTGCCAAACCCATAAGATCTTTTCTCTGTTCCAGTACCTTCACAGTCATGCAATGTCCTCCACAAAACAAAACAAAACAAAAACAAAAACAATCAAAAAAGGTTCAAACAAATAAACAGAAAAGTTGCAATTGGTCTAAGCTGGCCTGAGAAAAAAATTTAAAAGGGAAATTATTGTTCCTCTGATGCCATTTTGAGGATCTGCACAATACATTCTCCACCTTGTTTATCCTGCTATGTACAAATATCTAAAATCCAGTTTTTAATATTATTTATCTTTGTTTCATTCAGCAGTATCCTCTGGGATTCCCCTGTGTACATGAATTGGACTAATTTTTTATAGCTTCTGCTATTTATAAGCTCACCCAGGTAGTAGAATAAATGCAAAATCTACATCACAGTGCTCAACTATAATTGCCAGTAATTTTCTCTTCCAACTGTTTACAGGGGGGGAAATGGCATATTGAAGATGACTGTGTTTACTGTATAATACTACACAGTTACATGGATTTGGTTTAGCTCTAATGAAATCATTTTGATCTCTCCTTTGGACTTGAGGAGATGTCACCTTTAATCACCTAATCTAAGTGTCAGTTATTACAACAGGAAAATTTTCCCCTCCTGAAGCATTCCCTGCTTCAGTGGTAGCTAGTAAGAAGCTAGAGACTGCAGCAATTCATTCATGCCCTCTCAGGGACTGGGTGCTCAAGCACTTTGTGCCAGGAAATCCTTGTTTGCCTTAAGGAGTATTGTGGTTTCTTGCTACCAACACTCTGCTGTGCTGAAGGCTCTGTGTGCTTGAAGTTAAAGAGGGACACTCTGAAAGTCCCCTAAATGAATTTTAGATACTAGTATAGGGAAAACAGAGAGTAGCCTTAGCCCAGACTTCTAAACTCCAAAGGAAGCATCACTGTTTGCCTGGTCTATCCTCCTACACTTCTGCCGGAGAAGGCTGTGAATGTGGACATTTTTCAGTTCTTCACTGAGTCATTAATAAATGTCTTTAGTTTTCAGCTTTTTTGCAAGGCAGTGTGATCGCTCTTCCGTGTAGTCCTTCCAAAAGTACAATTGCACCATTAGCAAACAACATCAAGGAACTTCCAAAGCCAGTGCTAAATCACACTGGCTGTTTTCCACCAAACTTTGCCTGCTCCACTGAATCAGAGCCCATTACTTTGGTTATGCTTGTGACAAAGCAATTTATTAGACTTCTTCACCGCAATTTGTCTGCCCTAAGCTATGCATCCAAAATACAGGTAGACACCTCTCCCATTTAAGTGTTGGCACTTAGCTGCAAAACAAGGTGCCTGCAGGAGACAGTTAATTCTTCCCTACACCCACTACCAGCCACCGAGACATCAAGGTCTTCATCCTCTGTGGCTTCTTCAGATAGGACAGCAGATATTCCAGCTACTCCAGGCAGACTCCTTTATGGTTCAAGCCAGTACCTTGAACATATGCAGGCAGACAACCCACATGGGATCAGCAGCTGTGAAGTCTGGCCTCTGGGTGACCCTTGCCTTCATGGAGAGGCAGCAGAGGCCAGGTGCATTACCCTAGGACATCTCTGGTTATACTAGATATGCACATTTAGATAAACACACATCTTATCACTTCTCCTGCCCACAACCACTTGCTGACAAGTTGCACATCACCCAGCCTGTGGATCACTGTGTGCAGCTCTCTGCCCATCACAAGCGGCTAACGAATTTAATTCAAAATTTCACAGGGAAAGAAAACAAAACCTCTCACCTTTGCTGTCTCTGTTCACAGCTCTGTAAGTCCTTTGATATATGTCCTAACATATGGTTTATATACAGTTTTTCACTCAGAGGGTGATTTAGCACTGAAACAGGCTCCCCAGGAAAGTAAAAACCAAGCCTGTCAGAGTTCAAGAAACATTTGGATAATGGTCTCAGGCCCATGGTGTGATTTTTGGGATGTCCTGTGCAGGGCCAGGAGCTGGACTTTGATGATCCTAGTGCATCCCTTCTAACTCAGCATATTGTATGATTCTGTGGTATCCTAAATATCTGACTCCCTGCCCTTAACAAGCCCCCAGCTCTCAACAAAGTGGGATAAAATAGAAATATTCTCAATTTCTAAAAACATATGTGGATGAACTTGCTGCTAAAATCATGGCCCACCAAGCTGCAAGAACCGAGAAGTTTCCCTACTACCTAGTGGAACATTAATACCTAAAAAATCTACCCCGAAACCACCTTCTGGCATTGATGCTAGCTGGCATGGGACACTTGTCCACACTGTTCAACTCTCCTAGTTTCCAAATCAGGACAGCAGCATCCAGCTGCCTGTTGGGAAGGGTCTGTAGGCCATACTAAGCCCTCAAGTATTCCCATGTGTTGTTTGGAAGAATGCTAACACAGGCCAGATGCCACCCCAATGGTACAAAAGCACAGGTGATGGCAGTGCTTGTCAGTGCTTGCCACCACTGCTTGGCTTACAGGTGTGACTGCAGCCAGAGCAGATAGCTCAGTGCTTGGGTTCATCAGACTGACTCTTTCCTTACCAGAGAGGATGAATTCTGTAAATAAACCACAAGGTCCTCACAGGCTTGGTTGATTTCCATGGATTTGCAACCTCCTTTCTTTTTTTTTTCTTTTTTTTTTTTTTTTTTTTTTTTTTTTTTTCCCACTGCAAGCCATGCTCACATCTTATGAACACTGCAGGGCATATGATTCCCTGGATTCCTGTAAACCTCAGGTCTAACGGAGTGAGTTCCTGACTGGCAAGAAGAGAAAGGCCACCCAGCAACCCATATTTGTCTATAAGCAGCATGTGTGCAACCTACTGAGCAGCCTGAGGCACTGCTGAGGGTGTAAGAGGTGATAGCCAGCAGCCCCCACGGAATCACTACCCACCAAGCCAGAGAGACAAACAGCTGCAATGCCTGGCCATAATCCTGATGGTCAGGTTCCTGACTGGGAGGTAGTTGGTTCTTTTCATGAAAAAAGGGGTTTGAATATATGTTCACTTCATTCTGTCATATTTCCTACTATTTTAAAATCTTAATAAATCCTGTGAGTTTTTCATAAACACAACATTGTGGGGGTATGAGTCATCCCTTTTAGGATCAACTGGTTGGTTGTAGATGTGGTTATTTGCCACCACAGTCGGAGTATTCAGGGTTAGTCTCTTACTGGACTTGAAGCCAGAAGAGTGGTGTTAGCACAGGGATGAGACGAACCAATGACAAATATTTGAGTGACTGACTCAACCCAACTACCTGAGATGGGGCAGGCAAATCCAACTCAAATGCAGCACCTCCTCAAAAAGATAGATAAACTGTATTGCAAAGCACTGGGGCAGATACCATGTAGATAGGGCACTGGCAGAAGAGTTAGTGGGGCAGTATTGCTCTTTGGAAAAAGAAATAGGTCATCACTGGCGTCATCTCATACTGCTTTTTGTTTATCTCTGTCTTCTCACTTTTCTAGTGGCATAGAGGCAGTTACCTCTTCTCCTTTACTGTGGTTATCTTTCATCCTTCCTCCTTTCTACTTAGAGTTTACCTCTTCATATCAATAAACCCACAACCTGAATAAGTTTTGTGAACAAACCATATGACATTGAGCAGTGGTAGCATCTTTTTAACCAATATTTTTATAATTACTTCCTCTTGAGTACATATTTCAGTTTCCTATGACACTATTATTTGAGAATATATAAAGATGTAAAATATAAGTTTCTTGATGACTGCCGGGTGCTTTTGACCCGACATTTTATCTTGAGTAATCTTTTCAAAAACTGCTTGTGAAGAATTTGCTGTCTGGATTTCTTCTCAAAAAGTTTCTAATGTCTCTTTCACTACATTCTTAAAAGCATCCTTGTTCTCACACATAGTTACTAAGACAACATCTCTAATTTTGCAATCCCTGTTCAGATGAACTGTACAGCTTTAATAGATGCTACTATTTGGGGGGAAAAAAGAAAACAGTTGCAAGCAACTCTCTCTTAATGATTTCACACTTATCTTCTACTAAAATCTGCATAATCTTCTAATGGTTAATCAGCATACATTTATTCCAAAATCACTAAGAGGCAGCTGTTGTTAAGAACAGTGAATGAAGAAATTTTTAGCATTGTGCCCTTTAAAGCACTTGAGTCTAGATTTAGGCAGTCTAAATTGTGTCTACTTCCCTACACCTCATGTCTCCCTTTGGTCATCCCTATGTCAGCAGGGACACAGGGCACACAAAGAACAGGAGGCTGTAAATTAAGTTTTCAATGTCTGAACCTGTATTTTCATGTCCAGATGTGTAAGTACCAACACCTCTCAAGTTAATTAATTACTTCTCAGCAAGTGGGTTGGTTGGTTGGTTGGTTGGGGGGTTTTGTCTTGGGGGTTTTTGTTTCTTTGTGTTGGTTTTGTTTTGTTGTTGTTGTTGTTGGTTTGGTTTGTTAGTCTTCATCATTGTTTTGCTGCTGCTGCTTATTGCTATAGATCAGAGTTCAGAAGTTACCCAAAGTGCCATGGAACATACCTTCATATACATTTTTCTGCATATCTAAATGAGATTGTGGGTACTGGTGGCAGAATGAGGGCTTCACTGATAAGATTTCAAGTTCTGCTCTGCACTTCATTCAACTCATTATTCTCCTGCAAGCTGTTTCCACTCTGTGCAACTTAAATGTGTACGTGGTTATGTGAGCTGAGATCTGACCTACATCTAACACTAAACACATTGTTCTCTTTTGTGCTGCTGGCTGCAGAAGCACTGTATCTTAACCAGTCTTGCTGCAGCAGCCAACTGCTTTATCTTTGGCTTTGAACAGATTCTCAGTCTTGGATAAGGATGTGTTACTGTCAGTCAGATAACACTGGCTTTTGAGGAGCTGTTGCAAGCAGCCACAGTCTTTGCCCTCCGCCTAGCTTTCAGTCAAATGTTGGGTAAGAGATTTACAAAGGAAGACATTTTATTTATGCTCTCCTTGACCAGATCTTTCATAAGACTTTGAAAAGACTATAGCTTTGAAAATCTGGGTCTAGAAAAGAAAACAGCAGATTGTCTATCACTGATTTCACATAAAAAGGAAGATTGCTTCCATGGTCAACCTAAAACTGCTGAGCAGGAGAGAGATAATATCTTACAGGAGAAAAGTCTGGCACAGTCTAGACTCATAGGTAAAAAATGTATCTCTGGTACTTTATCATTAAAAAAGAGCTTTGCTATAATATAGACTGATGTAGAAAGATTTACAGTTAACACTTTGAAACCGTGAGTGTTTAGCCTTGAATATTCTCATAAAGGTCCTCAGACTTATTTTATCACAAACACATCTATTCTTTCATAGCTTTACATTAAGTCATGTACAAAGGCTCATCAAATAGAAGTAAAGAGTCTTCTGGAAAAAAAACATCCTTAAAATGTTTACCTAGTCATAACTAATAGCTTTTGATTGTTCCTTAGTAAGCTTGGAAGCCATTATAGAAAGCTCAATTAAGAGTCTTGACATTTACTGTGCATTCCAGTTCAAATTTACTAATGGATACAATTCAATTCCTTTTTGCACCACACAATGCCACAAATTCAGTTTAGAGTAATGCAGACTTCCAAGGGTGAGCTGGGAATAATTACACAGAAGGTCAAAAGCCTCTTACCCTGCAATAAGTACCATTTCTGACAGGCTTGCTAGTTTGTTTAAATAGAACATTATAATCAAGCAGATATTGGAAAATATCTCAAGGAGAGTACTTTTATACAATACAGAGTCCCCCTCATAAAGAAAGATAGACCTAATTTTCAGTTCTGTGGAATGTCACCTAGAAAGAAGGGCCCTTTTAATAGTGAGGTGCGACTGCACTTTTGGTCATTGTGAGCTGCAATTCCTACCCTAAAGTAGGATTTTGTTGCCAAACTTGGAGCTAACAGTGTGTTGAACATCCGGCCCAGTGCAAACAGGCTCCATAAGTACCTTCAAATCAACCTTTCTGCATAAAAGAAGCAATGCTTTTGTGAATGAAACCGGATGCTGAAGAATTAGAAATGCAGGTACTACTCTGGTCACTTTGCAGACAAAGGATGGGGGAGGAGGAGTAGAGGAGATGCTGATTACAACATGTTGTCTATATAAACTAAACATGTGTGAAGGTGTGGGAACGTGCATATAAACCTTTTCCAGAGTTTTTTGTTTCATTAAAATGAAGAAAACTCAAAGAGGTATTCCATCCTCTCCCCTCCCTCCACATAACAATTTTTGCTGAGCAAAGCGTTATACCTGGACAGGTGCTGATGTCACCATTTTGACTGATAATCAAGTTGTGGTAGGAAAATAGCACAACTAATTGATCTACATTTGACAACAAAGGCCTGTAACACATGGATGGATGCAGTCTCCTCGGGTTCTTAGGGAAGTCCTCTGAGCAGCACAGACTTGCTGCAGGTTCAGGGTAGAGCTGGCTATGTTGAGAGGGGTACAGCAACGGGCAGACAGACATCACCATGCTGAAAGCAGTCTTGGGGATCAGTGGCCTTCCTCTATACAAAGTAGCATTCTTCTCACTTCTTTGTTTTGTTTTATTTTATTTACTCCATGTATCTGAGCTACTCCTAAACCTTCGATGAAAAAGAGAAATTCCCAGATTTGACAAACAAATACCTTGTGAACCCCTGAAGCACTTCAGCTTTGAAAGGAAAACAAGTAGAAACTTTTGCCAGTTTGCTCGAAACTGCCATTCACTGTTAAGTTATTTTTATCAGAGAGGGAAGTTGGCTAAAAGCCTGAACAAAGAGATAGATCTTCATTCCCTTGTTAAACATGCGGAAGCTCAGGTTTAAGGTAGCAATTATCTGTCCTCTGCAACATCACACCCAGCCTTCCTTCTGCCCTTGTCACTGCAGCTTGCCGTAAGAGAACTGGGGGCACAGAAAAGACAGTCCTCATCAGCTGGGCTCTGGCTCACATGGTGATCACCACACAATACTTCATCTAGAGACGAAGTGCAATATTCTCTCACCATCTCATGGTCTCATTCAGAAGCCTTGCAGGCTCCTTGACTCATTGCCCCATACAGCGTGTGCAGCCTATCTAGTCCACATGGGACAAGGATGGTAGCGCTGGGATCTGGTCAGAAATCATGAGACCACAGTTTTTCTGCTGCAATAATCT
Source organism: Sylvia atricapilla (assembly GCF_009819655.1). NCBI lineage: Eukaryota > Metazoa > Chordata > Aves > Passeriformes > Sylviidae > Sylvia > Sylvia atricapilla. The sequence goes on from NC_089141.1 coordinate 64,835,349, forward strand.
CCCACTTGCAGCATGTGTCACAGCTATGAACTGCTTGGCCTGTAAATCAACAGGTTTGATCTTGCCTTCCGATGATTCCTGAATAGGTTGCTGAAAGGCTCTCAAGAGCACCTCCACCTCCTAAACCGGTGCCACCCTTTTTACTCACAGTGGGTTATGAGGAAGTTGCTGCCTTTTTTGCTGACCTGTGAAAGATGATAAATGCATTTTATGCCATACATAAATTATTTGGCTTCTTGCAAGGCTCACAGAGTACTTCGGTATGAATGTGTTACCTTGAAGACACAGGTGAGGGTGTAGCTTGTGTTTGTTTCAGGGTTCAAAATGTACACACAAATAGGGGGTGGTCATGCAGCAGTGTTAATGCATGGATCTTTAGAAATTATACTTCTAAATACAGAAATCTTTCACCTGTGTTGTACATCTGAATAAAATCCAAGAACCAGGATCATGTTTTGAATCTGATGCCATATTAAGGACAGATGGATTGACACAAGCCACATTTTTGAGGTGGATTATTCATAAACACGGACATTTTGACACAGCAGGTCAAGTCAGCATTCCAAAGAACTCACCTGCAATGGAAATGATTCCTTAGTACAGTATTTTCTTCAGCTACTTGAGCGAATGTGCTCTGTGTCTGTAGCTTCCTGTTTGGAACAAGATGTTATTCAGGCCAAATTCCACAGGTCATTTTCTTTAAATAAAAGTGCCAGTGATCTTACTTCCTCCCTGAGTTAGCCAGATGTACATGTGGTCAGTATTCTTTGGACAAGACATGCCACAGCTACATCTGTAGCTGTGAGCACACAATCCCACCTCCTCTCCCCCTGAGCTCCTCTTAGGCAACCTGCAAAAAGTCTGTCTAGGTCTGTTTGGCCTGACCTCCTCATGTGCACCCTGACCCTGTCATGGCATGATGATGCATAATAAACATGATGGCAGTGCCTGAGCACATAAAGCACTATAATGTTTCAAAGGACAGTCTTCCCCTGCATCAACCTTGTGGCCTTCCAGACACTCAAGAGCAGATTTGGCTTTCAGATGGCCTCAGGGTAACCCTTGAGATGTAGTGCACCTGCATCAATATACCTACATGTTTTACCAAGCAGAATTCTCTCTTGGCTTATACAATGGAAATTAGAAGTAGGTGTGCCAACATGTATCAGTAGGGAAAGACACTCTTAATCCACAAATGGTTGCTTTATAAAGACTGAAGTACTGTAAAAGCCATTCCTTTATGCAATGCAGCCTACAGATTATTAACCTCCAGAGACAAGGCATGGATTAAGTGTATTACCACACAATGAACATATGTCAGTTTAGTTTTTATCACTGTCAAACAAGTACTAGGAAAGAGTCATAAGAAAAATATTTATAGTAATAAATCCCACCTCAACATGATAACATTCAGACTGAACACTAAAAGAACTAAAGCTATGTAGAACACAAAGTGACTCAGGTATTGCAGGTGACCCATGGCATACCGTAGAACAATCATTTTAATATTTCTGGCTGGATAATAAAAGTAGCAGGAAAAGCTGTGCTTCATGAGTTTTGGATAAGAAACTAGAAGTGTCTGGTCTGGCTGCGTGTTCATCTTACTGCAGTTAAGTATAGACAACTTTTCTTAACTGTGCTAGTACACATCTTCCAAAATGTAAGAAGCACAAATTATAACTTCTTTCATAAGTTGTACAACAAGGTGTGCACTGTGCTCTAGACTCACATAATCACGGAAATAGCATCACTGCAGTAGTTTGCCTCCCTCTGGATTTTTCCCCTTCACAGGTTTATGCTGACAGTTTGCTTTGCTTTACTTTACTCACTAATGTGGTTAAAATTTGTAACCCTCTTGATGACTGCCGTGGTTACAGAGCACATCTCTTTCAACAGGTTCCTTTTTCCTGGCTGCAATACAACACCTCTGATTCATAGGCTGCAGGATAGTGGTGGTGAAATCAGTGGAGCTTACCATGCCTTGGCACTGGGGACCAAACAGAGAGCTGGTGTAAACTGGGGATTACCGTGGAGCATAGAATAACATCCCTAGCTTTGCCTTTGAAGATTCGGTTTCCTCATCAGTATTTTTCTCTTTTGTTGCCTTTCAGAAATGCAAGTGTTTTCATATCATGCTGTATAATTTAGCAGAAGACTAATATTTTGTCTGGCAGCCTTTGTCACTTGTATAGATGATTTCTTGCACCAAACTTCCCCTTCCTTTTTCCCTCTCTCCCCTGTCCCTCTGAGTTTAAGTGTGATGTTTTGAAAAGCAAATCTTTTTGACTACAAAGTCCTTCCCAGTCTTTATTATGTTAGGCATGGGTTAATAGGGCGAATGTCTTCAGCTCCTCTTCATCTTGCTTTACCAAAGTCTGTTTTACCAAAAACATGCTCATTTGTATTGGCTGAAAAGGCTCCATCAAAGTTGAATTCTAATGAAAGCATTCTTTAAAGAGAGTTTTCAGGGTGAAGAGTAGAGAAAGAGGGGGAAAGCTTATTTTGCTGTTGTTGTCACTAAATAAAAAAGGTATTTTGATTCAGTAATGGATACTTTCCAAATCAAAAAAGAACCCTGGTTGTGTAGATTCCAAGATGGCTGCCTTGTGTCCCACAGAAATCTGTTTGTGCCTTAATTCTCCACTGTGAATCAAGTGTATTTTTTTTTAATTGAGAAGTTTAAGGTAAAGATGAGCCTGACTTACGGAGTGAAAAATCCAGAAATCTATACTGGGGGGCCTGCTTTTAGCAATTTCTCTCATCAGTGTTCTCAGCTTCCTTTCCAAATTAATGATGGTCCTGGAATACTCCCTTATTATCCTCTCTCAGGCATAGTCAATTAATTTTGCATTAAAAATATGCAATTACTGCAACTCGTTGCATGTACCATTTTTTTTTCCGGCCATTAATTACTAACATCTTTTGGGTCATAAAATGCAATTTAAATAATGCTGCCATATTCCTCTTGACTGAACAAAGTGTAAATGTTGATCAAATCTTCCATCAGCTTAAAATATCAGAAATTGAGAATGACACTGCCAGAAAGATGAGTATTTAATATATGCCTCAGTACTTATGTGTTTTTCTCCTTTGTGTTTATCAGCGCAATAATTTCTTCTTGTTGCACCAGCATATTTTATTCTTTAAGCAAATTATCATGGCTAAAGTAAGTAGGGCAATTATTCTTTGTTAGCTGGCACACTGCCATTCCTTTCATGTCTTCAAGAGTCAGCTGTGAATTATAAGGATGTAATGTCCCTGACAGATTTAATGGTGACATCATAAATCCTCACTCTGATGAAGACACTAATATGTGCTGTTGCCAGTAATTTGCTGACACCACTTAGAGTGAAGGGCACAAACAAAGATGTCTTTCTTGGCATAGTACCAAGGAAGCCAAAGCTGCTGTGAAAGAAAACATCAGCCAGGTGAATTCATCTCCTTTGGAAATACATCTGTTGCTAAATGGAGAACAGTACACCTGCATAATGAATGGTGCTCCTCTGTGCACATGGCATGCTTTAGAAACCATGGTCAGCCAAACATAAAAACCCAAAATATGTATCTGAGGGTTCTGGCAATAGTTTGTCAATCATTTCAGTTTAGATAAAGCAGTTCTGGAGTAGCTTGAGGGTCACCACACTATCAGCATATAGCTGGATTGGACCCAGCACAAAACCTGAGGGAGTCCTCTGTATGAACTCTCTTCCTATCCTTTCCCCAGTGGGAAGTCATGCCTTGCTCCTCTGGCTCGAGATTCTGATTGAGCACTGGTACCACATTCCATAGCTACAACCCAGTGAGGTCAACATATCCACACGGGCTTTCAGGGCAAACTTTGGGAGCACTCTAAGGTAAAATGGTGACCTATTTCTTCCAAGAAATCAGGGACAGTCATGGTGGGACTGATGTCTGGCTTGTAGTGAGGTCCATTGACACAGATGAGGTTTTGGGTTTTTATTTGTGTCATACACCAGAATAGCAGACTGGGACAATCTGCAGGCCACAGAGGAGGTCTGGCCTTGTCTCGTCAACATGATGTGTCAACATGATCAATTCTGATCCATCCTTTCACTCTACCCATCACTGCTTCATTCTGCCTAATTTCTCCAAAAAGAAGTTTAATTCACAGCACACATTCATTAAATACTGTTCATCCTTTAAACTGGTTCCCTTAAACATAACATAAAAATCAGTACCACTGTTGCTCAAGAGACCTTTGTTCCAGGGCCTTGAAATCTCTCAGCGCCTTTTTTAGGTTTAAAAGGTTTAAAATATTTAAAAGGTCACACATTTCTTCCCACCCACCTCTGCCACTCAGGCCTCTCTTTTCTCTAATAAGATCCCACCCAGATGCCTTAAGGTGGCACATCCTGGATCCCACAACATCATTGGGAAGCTGAAGATTCTGGATTTTGCTTCACGAACTGTATGCTGCTCTTGGGCAGCAATATGAAAATCTTTTCTGTAATAAAATACAGAACACTCGGATATTGATGATTCCTGTTGGTCCAGGTTGTTATGTAGCATTATCAATATCATTATAAAAATCTTCATGCCGGGGTTCAAACTTTGAACTTCACTTAAAAACAATAACAGTGTAGAAATCTGTTCCTTCTCTTTGCCTTCTCTGTTCTGGAACAATTCTGATTTTTAGATTTTTTTTTTCTGTGACTCCATGAATCATCTTTTCCTGCCCCAAGTTCAAATGGGAGCTGCATCTCATGATGCCACATGACTTCAGAAGCTGCAGCTTTGAACAAAAGCCAAAATATTTTCCTTCTGCATAAAAAATGCATTTTATGTAACCTTGGCAATGGATATGTTTGTGCATTGTATCAAGCAGTGTTTGGCTTCCCTATGGCACATGGTGCAGTTTTAGTAATAGTATTGATTTTAATCTAATTTACCTGAAAGTTTTCAAACCTCCTGCTTCTGTAAGGTACCTGAAACACTAACCTACAGGTCAATCCAGATCATACCTGTTTGAAGTGGTCCACATGAATTTCCATCCAAATTATATATCTTCCAAAATTGCTAGGTCCTGTCAGCATTCTGTCTTCTTTCTTTTCTGCCAAAGCATTGATACGACATTTGTAAACGTTGCCAGATGAGTCGGAGGCCTGGGTTTAGTACATAATTCAGAATTTCAGTTCTTCAAGCCCTCTGAAGCAGCAGCTACTATTGGAGCCAAAGTTTAATATTGTTAGTGTATTAATTTATGTCAGAGGTTGAGTACATTTTTTTTAACCACATTTCACAGAAAATCTCCTACCACCAGCAATTGATCAAATATGACAAGCTCCCACTTGGCTAATGCCTGTGATATGGGCTACTTAACTCCTGTATTCCTTCCCAGAATGGAAACTGTGGCTTCTGGTGAAATAAAGGAGCTTCTGTTTCTCTGCCACTGTCAGAAATGGAAATTCAGAGCAATATTTTCATCAGCTTGAAATGCCAAATCAGATTAAAATCCTCATGCCAAGGAGAAGGCATTTGCTTTGAGCTGTGGTTCTTAATGCTCCTCAGCCCACCACTTTGTAGGAGCATCTCAATCTTCCTGTTCCTCCTCCAATTGGAGCAGCACTAAAGTGTCAAATCATTAAGAGAGGCTGAGGTCTTCTGGGAATACCCCACTAGAGTGAATTCAAGTCTAATATAGGGCTGCCAGGCTAAGACGGTTTTACTTCAAGGAGGAAAGCACACTGGTGGAGACATAAACTGGAACCTACAAATCTTACCTAGCAATTTTTGATTCCCATAAATTGGATGTTGCAGCCTCTCTGTTGGGGAGAGTGAGTGTGATTATCTGCCCCAGGGAGCAGGGCTCTTGAATCACTAACTGATCCCTTAACTTGGACATCCTAAAGTTTGTCATAACTGAGCTGGGCTCAGATAACAGAGACCATCATGGCTGGCAGCTTGAGGAGGACATCTATCCTGCTTGGATATGTTCGTGTTACTAAAGTTTCCCTGCATTTCACACACACACAGAGCCTGGTATGAAGTGTGTTGTTGTCATAATGAAAGCACAGGGAATCAGATGGAGAAATGTGTGTTTGAGCATTTAAAGCTAGACTTGTAGACCACAAAACAGACTTCACAAGTAGAGGTCAAGGTGGCACCAATTAAGACAAGATTATATTTAATGGAAAGTCACCTGGATTGAATTAAGTATATTTTCTTGGACATAGCAGGCTGGAATCAGGATAAACATACTTCTCCAGAATTCCTAGGTGACCTTCCAATAATTATGAACAAATCTGAGTTTCAAGTCTTCAGAGCCCCCAAATTATCTTTTATATAAGAACACACATTGCTACTCGGGAGGTCTGTTTGTTGTGATGAACAGAGCATAAAATAAATCCCTCACACACAATACTGCAGGTGGAGGCTGAAAAGCAGTTTCTCTGATCAATAGAGCTAATGGGCCTCCAGTGTAAAACACATTTTTGTAACTCCCTTTCTTCAGACCTATTTTTTTGTCAGAAACACAGTGCCAAAAGAACTTAATGGCTTTGTTTTCCAGTCCATAAACTGCTGATATGTCATTGGTGTTGCAGTTTAGCATACACAATAAACCCACTAGAGTTCAAGCTCGTGCTACAGTCAAGCACTGGAGCCCCCTACCCTCTTTTTTTTTTTTTTTAAGTTTATGGATATTTTTAAATTGCTGCTGCATGTTTAAAGTATGATGACGTACCTCTACATGGAAACAATGAATAAAAAATGATACACACACTTCTCAGTTTTGTAGGTTTAATCTGTGGCATGTTTTGCCCTTATGCAGACAGTATGCCCAGGAGAGGCATGGAAATCAGCCTTTAATTCTCATTTGTTTGCCAGTCATGGCCAGCACAGTCTACTTGCTCTCATTAAGATGAACACTGGTCACCAGTTTTTCACCACAAGAGAGTTTCTTCTGAAAATGTGTTGGTTCACTGACCTCCACTGATCCAAACAAGACATTAAATGCCTGCTTAACGAATCCATGCAGGTTTTCAGATATCTAATGGGTATCAATTATTTGGACCCTATGAATCTCTGGCAGCTTCTTAGTGAATGCACACTTCCGTCAACTTTCTCTATTTTCTGTTAGCAGTGAACAACAAAAAAGAAAGAGCACAATTTCAAATACAAAAACATTTCTTGTGGACCCAAAGTAATTTTAGACATGCTTTTCAAGGATCAGCCCAACTTCCAATATCTCAGTAAACTTATAACACCTGTCCTAAAGAAGTAAAGGCCACTCTTGCTGCATTTGCCTCACTTAAAGCTGTTTTGTACCTCTAAGCTCCTGGCTCATTGTCTTGCCCACGATGATTTGAGATACTGGTTTTGTACTATAGAGAGAATGGGAAAGCCTAGATATTCACACGAGATACAAAATGCCTATTCTTTCGCTAATGAAAATGGAGGTAAATCTGATGCAATTAACACTTCCGGTGTTTTTGTACAAGTTTTTGAAGTGTGTGTTTCTGTATTTGTTTAGTTTGAATCCAACTAATGGGGGTAAGGAACCATATTGTAGAAGAGGTTATATAAATGGTTATGTTTGGCATTGTCTGATTCAGTGTTTCTAATCTTGGTGCTGCTGCCATGCTCTTTCCCCCTAGCCATGGCCCCTAGGACCACTGTATAACCATACTGCACCCTCCTCTCAGCCCCAGGGTTATTGACACTTTCTCTTGTCCTTTCATTCCTAACCCTCATTTCACATCTCAGTCCAGCCTTAGTCCTTGGTTCATATTCTTCATACTGGAGCTACTTGCCTTCTACCCCATCCCCACCACCCCCTGCCAGGCAGGAATTAAAGATCACAACCTCAAATAGACACAGCTGAATCTCTGTACCTGGCCTGCAGAAAGGCCAGAAAATCAATCTGCTTGGGGTAAGAAGTGTGGTGTAAGACTTGGCCACCCAGGTGGAACCAGTGACTGGAGTTACCTGGTGGTGCTTTCTGTGGCTGGAAGTAAAGCAGTAATATTTGCAGGAGGATACTGTGAAAGCCCGAGTTCTGCATCCTGTGCTCCTTCCACGTTTGAAAGCACCATCTCAGACTCCAGCTACTATAGAGAAAACCAAATTTGATTTCACAGACACATAGGGTGGTTTGTGTTGGAAGGGACCTTAAAGATCACCTAATTCCAAGCCCTCTGCCATGGGCAAGGACACCTTCCACTAGACCAGGTTGCTCAAAGCCCCATCCAACCTGGCCTTGGAACACTTCAGGGATGGGGCACACACAGCTTCTTTGGGAAGCCTGTTCCAGTACCTCACCACCCTCACAATAAAGAACTTCCTCCCAGTATCTAAACTAAATCTGTCTTTCAGTTGAAAGCCATTCCCCTTTGTGATATCACTTTTTACAAAGTCCCTCTACAGCTTTCTCGTAAGCCCTAAAGGTACTGGAAGATTGCTATAGGATCTCCCTGGAGCCTTCTCTTCTCCAGCTATTCAGGAGATTTATTCCCTCATAACTTTATCAGCCCATTCCTGACTCCTATAGCAAGGTGCCACCTTCCATTGTGTCTTTGATAAGTGACTATCTACTGGATATCACCACCACTCCTGCAAGTTACAGCCAGTAAACTAACATTTTCTCACTATTTCTCTGAGTTGAATTCAAGCATGAAATTGCTATCAATGCCATGCTTACTTCCTACCAAAACCCTTCCAGCTAGGATAGTCAAGGAAAATATTTTAAGCCCTGAAATCTCCTTAAAGTTTATGGGTACATGGCCATCCATGTGAATCAAACTAAAACTGACAATCCTGAAGGGCCACCTTAGTTTTCCCACAAAAACACATGAATGTAGCATTTCTGTCCCACACTTGGCAGGTTATTCATTTATTTTAATTTGCAGCAACCGTGACTGAGTTACATTCATCTTCCCAGATGTTGTTAGTGATGAAAGCTGAAGGAACAAGTCTTTTCTGATGTTGATGTACTGTGTGCCAAACCTCATCTTGAGCCCCTGGCTCCTGCTGTACTTTTCTTGTGTCTGTAATGCTGCCTTGTGATAAATGAAACTTGCAGAATCACACGTACTGTGGTACAGGAACAAGCATCTTGTCTGGGGAGTGGTCAGTGCCGGAGGCTAAAAACTTGGGCTGTGTGTACATCTGTGGAGGCTCATGTAATAACTACAGTAAAGTTATTATAACTAAAGCAGAGGTGCTGAGGCTTTGATTACAAATGTCAAACAAAATGGGAAACAAAGCAAGGCTGAGGAAGGAAAAAGGCCCCAGCCCTGTGTTCTCCTCCCCCCACCTCATCACAACAAGCAGCTTTTCTGTCTTTGTTTTATTAGCTCCAAAAGCCTTTGCAGTCTTGCCTTCTTGGCACACTTGTAAAGTCCTGGGAAGCTCAGAGTTTTCTCTCAGTTATACTGAAAAGCCACAGATGGTCTAAATGATCGTTTGTAAATAAATGAATAATCAGAACAAAAAAAAGCTCTGCAGAAACCCTCTACCAGCCTTTTCTAATTTTTTACGAAATGCCTCAGAAACAGATTGCATACTTCACCAGCAGACTGAAACAGCCATGTTACCAATTTGCACAGATGGAGATCAATTTCGTCTCAGCTAATTCAGGGTTTTCAATTTCCACGAAGCTCCTTCCCAATGGAAGCAGTGAAAGCACCAGACCTCTGTTTGCTGAATGAGAGATGGGCACCAAAGGAGCAGCTCCCAATTCCTGCTCACATCCCTTACCTCACACCAGCCTGGACGTGAGACAAACCCCCCAGCACAAGTGAGGCTAAACATCTGCTTTCACGTCCCTGCTGCCCTCTGGGGCTCTGCCTCTGTCCACACCTGTGTGCAGAGGTGATGGTACTGTGTGGGTGCAGGTCCCCAGGCTGTCCAGGTGACCTCGGACCCCCCTGTCACAGCAGAGGCCACACTGTCTTCTATGGGACGCTCTTTGCAGTCCAGGCTTGGGGTGCCAGCGGGGGAGATGAGAATTGCCCAGGTCTGGGGCATGTGGGGCTTTGAAGCACCACTTAAAGCATCAGCTCAGGTGAGGGGGACAGGCATAGAAGGAGTCTGAGCGTTCATATCCTCCCTTGACCCTTTATAGAATCATAAAACGGTTTTAGTTGGAGAGCATCACCTAAAGATCACCTTGTTCCAATTGCCCTGACATGGGCAGGGGCACCTTCCACTAGGCCAAAGCACCATCCTACTTGGCCTCTAACACTTCCAGGGATGTGGCACCCATTTTGGCTCTAATGTCTCAAAGGGCTTTAAAACTGCTACTCAGCTGTTGCATACCTATGTGAACACCTGGCTTCTAAATATATTCCCAGTAGCACTCCTGGTGCCCCAACTACCTTTAGAAAGAGCTAGTCCTGTAGCTGTACCTACGTAATGCATACAGTGCATGCATGTGTGCGTGTACAAATACATATATATGTGTACTAAGCAGATATACGCATGTACTTGCATGCCTATACGTGCTAGCAGTCAGAACTCAGACGTCAGTGTAGACAAAGCAGGTATTTAAGGATAAACGAGGAATTAAAGCAGCTTTATCTGCTGGATAAAGCGATAGCTGGGGAAGAGTTGCATCCTGCTTCCCACATCAGCCAGCCCTCTCTTTCGGCAGCACATTGCCATGAGATGTGGACACAGGAGAGGAAGCCATTTCCCAGCAAATCCTCTGCTGTCCCAGCCTCGGCCACAAGCAGAGAGGCTCCTTGTCATCTTGCTGATGAAGGAATTTCACTGTCTGTCTCCCGAGTCTGCCAGCTCCTCAGAAATGGTGACGTTACTGCAGCAGCCAGGGCTGGATTTGCCTCTGCTGAAACAGAATGGCAGAGCAGGATGGCCATGATCATCCTGGTGGAAAAGAATGGATTTTTTTCCATTTCAAAATCAGACAGAGTGTCCTAGCTAAGCTGTCACAACGGTTATTTTATTTATGCTCTTTGCAGCAGATTCTCTTCTATATACATAACGTATTCAATGAATGTATTCAGCTGTACTTTTCCAGCCAGATGGAGATGCTAGATGGAGACAGAAAACTGCTTTCCAGAGCTGC